>NC_137866.1:43212714-43550214 GCF_963924005.1 Protomyctophum bolini
ATGGTAGATTTTACTCTGAAAAGCCCTGCCTTCCGTTCCCTCCCAAAACCGGGAGGCTTGATATTCCGTTCTTAGTTACCTCACGCTGATTCAACTACAGTCTCTCTAGAAGCGTTTATATTCCAAACCAGATGCATGCGGAAGTCAGAAATGAAGACCATGAAGGTCAAAACAATGGAGAGCTCCCTAGATTTCGAGTTACGAGCCATTCTAATGGAGCCGTGAACAAAGAAGTGAACAGCAGCAGACCAACCAACAAAATACAGTATATATATATATATATATATATATATAATATCAATAAAAAAGACCTAAGGACACCTATACACTTAGCAAAATAAGTTACGGGATCTTTATATAGACAACATATTTTGTAGCTTCAGCGAACTGTGTGAAAAGTTTAACCACCCAAATTCTCATCTGGTCCAATCTCCATGACTCGGAACTTCGGAAGGGTCTAATTTAAAAAATGTACACTTCAATTTCTAATCATACATTAAAAAAAAAGAAAAAGATTGGGAACACGAACTTGGTAAGGTTATAGAGATGATGAAGTCTGGGGTGATGCTTTTAATGAGAGTGAATGATAGTACATCATGCGCTAGGCTGAACGAAAATGTAAATTTAAAGTTGTGCACTGCATTCATCTCACTAATTTCAAACTTTCTAAAATATACCCCAGCATCACAGATTCCTGTAATTAATAGATGTTATAAATGTCTTCAGCGAACATGACACACATGTTTTGGTCATGTCCTCGCTTACAAGGCTACTGGACTGCTAGTATTTCTTTAAAGCTTGGAACATACTATAGAGCCGTCACAGTGTGCAGTCAGAGACAGCGTCGTTTGGAGTTTTATTAGATCACCAATTTATTGGAAGGAGTATAAAGTAGAGTCTTGCCTTTTGCATCTTTATTAGCAAGAAGAAGCATATTATTGGAGTGGAAATCAACACTGGCCCCAAAAGCATCTGCATGGATTCTGCATGTTTTGTATTCTCTCATCACAATTTGGAGAAAATACATTTCAATTTGAGAGGATCATCAGGAACATTTGACCAGTTATGGGGTCCAATGATTAAACATATACCAGTAACTAAATTAATCAAAGACGCTACAGGACAATAAACAACTACCACCATTGACACGTTGACAAGCTCTAGGTTCAGGCGCGTATAACTACTGTGACGCATGACGGAGCCTGGTGGCTGTTACTAGCACACGTGTGCCCCGCCCCCCAACAGCTCTGGAGGAGGGAGCGTGGGCTAGATAAGTCAGAAGGGTGAAGGGGGCTCCCCCGACCTGAGCGATCTTGCAGAGCTGTGGCTGCTGGTGCTCTGTTCACAATCGCTGAAGGCATGTACTGTGTCTGCAGCCACACCATGCAGTTTTTCTTAAATCTTAAAATATATTCAACCTGAAGTACAAACATCCATCCTGGAAAAAAAAGTAATCTCTATATTTCCAAGACGCAGATGTCTACAACGCAAGCATCCGATTCCTTAAGCATCTGTCCCTATTTATTGATCTTGTGCTGTAATTATATACCAAAGAACTCATTCCCTTCACATAGTGGAGCCCGGGGTTCTGCCTCTGAAAAGTGAGTTGACCTCGCTAGGCACAGCATGAGCAGAAATCATACCATTATAACGATTTCTTTTCATTGCCGTTAATGTAGGCAGCTCACATACGCGCACAGCCGCACACACACACGCCTAATTTCAATCTCCCTGGTGATAGTTGAGGAGGGCTGCATGACGCCCTCGTTAAAGACCTTACCTTTGAGGATGTTCTTCTGGCCTTGCACTACATCCCTCGATATGAGCAGAGAGTAGAAACTCTGAGAGAAGCCGGGGCGGCAGGGAACCTTGGAAGTCCGCTTTTCGTCAGTCGCCTGAGAGAAGAAAAACACATTGTTGAGGCCAATTTAAACTCCATACTATGACGGTGCCCTATGATGGAATTTAAATTAAGCTTTAGGCCTACATAAAACAGCAATTCCATTGATTTGTAGTTCCACTGTGGCCTAAGACTTATATATATTTTTTAATATATTTTTTATCACACGATTTTGTAACCCATTTTTCACCCCTGTGCCAATCATCTACTGTGATCCTGGGCTCTACACACCCTCCGCCAACCTGGGGAGAGCAACAAACTTAACTCATGCTCCCTTCATGCTTGAGTGTCCAAGTTGCTCCTTTACACCTGACAGGGGGGAGTTTCCCTGGTTGGACGTAGCGCGTGGAAGGAACACGTTATTCCAACCAGTTCCTTTCCCCTCCATCAGGCGCCCCGGCTGGCCAGGGGGAGGCAGTTTAGAGACCAGGATTACTGCATGTTAGGGGGCACGGGGAGAACATGCAAACTCCACACAGAAAGGCCCTTTCGCCAACCCCGCCTTCGGGTATGGGCACTGATGACGCGGAGGAGGAAACACGCCGCCAGCACCCACAGTGCCCCGAGCGGGAATCGAACCCAGGACTTTCTAGCTGTGACGTGACAGCACTACCAACTGTGCCACCGTGCCCCTTGGCCTAAGACTTATATAAACCGTATAGAGAAAGCAGTGTTCAACACAGGAATTTTCAGAAAAAATATTATATTCCTAATGACATTGATAATCTGTGAATGATTTGTCACTGTATGCAATTACGTGGAATACTATAGGGCTACATGATACTGTATTTAATTAAAGTGCAGTCACACAGAAACAGAAACACATGCTTGAGGCTAAAATGGACAGTAGAGATGTTTGATTTGGGTTGGTGTGATTTAATCACTCAAAATAGGCAAAGGTCAGGGTAAAATTGTATAAGCTTATGCACACATACATAATATATGAAATGCATCCTTTTTCTAAATTGCATATCATGCAGAATTTCTCACTATACTGAGTCTGACGGGGAACCTGTCTGCTATAGCCATACCTGCAGCGAATTCATAACTCAATAAGAGACTAGAGGTAGGATCATAGGATGGCATCGATCTGTGTGTGTGTGTGTGTGTGTGTGTGTGTGTGTCTGTGTGTCTGTGTGTGTGTGTGTGTGTGTGTGTGTGTGTGTGTGTGCACCTGCGTGAAAGTGTCTATAAAAAAAGAAATCACTCCACTACAACCAAAAGCTGCTAAAGGGACAATCAACGTTATTTTTACACAATGCCAATGATTGAAATGATAATAGGCTAATGCTGGTTATTAACTAAGCTCCCTGTATTCCGTGACCATATGACTGACTGTCATATGGTCAGAAATAACAGCCTGGCTAACGCCAGTTTACAAGTTTAAGAACTGATATGTTTTCTTAGGTTTTGTATCAGGGAGGGAGAAGAAGTACATTCACAATAAGTGAATCTTGTTATATCGAAATGTTCTGCATATAGCCTATAAGCCTATTATATGGTATTCTACTATTCTACTGATAAAACAGTAGGCTACAGCCCACATTCTATTGCTTTGCTTGGAGTTGGAACATAGATTAAAATAATAGCAGCACGGGAAAAGCTCTAAATCCGGACGCATTTTTACAAAGAACAAAAACTCTATTGCGTTATGCAGTTAGTTCACATAAATCCATTGTTAAACGACACTTTGGTGGGCTGGCTTAAGTGGCTTTCGCTTTAGTGCATGCATGTAGGCTACCACACAGCCACTGCATCACTGTCCATAACTCTTCCACAATCTAATAGCTAAAACATTACGAATCTCACCCTGTTCGTGCCCACAAGAAGGGCTGCTGTCAGCAATAGAGCGAAGTCACTTCTCATCGTTGAAACGAGCGAGGGCTGCTTAGTGCAGGCACAAAAAGAGGTTCGCGACGTATTTCTTCTCCAGTTATAATTGTGCAAATTTCCCCCCCTTGGTTAGATTGCTCCGAGTCCTTATGTCCCCTTGAGCTCCACGAGAGTGATGCGGTTCTTTCACAAGTACAAGCTTGTCAGTTCCCCCCCTCCCTCTCTCTCTCTCTCTCATCTGCAGGTGAGCGCTCAGCTCAGCACCAAAGCGCAGCCAGCGTCACTCTCCAAGCCCTCCTCCTATCACCCTGCGCTGCGCTGGCAATGGAGAATAACCCCACACCACAGTGACCACACGCATTAATACATTTAAAGAAACACAAGTAGCTTAGAATGACTGCGAGAGAGTCTGCTAAAAGTTGTAGACTAAAAGTTGTAGACCAGCGAAATATAGTTTACACCCCAGCCGACCCACAATTGCTACTGTCTGCATTGCAGAACCATTGATATTGTATACTATCTATGTAGCAGGCAATTTGCAATAAACTTATCTATTAGCCTATGGAACTCTCGAATTATATAGTTGTCATTCAATTGGTAGGCTATGAACAGCGTGACCGTGACATAGCTACAAGGCTAATGTCACTGGCACAACATTAGCCTATCCAGCTCTGGAGCCTCTGGTCCATATATAGCTCTAATGCCGTCGCAACAGAGCTATACTACCCCTAAAAACCCGTGCCGTGCCATAGCTAGCCTACACAAATATTTGATGAGATACAGAGTCAGCTAAAACGAACCATGTGCTGTGCTAATGACTGAGTTAATGAGTAGGCAACCTAGCCCGTCATTGCAGGTAACACTACTGTTTACCCTATATGGCCTGGCGGTATATCACATATTAAGCAAAAACCACCAAAGAAAAAGCAAATAATGTTGAAATGAAAGGAGGAAGTTAGGAACCTTTTATTCACCTCTTCTTTTCCTTTTGGAACCACTATAAGGTGAGGTCCATCGCTGTCGCTGTCAGGACTAGCCATATAGCCAAAGTCAAAGAACAAACCTAGCTGTTGCCACCAAAACTGCCCGCCTGGCCGCCTCAAACAGCCAACAACCAGTTCTACCATTCTAATTGGACAAAACGAAGAGGGGACCATAAAGTCATGTCCAATCAGATATGAGGAATGAAAATAAAAATACATAGCCTTAAGTTAGAATTCTTATTACTTTTGTGTAATTGTGTGTGATCATATTTATATTATACATGGCTTTTATGTAGGCTAATCCACAACGTGTTTTGGTTTTCCTTTTTTCATCACAGATCTGCATGTGATCCCCCTTTCCACGTGAATACATGTGGATCAGCTGGTATGTATGAGGTTTTTTATAATTGACTATGCACATGCCTGGGAGTGTAGCCTATTATGTTCTGCCCTATCAACCCTATTCCCTCAGCCCTATGCAAGTTTTATGACAATAATCCTCCCATATGTTTTGAATTAGAACATTTGGTCCAATTAAGGATGACAAGAAAGGCCATGGTGCCACCAAAATCAGTAGGGTCCATCCATCCTCTGGGGAGCATGAATGTCCTCAGCAAATACCATGGCAATACAGCAAGTAGTGTTGGAAGGATGGACAGAAAGATGAAGACAGGAGACAATGCTCTGTGGAGAAATGAGATTATCTTTTACAGCACAAATGCCTCGTAATGGGCAATTTGAATGTGATTGAACTATAAAAACTAAAAGCATACTCAAACACAGACGTGCGTGCATTTGAATGTACACCTACACATGCAAACGCAAACACCCACACACATTTCATCACATTATGCTATATCCACTAAATAGCCCACTTTCAAGCAAGAAATGGTCACCACAGATGCATGGAGATATGGCACAATCTGTCAGCAGAAGTTGCAGAAGATGGCAGCATGGGGAAGCTTTATTTTTGTGCAAACAGCTTATCTGCCAAACCCCCATTGAGGCCTGCCGCTGCACTGCGTACAGGAGGGCAGTGCATTGTCATCTCAAATTATTCAAAAAATACTTAAAACTCAAACCCACAGAGCAGTATACTGCCAGACAGGATGAGCCTAAGGATAGTAAAAGACAGTCTTGCAGATTAGATGCATTGTTTTGTTGTCCACACTAAGCATATATTCTTAGGGAACCTGGAATGCCAGGATTGTACCATGAATTAAAATATGTTGATCTCTTATTTTTTTCTATTATTCTCTGTCCCACAACCCCCACCTGTCTTTCCCTAGCCTGGAACTGACTGATTAAGCTACATTTTGGTTTACGCCCCTTCATATTTTAGTTGGCACTCATTTTTTTCAGCATGCCGCATTAACACCAGTTTCTCCAAGCTCAAACTGAATGAAGAAATGTAGCGCTGCATTTTTAAAGGCTGATGTGCACACCACTTTATACCACCGGGGCAAACCAACTCCAGTGTTCAAGACGGTTCTTTCATTTTCCATTTCATATATCTGGCGCTTTCATCTTCCATTTCATATATCTGGCGCTCACAGGTCTCAACCCGGTCAATAATGATCTGTCCCCGTCAAGGCTGATGAAAAAGATGACACATCCTTGGAAAACTGGACTGTAACTAAAGAGGAGGCTATGAGACCGATCCGTTCCTCCAGCGCTGTGCAGCCACCAGGGTTTCCTCCCCCTGGACCCAGCGTCCTGTGGTGTCATACAGGCTTGACACAGGAGGCTCGGCGCTTCAAGAGGTGATGACAGATTCAGAGCCTCGTCGACAGTTTTGGAACAATAACCCAGGCGGTGATCAGGGGATTTTTTTCAGATGGGACACGATTGTTTGTTGTCCCATCTTTGATGGAGACAGCTGCATAAGCTCAGCCAGAGACAAACAATTGGAAAGCAAAACTGGCCATCTTGATTTACTTCCTGCATCTGTGTTCATAGGGGCCTGGTAACCTCGCATCACCAGGCTTTCCACCTCGGAGGAAAGCCTGAGGTAGGTGTGAAGTGAATGGAGAAGTGAATGGGGTGGGGAGGAGTCCATTGTGTGGCAAAGCTTTGGATGGTGTATTTTCCTAAATTAACAATATTTGGCGCAACAGCAATGCCATTGGACCTTGTGACTTTCTAAAGAGTACAGTAAAAAGCCAGGCCCTCCTCTTCCACACATCCCATATTCCATTCTGTTTCACTGCATGGAATTAAAAAACAATCACACCCATGTGAAGTGAGGGGAGATCTTATCATCGTACATCATCATACACAATGTTTGTTTGTTGTTTGCACGAACACTCAAAATTGTCCATTCATTGTCAATGGGGTTTAATGTTTGTGTAGGACGAAGTTTGTGTTAGCTGGACATAGGAAGGGCTATCGCCCCTCAAAAACTATCATGATTATAAACTGACAATGCAGTACAGCGGGAAACACCAACACCGGCGAGTATTCCAGCATGCAGCAGACATGATGTATGACAGATAGTGTACAAAGCATGATGTATGAACTATGATGTACAATGTAAGACATGATGTATGACATATAAAGTATGATGTATGACATGACGACAGATGATGTACAGTATGACTATGATGTAGCGTTCTCCATGACCTCCAATACCAGACAGGCAGAAGGGGGACGTTCAAATCATTTTTGTGAGTTTTAAGAGTTACCGTGAGGAACGTGGAGAAGAAGAGCCTTAGGCTATAGAACCCTTTGATCACAGAAAATGTTTCTCTTTTCCTCCCGCGTTTCCTCATCCCTCCTTCCCCTCCTTCTTTTCCTTCCCTCTCACGCATGCAAATACACACAGCGAAGACGGAATCAAGATTGACGGGTCAGAGTAGCCATTGTGTTTCTACTATGCTCCAGCCAATCCCAGTCCTCCAGCTCAAGACAGCCATGGCCCTGTAGCACTCCCCAGCACCAATCACACCCTGCAGATAGGGAGCATTAATAATTCACTCAGTCAGAGCAGGGTGTGTTTCCCTAACATCCAAATCATGCCAGCACACACACAGTTTTACACGCACACGCACACGCGCGCACACACACACACACACACACACACACACACACACACACACACACACACACACACACACACACACACACACACACACACACACACACACACACACACACACAGTATAGACATAATGCATCAAATATACTGTAGCCAAACCACAAACAAACAGACAAAGACAGAGAGGGCAGACATGGATATGTGCAGACGGCATTCACATTTCTGAGCTCAGACATATTCATGACGTTTAAATTGTTTGATGTTACTGCGGCTCGTTCCCTGAAATGACTTTCCCAGATATTTGGCCTGAGAAGTACACTTCATGTCTTTTCCAGTGTGCAGTGAAGTGGCTATACACTGCCACAGGGCCATTATTCCATTCAATTCTCAATTAATTTGCCCAATAACAATGATGGGTTGTAGATCAGTTTAAGGCCATATAAATTATTAAACTATTCCCAGTGAAGGAGTCCTCATTCCATTTGAAACGAGGCAGACTTATATTATTGGCTCCAAGGCTTTGGTCATCTGAAGCATGTAGCATGACCTCCTGTGGCTGCCTGGACTGCAGTGACACCATTTCTAACAGGGACATGGCAGGGGGACAACCATTTGACCCTTACTTTGTCTTCACAGGCCAAACGGTTAATGCATTGGCCTGGGTAACAGCAGAGGGACAGTCATATACCTTGCTTCATGCAAGCAATGACAATAAATATCTATCTATGAAATGGTGCATGTAGTGATCAATGTAACTCGTGGCAGAGCAGCTCTCTGCTTGTGGTATAATACTGCAGGACCACAAAAACAACATTTGGGGGATTATTTGGAAGGGCAGGGCTGTGCAAAGACAAAGGCAAGTGGTTTACTGTACACCCCCACCCCACGCACATGCAAAAACGATAGAAAACAAAAGGCACCTTGCAAGTGAATACAAACTAATAATGTTATTACCGGTAAATGTATTACTGTGCATACGTGTTGTTACATGCATACCGGTATTTGTATTTTTACTTTGCATGTTGTCATGCAAAGATTTTGAGTTGATCATGCCAGTTCCTTTGTTTCTGGCTAAAACCAGACTTGATCAATCCTTTGAAACTATTCAAATGAATGAAAAACGTTGCTTCCTCCTAATATAAAGACAATCTGACACTGGGCACTGGTTGGCTCCTACTGTATGTTTGCATGTGCACATGCCACTTCTGCATCACATCTGTGCATTATACAACCATACACCGCAGTATGTGCAGGAGAATGCACGTGCAGACTGTGTGAATTATCGCACGGACACACACACACACACAGGTGCGCCCACGCACAGTGTTTATCTAATCCATAGATTCAGCTCTATCAGTGAATAGACCTACAGTACAGCAGATTTTCTCATTTATCCAGGCTGCTCCCTCTGGATGTGCAAAGCACCTTATGAACATATGGCAGTCAGCAGACGCTGCAGCCCTCAAAGCCACCATAGCTCAGTACCACAAACACACGTGCACGCACGCACGCACACACACACACAAAGCCTTTTAGCTCTGCTGTGTGTGGCTATGGCTCCCTGAACATTTCAACCATCTTCTGACCTGTGAAGCAGTGATTCATCAACCCTCACCAAGAGGCTTTTCACACAGCTAAATGAAAAGCATGCAATACTGAACTGTACACATGGGACTGGAGCACAACATAGCCTACTGTAAATGGAGAAAAACATCCTATATAATGTTGCAGCCTGCAGGGTTGCAACATTAAATTGAAATTATCAACTTAACGTATTGTTAAGAAAAACAAAGAATTTTATTTGAATAAAATCAATTACAAATAATAACAACATAAAGCAGACCTACAAGCTCACAAAGCATCACTATGCAAGGGCAGTTTCATCAGTTGACCCGATGAAGATGTATTGAAATTGAAACGTCACGTTATTTGCCTGCACCCTGTAATTAAAAAGGCTTTAATCGTCCGAGTGTTATTGTATTAAGAATACTAGAAAATTGTAATCTTGCTTACAGATCACATGGCTCAGGTGTCCCCAAACAAGGCCTCACCACAACAAGACCATACTTTATTTGTCACCTTAACTCAACCTTTTGAACCAAACAAGTCTCGCCGGCTGAGGCACTCCATCAAACAACAGAATGAAAAATTACTTCCTCTATCTAACCAAGATGAAAAATAAAAATTTCAAAGACCAAATACAATGGAAAAAATATAAGCAGGAATCAGAATCAGCTTTAATGTTTATAAGTATTGGATTTCTTATCATATTGGAGACCATTGTTGTCTCTTGCAACGAGATTGTGGGAGACAATCTATGGAAATCAATGCTGGATGGTCTGGAGACTCCAGACTATTCATAGTATCAACACGTCACACTGCTACAGTATAGGGCAGCCCTTGGAAAAATATGAGTTTATTCAAAAGACATGACCTTTTTGTTTGAGAGATGAGTTCTTAAATTGAACATAAATTGAATTATACAGGTCTGTCATGTGATAATTAATGAACAGTCACAATTTGATGGACCAAGATGACAAGACAGACATGAACAATATCCATTTATGTCCCTACTACATTTCATTATGTCAAACTGTTCTAACATGAACATGAGCATGACTAATGCAACCATTGCTTACTGTCTGACTGTTGGCTTGAAAGGGCAAATGGCTCAATTCAATCTCCATTCCACTAAAAGATAAATCAGAGGAAATTACACAGTTAAATTAGCATTTTGATGCATGGGATTGATTTTGGATTTTAGATTATTTTGACTCCTAGATTATTTAGGGCAAGGGAAGTAAAAAGATAGTATACCATCCAAAAAAGTTATTAAAGTTAGTGGGTTTATGTGTGGACATGCACCCATGTGTGTGTAACTGTGTATGTCTACAAAATATGTATTTGTGTGTCTGCATGTGCATGCATGTATACCGTATGTGCGTCTCAGTGATATATTGCTTGAGGCATCTCTCTGCTTTCTTTCCTGTAACACAAGTTGTGTTATGAAGAAATGGAAAGTAGTTTTTTCAAATTAAGCATGAGCTTTGCTTATTGCGTTTTAATATTGAGTAGCTCATGAATAAAACATGAATCATCCGTTCAATAGCGTTCTTTCATAATGGCATCTTTATGGTTTGTGTTTACAGTCTGTGTATCAGGCAGATGAGTAATGAGGCAACATTTAGGCATTTATGCAGGTTTTTGTTAGGCTGAGGTGTTACAAGTAGTTGAACTCACCTCCAAAAAAACATGGGAATGAACAATGATCCCCAGACTTGAAAGGAAATCTACACGCAGAGATATGTCCTATCCTTACTGTACCCTTTGATGCTTCCGATCTGGACTGACTACCAGTACCATATATTCACTGTCTGCCTTTGAAAGCTGTTTTCACTTGTAATTCCATCCACATATTCAGAGAGATTCTTACAGAAATTGTATTTATGAAAATGACATTGGGTATGTGATTTCCTTCTGTGATTTTCGATTGGCTCCGGACGAGTCCAGTGGACAAAATGTTCCCGGTCTGGTTTGTGTCATGACTCGTACCTGAAAAGTAGAACTAATTCTTAATGGATTCTTTTATTTTTTACCAGTGGTGCAGTATTCCTTTGTTGTGGATTATGATCCCCAAAAGGAAACAAAGGCATTTAGAATTTTGAAAATCAATTCCAGCTCTCTGATATCATTCTGGCAATAAAACTGTTACAAATTATACAAAGACGTTTTATAAAAGCTCTAATGATTTAGCATCACTTCATTCTATTGCTAAACTTACTCCCACGTTATAACAATTAAATTAACATGCAGTGCGTGCGTGCGTACGTGCGTGCGTGCGTGCGTGCGTGTGTGTGTGTGTGTGTGTGTGTGCGTGCGTGCGTGCGTGAACAAGACAGTTATAGGCCGGTTTGTGGGTGGGATATTTATCTTTGAAGCCTGTTGGCTTTGTGATGTGCTTCAAACACTTCTTTACCTTCTTCTTTTCCAACATCAGGCTTTCCAATTTTAGCTCACCCTTATCCTCTTGCCAAACACATATTGCCTACGCACCTTAAAGGGTCACGAAACTCCACGGTTTTGAGTCATCTTCGCCACCTTACCATTTAAAATAAGACGCACTACTTAAAACAAGACCAATAAAGGTCCTGCTACTCCTTACACAACATTTATTTTAAGAAAAATAAACGAACACAGCCGTGGCTAAATCGAAAATACCGTGATCAAAATACCCCAAGTGCCATACTCACTAAACATAAAGGAATCATGTTTCTGAACCCTTTAAGACCAACATTTTTTTTACTGTAATAAAAAATAATATATATATTATTTTCATAACAATAACCATCGAATCATAATAACTTCTGTTTTTAAGTGGTTGTTATGTTGAGTGAATAGTTTGCCAATTAAGTGCAAGCTAAACTTCCTTCTCCTCTCGTCTGCCTTTCCCTGCCTTATTACTGTAGGTCTCTCTAACTCGCAGTCCAAGAACTGAGGACACAGACTGTAAAAAGATAGTTGGTACCTGACTCCTACAGTACAGTATGTTTCCAACATGGTGCATTGTCTGTGCAGCTTCCTGGCACCTCGGTCCTCTCCTCTCTGTGGATGAAACCAAACAAACATACTGTCACACCCTGAGCTACCAGGGCCATGAAGAGACCAATATGGAAATGTCAGGGTTCCGCTTAAAGTGGCCCTGCGTGACAGTCCGTTACTCCGTTCCCCTTGTAATTACAGCATCTTGGTTGGGAGCATTAAATATTCATATTCCATCGGCTGGGAGTATTGCTCTGCTGTTCCTCCGGCAGGTCACCTCACAGAGCATGTGAGAAATGGAACCACATGCCTTTGTTAACTTCTGTCTAGGCTGCCTAAGAATATTTTGTGTCTAAGTAAGTAAAGACTGCCTATTGTTATGGGAGTGAATATTCAGCAATTGGGGGGTGGGGGGGGGATACTGATGTCCCCCTCCCACATCTGACTGACACGCCGCAACTTCATTGGTGTAGCTTGGTGTACTGGAGGTTTTGATTTTGACTTGATGGGAGTGGAGATGGGAGTGTTTGTTAATAACACTATAAAGCTGTGATCCTTTTGAGGATTATAAAGAAACTCAATGAGTACTGACAATCACCAATATTACTATGGATTAAGTTTGAGAATTTACTGAAGCAGTGCTCCCAGTTGAGTTAAGTCTGCATGAGGGAAGTGCATTTATGGGTCAACTACAACTTTAATTACTCCTGCTTCAAAATCCGACTGAGGGCACATTAAAGTGGATAGTTTGAAACTTTCCGGAAAAATTTACATTTTGGAGAAGGCTGCTATATGAATTTGTGCTGGCACCCTTCTCACATGTGTTTCAACTGGCTTGAGGGTAAGTAAGAAAATTACAATTTTCATCGAATAGTCTATCTACCGCTCAACCAAAAGGGAATCCTGTGAGATATTAGGTATGAGCTTCAGCAGGGCATACTCTGCTACAACAAAACATGACATGTATTTTCTTAACAAAGAAAAAGGTTGGAAGATATGTAATTTATTAAAGTTCCGAGAAGTCCATCACACCAGTTCACAAGTACAAAACATGTATGTGTGAATAGCAGAGTCTATTGTGTGCAATATATTTTTGAGTGAGACCGAGTGTGTGTCTGTCTGTTTGTAGTACGACCCATTGACCCCTGCAGCTGATTGGGGTCGCGTTCGGGTCACATTGTTGAGCAGCATTCACACTGAGCACTATAACTATAACTGTGGCCAGCCAGCAGTGTTGTTTAATTAAGCAGAGATTCTGCTTAATTTAAACTGCAGATATATGACACCTAAAGTGAACTTGAGGTACAGTAGTGTTCGGCGCAATATGCTTTTCCTTGGTGGTTTTAAAGTAGATCATAAAAATACACTCTATTTTTCCACTTTGGAGCGTAATGAGTCTACAGTTTCTTTCAGCATACTGTACACTTTTTAGATGATTGCTATTCTTGGAAGTTAACTAAAACTTTACTGAAGTAATCAAGTGTTTTCCCTCCTCTTGAGTACAATGATAATTGCGGGCATCCATGGGCCGTTGGGAAATGAGCAGAAACCCATAGACTGGAGCAGCAATCATTGAGAGCCCCTCTCTGAGGAAGCGGCGCTCCGCAGCCTGTAATAAATTGGCTGTTTACGTTACAGGAAATTAAACAGTGGCAAAAGGAAAGGGCTGCACGTCCAAGAAGGAGAAGAGGATTAAAGGACCAATAAAATGTTCCTCCAGTGGACGGCGGGACGTCCCCGCCCACTGCTGTAAAGGACCACTTCACCACTTTTCAACCCATCTTCATATAATTGGTTCTCACTAATGTCCATGATAAAATACCACAATTGTTTTCTACTCTGTCTGTGTCTCATAGGAGGGCTGTGGGCTGTTCAGAAACCCGTCCACCAGTGACATCAAGATATTTTTTCAAAGATATTTAGATTTTTATTATCATGCATTTCGCATTGCAACTTTTCAGGAATAGAAAGCCTGCGGTTTCTATTAGCTTGGATTCCCCATCGATGATGTCACTGGTGGACAGGTTTCTGAACTGCCCACAGCTCTCCTATGAGACACAGACTGAGTAGAAAGAACTGGTGGCATTTTATCATGAACATTAGTGAGGACCAATTATAATAAGGTAGGTTGAAAAGTGGTGACATTTGCTCTCTTATCCTAATCTTCATTAATGGCATTCTCCCACACCAATCAAATCTCAGCTAAATGCAGAAACACCTTAAACTCACCGCTGTGCCTATATATATATATATATATATATATGAGGCAAACAATGGTCACGCTGCTCATTCAACAGTCTAATTGTAATTGACAACCCTTTACTGTACATCATTTATTTTTGATTATGATGTCATTAAATGTTCTGATGAATTGAATATGACCCAAATGAAAACAAGTCATAATGCTTTCTTGGGTTTTAAATCCTCCTAGCAGAGGATTTTCTGTAAACTGTTAAGTATTCAATCAATCAATCAATCAATTCTACTTCATGGGATCAATAAAGGTCTTATCTTGTCTAACCTCATATAAATGTGGACACACACGCAGGCATTTAAGAGGTGCATTTTGTTACAGCATTATAGGAAACTGTACACCAATGGAAACAAAAATTGTCGCAGGTCTGCTCCTCAAAGTGAGGTTAAACAACAGGTGGACTTTAAATGAGTGGAAACAAAGGGGGAAAAGGAGACCTCATGTGGTGAGCAAAAGAATGACATGTACGCAGATTACATCATCATCATTAATGTTCCCTCCCCAAGAGACCAACAGAGAAAAAAATAGATTTTCCTCTAGATCGACCCATCAAAGAACAAAATATGCTCTTTCAACGTGTTGGAAAAAAGTCCATTGCTCATACACTTAATTCTTGGTAAATTACATTTTATCAAAAGTGCTATGCTAAATGAATACATTGATCAAAATCGTCCTACAATCTCTATCAAAAGTAGGGTAATACATTTGCATGCATGCATGCATTATCATCCTTCCATTTTCTTATTCCCTCTCCTCTCTAGCCCTCCACTTCACCAATGTACCATGCGTTCAAATCTTCCCGTTTCGTTCATTGCACAAACTTTGTCTTCTCGAGAATTATATCTCCTCTCTCTCTCTCTCTCTCTCTCGTTGCACAATGAGAAGATGACTCCCTCAATAAAGTGAATCTGCATCTATTGTGTGTGTGTGTGTGTGTGTGTGTGTGTGTGTGTGTGTGTGTGTGTGTGAGCGCGAGCGTGCCTGTGTGCACGTGCGTGAGTGAAAGTATGCATGTGTGGGGTGGCCGTGAGAGTGGGCTGTAAACATGCCGATCCTCGGTGGAGGACGGGAGACTATTGAAAGCGCAGAAGTCATGAATAAATATGACAGCACATTTTTCCTATATACTCCTTATCAAGGTTGTCCAGAAAGAGGTGGAGGAGGAAACGCACTGACTCTCTGACAGCAGATGTCTTGTTGATGATAGCACAAATAAACAGATGAAGGTGAACATTCAAATACAGCATATGGAGGGTTACCACCGACCTGCAGCTATACGAACCCACAGTTTAGCACAGAGATTCCGCTTCAGTATACACTCACAGAGAAAGCACATCAAATCATTGAGACCCAGTCACTCTGCTGTGTTACACTGGGAATCTGAGCGTCAGCCTATAGCCTAATTGCAAACGAAGTGAGCACTAGCTATAGAAGATGGCCAAAACTGTCTGTCTGTGTGTGTGTGTGTGTGTGTGTGTGTGTGTGTGTGTGTGTGTGTGTGTGTGTGTGTGTGTGTGTCACGCTGTAAAACCACCCGAGGGCAAAGGATTGGGAACAAACCAATACGAACTGAAATTGGAATGATACAGAGTCTCTGTGTCTGTGTGTGTGTGTGTGTGTGTGTGTGTGTGTGTGTGTGTGTGTGTGTATATGTGTGTGTATATGCACCATCGTCAGAATCTTCATGAGCAAAAAAAGAAGTTTGATGTTTTTGCATCCCAACTCCTCTAAATAGCTCCAGCATTCTCTCCTTGTTTTTCTCCATTTCCCCCTTCCTATGTGTACCTACTGTATATGGTGATTAAACAAAAGCTCACAAATCACTCTCTTTGGCCAGAAGCGGAGACTGGAGGTCTATGAAACAGTCTTACAGAGATTCAACGTGCATGAGAGAAACAAGGGGCAGGGGAATGAAAAGCTCATGGAAATACATACATTTAGTGTTCTATGGATGTGGATGTATAATGTGGACACACTCCACCGACTCATCATGACTCATGAGCATGCCCATATGTGGTTTCGGAGTACATACTATACAGTACATGTACACAGTGCTTAGTCACATTCTGTGATTGCACATTTTCACTTTTCCGTATGATTTTGAATGCAGTCCCAACGCCAGGACCATCCATCCCTGCCTCTACTCTGCCTCTCTCTGCCTTGGAAGAGGGGATGACAGAACTGTAAATGTGTTACGCAGTAACGCAGACTAGTAATGTCTAATGTGATATGATCCGCTGTTGGGCTTGTGGGAGCAGAAATGAGATGGTAGAGAGGTTCAGATTTGGGAATAGAGATTCCCACATCAGTGCATTATGATATATTAGTCAATCAATTAAACTATCCGTTCATCAATCAAATTGGGAGTTATTTTCAAATGTCAGTTCCTAGGCAGGTAAAAAACAGTTGCTTCTGGTCCATTTTATCACTTGTTAGCTTGAAATCTATAAATTGGTGCTTCTGATTCTTGACCATACAGAGCCCAGCAGCAGGCAGGTTCAGAAGAAATCAAATCTAGTTGCTAGAAACTCAAATGGGCTGTAAGTCAAGAGCACATTTCCCATAATGAGGCACCCATTTAAGTGCACCTGTTATATCTGTTTTATCCATGAAGACACTCTGGAGCACATATTCCCTTATGTCTCTCCCCGGCAGGTGAGATTCATTGGCTGTGTGTCTGTCTCAGCCTCATTATCCCATTTTTGGCGGGAACCCCATTTGGTGTTTTAAGCATTATGTTATACTTTAGCCATTGAAAAATAGCAGATCTACAAGATCATAGCGTGGCACCGAGTGGCACCGAGTGCCACGCTATGAACTTGTAAGTCTGCTATTTTAAAAAAAATCGTGAAAATGTGGCGCAAATCTTTGGATATATATTATTTCAGAGTGAACGATTTTAACTCAAATCTTTGCTTCTGGGGTGGGGGTCCCTGGAACAATATATTCTCAGATGGGGGTCGGCGGCCAATTACATATCATTTGACAATGTATAAGAACCACTGACATAGAAACATAGGTTTTTCTGAAAACTGTCAGTATTTAGAAAACATTTTCTTAGAATCGTCCTCAGGACAAAATGGGTTAAAGGACTCACTTCCAATTAGGAAGCCCGGCCTGATGAAGCTCTACAGGACTGTACTGTAATCCCTCCCCTCCATCCATCCCTTCCTCTTTCTGAGAAAACCCATGCGAGGATCCCACGGTCGGTCCCACCTCCTGGCTTCCTTTCAATCTCTCAGCCTCGGAAGCCGAGAGATGTGAGCAGTGAACGATGTACAAAATTAGACATCAACAGCTCTTTTTTTCCGTATAACGACACACTCACATCAAGGACAGTTACCTTCACATCATGCCGACGCATGATATTATTTGGTTAAGCTGAGCTGGAGGGACTGATATGCCATCATGCAGACTAGAGGGAACTCAGATACTGACTGGATGGGTCCCGTTAAGACATGAAAGGAACACAGAAACACCCAAAGGGCTTTAGGTGGAAGCCTTTTGAAAACTGTGGGAGACATGTCTGTATTGAGAGACTAGTACTGCGTTACATGCTGTAGCCTATACAGAGAATATGGGCTGTGTGAATATTAGTTGATATTTTTTACTAAATGCACATTTTGTGCCAAAACTGTCAAAGAGATTCAAATTCTATCACTGTCAGGATGTGATCCAAGTAGAACCCAAAATGTGGAAGTTAATTTTAACAGAGGTTTGCAGGAGAGCATGCAACACCATCAAACAAACAGACTTGGAATTCAGGTTTACAAGACAATAAAGAATAATCCAACAGAGAACACAACCAAAGACATGGTTTAAATAGGCACAAGATTAACAGGACACAGGTGAACTCAAATCAAATCAACACAAGGATTGGCTGGGGAAAAACAAGACACAGGTGAAACAAAGAACCAAAAATCAGGGAAGGTGAGACAAGGCAGGAACCAACTACAAAGGAAAACAGGAAACACAAAGCATCACTTCTAAATAATATTCAAGAACACCATAGCATAACTTCAGAATAAGTTTCAAGAACAATAAAAACAACACACGGAAGGCAGATCGTGACAGTACCCCCCTTCAAAGGGGCGGATCCCCAGACGCCCCATAAAAACAACAAACGGGAGGTGGTCCAGCGGAGGGACCAGGGCACTGCACTGAGGGTTAGGACTGAACTGGAGGGACAGGGCAAGACAGAGGGGGCAGGGCGTAAACAGACCTGAACTAGAGCAAAGAGCCAGGGGCTGGGGACTAAGGCAGGGTGGAGAGGGGCTGGGGAGACTGACCAACACAGAACAGAGAGAAGGATAGAGGACACTGGCAAGGAAAAGGTGACGAGAAACGGGCAGAAAATAGACCGAGTAGGAATCACGCACACAAGCAATCAAGAAGAAGAAGGGCAAAGACATCCAAACAGGCATCACACAACTAGGTGAAAAGCTGACAAACTACAAGAAACCAGGAAAACACTGCAGGCTACAACCATTTCACAGGACAGACAAAGAGAGACAGCGGAACTCACAACCAAACAACCGGGATCACATAGAAAGACAAGTGGGCAAACACACAGACAGACATGCAGATAGGCACATCTAACGTCTGATGTGACTGTCGAGGGAGACTGTAGACTAAAGAGCATAAATAGAAGAGAATTTGTCGCCGAAGCTCTGTGCTGTCACTTTCCTGCAACGCCCAAAACAGACAGTTCTAATACCTTGTCCAAAACTTCAGGACACTCAAACTAATCGTTTATAGAGTTCTTTGTTTTTCACTCTCCATGTTCGTCTCAGAGGAGAGGCAGCTACTGTCTTCCATGATATATCAGCTAGTGCCTTGTGGAAAGGTGTCGCCAGCGTGTATGTTAATGAAACCAATTCATTCTGTACAAGTTTAAGAGGCGATTTTAACATGGCCCTTTTAGAGAGTGCAAATACCATGGACCAGAGATATCCTAAAATAACTCTTTGGAGCATTTCTAATGAGGAAGCTTATCATAGGAGAACACAATAATTTTCTCCACCAGGCCGAAGGCATGGGGAGAGAGAGTATGTTTTGCACTCCGTCCGTCCGTCCGTCCGTCCGTCTGTGTGTCCGTCTGTCCGTCTGTGAACAGCTAATCTCCAGCATCGTTAACCCGGTCGATGCCATATTTTACACACACTCCCTGGATGCCAACGATGAACCTCTGCCCCAAAATTCCAGAACTACCTGTTATAGCGCCACCAGGAGGCCGACTTTTCAAAAACAATCTTTTTTTACATTACTCCTCCCGATTCTGTCCAAAAATCCCGCAAATCGTTAGTCATGTGTTCAAGATGGATCTGTCGGATATTTCATATTCCATCCTAATTGGCTAAAATAGGCTTTCAAAGTTTGCAGGATTAGCGAAACAAAACGCCTCAAATCATGAATGCAGCATGCACTTTACGTGAAATCTTTCACAGACTTTCCTACTAGGCTGAGCAATATATCCCACCCTTTTCACATTGGCCTATTATAGCGCCACCAGGAGGCCACAACCTGACCTGGCCTGGCGGAGACCTGTGCCCCGAGGGGCACTTTTTCTAGTTATGGGGTAAATTATAAAGCTCTATCAAACACCAAGTAAAATTGCTTGAGCACATTTTTGCTTTACGAAGAGGCAGACTTTCTGCATGTATACTGTTAATTGATATACAGGTGTATATCAGCTACATACACTGACAATAATAGACATCTGAGAATAACTTAATTGAGTAAATCTTTTATCTTAAAAAAACAAAACAGACAGCAGCCCTATAACCAGTATTATGTAAGGTTAATTTGTAAAAAGCTTATCATTCAGTAACCATGACAGTCAAACTAGACTTTGAAGCTTTGAAACTCCTACAGCTTCTAAACTCGTAATATTTTCCCTTTCTCTCACGCTCACAAGATGAAAGGTAACTGTATAATAATTTTGACTGACATTTAGGTCTTAATGTCTTAATTTGACAAACAGGCATGTAATTGAAAATCACTTCATCATACTGTATTATTCAAGCACAATAATGGATAACGCACTTGAATAATATAGTGTGTGTGTGTGTGTGTGTGTGTGTGTGTGTGTGTGTGTGTGTGTATGATGTGTGTGTGTGTGTGTGTGTGTGTGTGTGTGTGTGTGTATTATGTGTATGTGTGTGTGTGTGTGTGTGTGTGTGTGTGTGTGTGTGTGTGTGTGTGTGTGCGTGCGTCCATGTTCAAATGCCCCCCCCTGTCAAAAATAGCTAAAATCGTTAAAACGAAAGAAAGCAGCAAATGAAAATCTTTTACGAAATTTACGTTCTTTATAATAACAACCTAAAACATGAACCTTGGTTGAAAAAAACTAAAGTTGTGCTTTAAGAATCTTTCCCGCTCATCAATCTCACGGCTGAAGGCCACATCATGTTCACCAACCATTTTGGAGAGATTGATAGTGAGGTCACACATGCTCACAGAGGAGCAGCAGTCTGATTGGCTACTTATCACTGTGACATCAGGACATTGCACCAGTTAGGAGCACTGCCAAGTTGAATGTGTCCAAGTTGACACACGATGTAGGAAGGAATGTCTGATAGGGAAGAATTAGAGGAATGTCGCCCAGTGATGTCGCCAAGTAAATAAGACTGTTTGAGGTCGAGATCACGAAGCGTGTCCCCTCTCATATTCCCTTCACTTGCTCTCTGATGTGCTCATTTATTTATGGATCCGGCAAAGCAACCATCAGAGAATTTACATCAGCCGACCTCCTGAGGAGCTCTGTCACATCTACATCTTTTTAATATCTCATAACTCAAACAGGCCCGGCTTGTCACCGCTCATCAAAAAGATGCAATGCCTCTTCTGACATCTATCAACTCTCCCTCCAAACCGTTTGGATGTGTCCCATAAACCCTTCACTTCCTGGCCACAGAAGTTTAGCACTTTGGACGATTTATACAGCGTCCATTAAACAGCATAGCACGGCAAGACATTTTGGCATGGCAGTGGCACTCACATCAGTCCGCTGTTGTTCCTACACTGCATGGGCTCTACAGAACCATGTGGAATCAGCTTTCATTGTAGAATGAATCCTCCTGCATGAATCATGTATCTCGACTCCTCGAGAGCCGGATATTTGAGAGAATCACATGTGCTCTTTTTAATAATGAACAAACTCAGAATAATAATTAGATCAGTGTAATTTTACTATACCTGTAGATAATACGGAGGAAGTTAAGTGTTAAATGTTCACTTTAATAAGTGGAGTGTGTGTGTGTGTGTGTGTGTGTGTGTGTGTGTGTGTGTGTGTGTGTGTGTGTGTGTGTGTGTGTGTGTGTGTGTGTGTGTGCCATTAATCAGAATAATTAATGGGATCCATTGAAGAGGACAATAAAATAACTATAATTTTGGTGTAATCATTACAGTGTATAGCTACCCAGAACAGAGGGTCATCCATCTTACAGTGCATGTCACAATCAATATATATATATATATTTACGATTTTTGTAACACAGTTAAAATAATACATGATGTTTCATCATGTTTGACTATATGAGCTAGGGTCATAACATGTAAGCTTCAAGTCTTTCCTTCACTGCCCATATCCACCACCTCAAGGCTCTTATAAAGATGTAGTGAAATGGCTTTTTGAGACATTTTATTTTGAAGCTTCAGTCTGAAACGGAAGCCATGTGTGTTTCTGAACCAATCAGAGGGTTGTATCCCTTCAGGCTATCCACACTTTTCCTGGGCTGTGTGTGCTCCAGTTCCTGTTGATTTCATTGGACATCATTGGTCATCTGACCAGTTTCATTGGCTTTCATTGGATCAAATCGACAGGAACTGGAGCACACACAGCCCAGGAAAAGTGTGGATATGCAACGTTAACAGTCTGTGAGAGTGAGAGACAGACGGCCAGCTCAGCATGTTTGCTACTATGTGGCTAACCTATAATGTTTTCAGATACATATTTTAGCGTGCTGATTTAAAATGACACTGTCTGGATGTCATCTTGAATGAGATTAAAAACGGAGTAGTTCTGTAATCAAAATGAGCTGTTTGTAGGAACGTGCAGCAATGGGAATCAAATGGGTGAACGCAATCAAGATACAATTGTATTCACGCAGCAGTTCAAAGGAAGTAATTAAACATTTGACTTTTGATATAAAAATAAACACAATTTTAAAATGTCTGGGCATCAATTGTTAGGTATTGTATGCCCATAATGATGGATATAAATGTAAAAACATATTTTTCACTTTCACTACATCTTTAATACGTAGTGGGAGCAACTGCTCCACAATGTATTCTTCTATTTTCTATGTTTAACTTCTTGGAGAAAAGGGACACATTAAAAAGTTCACCCTGCAGTCCTCTTGAGGATGAAACAAACCATCCATTTATTTTCAGAGCATCAGCCTTCTTAGCATTGCATTGTGCTTTGATGGGAGAGATACTGGCGTGTAATCGCTCCATCTCTGAGCCTGTTCAATGAGCCAACCCGTTTGGGCCTGATCGGAGTTTTGATTGATTGATTGAATACTTTATTAGGCAACATAAATGCAAACAGCACAGTGTACAGTCAGGCATTTTTGTCCAAAAAAGGATTTCACAGAAGAAAGACCTTGCGGCCTTGTTTCCATTCGGGTCCACTCCTGCTCTCACCAGGCCCAGGACCTGTGCGTTGCACCAGAGTCCCAGCACCAGACACTTCATTGATGATTGATGATTTCTTGTATAGCATTGTGTGTCTTGATTAATTGAATACATAGGACCACAATGGAATCAAGCCTGCAAGGCTGATTTATGCAAGGCTGCAAGGCTGACTTATGAGATGCCATGACTTAGTTTCATCAGAACCTTACATTTATTTGCTTATGAAACCTGGTGTGACAAAGTAATTCTCTTGAATCCTCTATAGCTTTTTTTTTTATCATGTGCTCTCTCTCTCTCTCTCTCTCTCTCTCTCTCTCTACAGAGGTACAGTCAGCATACAATAATGATAAAAGGATAACATAAAAAGCCTTGCAGGCTTGATTCCATTGTGGTCCTATGTATTCAATTAATCAAGACACACAATGCTATACAAGAAATCATCAATCATCAATGAAGTGTCTGGTGCTGGGACTCTGGTGCAACGCACAGGTCCTGGGCCTGGTGAGAGCAGGAGTGGACCTGGTGAGACGTAAGAGGGGCCCGGACAGGAGTCAACCCACAGAGCATAGTCCTTCCATGCGCCAGAAGCGTACCTCCCAGCCCTGGCAGAGTAGTTCTGGAGTAGTTCCAACGGATTGTGTGGGCCTGGTTTATCCCTAATGGGACTGATTGAGGGTAGCTATACTGGGACGTAAGTCGGGAATTGATCACCCCGGCTGGGTCGCCTGAGTGAGGGGTATGATGTTCGAGAGACCCGAAACCCTGATGACCTTGGGATACATCACTGAGGAGGATACGTCCCAGGTGCATCAATGCGATGTTTTTTGTTATTATGATAAATACATTTGATAGCCTACTGCAGATTGTTATTTTCAGGTAGTCTTTACTGTTATATTGACAATATTTAGAAACAAGATACAATTGTTTTGCTTTGGATATATATATATATATATGTATATTTTGAGATGTAATTGCTAGTCACATTATTGACTGCTAACAGAAACTTTATTACACAGCCCCAATCTGTGAATAATACCCACCGGGTGTGATGAGGTGATTAGCGGTGATGTTGTGCACCTGCACCATGTCAACATTCCTTTAAAAGGAACCTACATTCAGTCACACTCCACACTGATGAAGGCTGGATAGCCGAAACGTTTGTCCATTTGTTTCAATATATAAACTATATATTTGAACTGCAGTCTTGGTGTGTGCGACCCACTACCCTTTATTTTGTATTGTTTTTTGAACGGGTGGCGCACCTATAGTCAGAGCGCGGTGGTCATAATTATGAAGATTGAAACAAGATGAGAGAAATAGAAAGTGATGTAGCCAAAATCATTCTTTTGCAAAAACGAAACGAGCACAAGGGAGTGGGAATGACAGCAATTACATTTGAAATGAAAATATGATTACTTTAAGTAGATCTGATATGAAAAGGGTAAGATATTGAAAATATCCAATAAAGTCACACCTAGTCATTGACATGCAAGCTCTGTATTGAGATCCAATGAATGTGCTCTACACAAGAAATACAATATCCTCTCACTGAAACACGCTGGATAAATTAAACCCACACTATGTTCCACCTGCAGTATACAACATGTACTGTAAGCAAGTATTAAATGAGGGTTGCAACAGCCCACTGTTGAACAGAGGATATTCAAAGGCCCTGATGCATGCTAAAAAGATGTGCAGACATTTCATTCTGTATTAATTACTGTAACCAATTCTGGAACGACTACCTCTTTTTCTTTTCAAAATATTATTATTTAGGTTTTATAACAGAAGCCCAGGGGCAAGTATGAATGTCATCAAGTCACAGGTTCTTAGAAAAAAAAACATCAGATTTTACACAAGAGTACAGCCTTCAGTGGTCAAGTGTAATCAGTTACATATAAGGAATAGGTTAGACCGCTAACAGTGACTCAGAGGTAAACAAACTCAGATCTCAGAGATCATAGGACAGACATAATGAAAAGACTACTGCGCAAAGCATGCCCCTTCAAGACAAAAGGAAAGTCAAGTCCCAATTTAGTAAAGCCAATTCCCAATTCCCCAGCCTCTCTACAAGTACTCCATCTCTGCTAACCCCCACAATCAGTCATTGGCCACAATTGGCCGAACACGGCCAATTGTGTTTGTTGGAGCGCCCGGCCAAGCCCCATGCACCATGAAGACGGAACGATTACCTCTTAAACATTCAATAATATATGCATTTCAGGGCAGACCATGCTTTCATATGAAAAAGTAGTAGGCTACTGTATAGGCAAAATATAAATAATTGTGAAAACAGATTCGCTCACTTTACATTTCTATACAAAAAGAGAAGTAATATTGTAGGTATGAAAGTGTGAATTTTCTCATACATAGACCATAATTTCGATCCTCCTCATCATCACCTCCTTACACATAGTGTAGTAGCCTACAGATGAATGCTCCTAACAATCATATACCTACAGGTTCTGAGACAACTGTCCTTAGAATGGTCCAATCTACAGTACACTGAGATGTAATATTCCAAAAGGCAGCTTTTAGTATTCATCAAGTACAACAACACGCATTTTTACAAGCGAACCTGAAAATATATTCTCCCTGCACTTTACCTCCATCCACAGACACTGTAAATCATGTAACATATCCAACACTGCAGTTCTTTTGTTTCCTCATCCGGTTGGCCAAGTTAACATCAGTCAAGTCACAGACGATATATGGGGTTGTTTGTGACCTGCAGTGATCTATGGTAATTCTCATGTTTCCCCTCTCGCTCAGTGAAAGGGCCGACAAGCCATTCTGTTTGCCAGGTATATGAACATCGATATGACGTTAATCACTGGAGTCGTTCATTTCCCTGAAACATCCAGCTGGAGGTTGTAGCAATAACAGCTCTCTGATACCCTTCTCCACGGCTGATAAATTGGCATATTAATTGTCCAGCTATGTCCCTCTCTTATCAATCTCCACCAATCATAGTTTATTAAATACAGACAACAATTACCTTCTGCATACAGGCCCGGATGGATCCTCGTTACGTAACTGCATTTGTCTCCTCGGGGGAGCACTGGGCACACGGTACATAAAGGAGACCATCAACTCAAATCAGATAATTGATTTAGCATCAGTTACTGTACTACCAACATGCAGTACATCATTCTGATCTATAACCCTTTAGGATTTGAGTACATCCATCCACGATCCATTGACAAAGCATTAGATCAGGCAGAGATCATTGAAATAGTATGCTTACATGTGCATGTGTAGCCTATGTACAAGACAATCAATTATTGCAAGACTCACTTTTAAAGATGTTTACAATCTTCTCATTCATAAACTGTTGTCATGGCTCTGCTAGTCTACTGGACTGCCACAGAGACTGTACTGGTATTAAGAATCAAGATCCTTTTTAGATCCTTTTAGTCAGTTCTCACATGAGATCAACATGCATCGTTCTGAAAGATGTTTCCACAGACAGAAGAGTGGACACATACAATAAGCACCTCAATATTAAATTGGCATTTTTTTTGCACATACATGAACATTTAAGGCCTAATATTATGGGCATGAGTCAGGGAAGACTGTGCTTTGCTGGTGTAACAAATCATTCTATTATCACTTAACATTGCATAATCTGAGTCAACGCTGATCTTTTGAGAGTTTCAATTCCGCTAGACTTTTAAACTATAGAGTACATAAGTTATAGGTTTTCCACCTCAGTGCCCACAATGTTACGGTGCCCACTGCTCAAGTAATAATAATAATTCAAATTTGATTAATTATATGAACGCATTCTGTGGTCCTGGAATGCTTGTTTATTTTTATTTCAGTGCATTAACTGAAAAGAATGCTCTGAAATTCTCTCTGTGAAGGAAGGTCAATATCATACGAAGACATGAGTAAACAATATGTTATTAGGCAGCGATGTCATCAAGACATATGTGTTCACTTTGACCACATTCACCCCACTCCAACACTATGAACATCACAGCAGCCGCAGCTTTGTGAAAAGGCTTGAAAGGCTACAGCAAACGAGAATTTATATAAAGAATTATATCAAAACATAATGGATGCCACTCATGGCCTTTGGAGCCAGAGCGCATCCAAAATAGCTTCCTTTGTGATTCATCTTTCTTTGATTGATTGATTAATTGATTGATTGATTGTACAATGAAGTACAATTTAATACAACATCTGCTAAGAGGATTTAAACCCAAGAAAGCCTACGGCTTGTTTTCATTGGGGTCCTTCCTACTCAATTAAAATATACAGTAGGCCGTATACTATGAAAGAACATCATATAATTGAAACTTCAGATTTTTAATATCCAGGGCTGACAAACAAGTTATTTCTCCATTTGCTGGCTCTTTTTACTCAAAGCTAAATGTGGCGTTTTTACTGTGAATTGTTTCATTTAATTCTTCACTTTTTTCTTTTTCATTATTTTTAGTTCAGTCAAAATACAAGGTTGTGTTATCCACTCACAGCGCAGCTTTTATCAAAATCATTATCTCATGGCTAAAACACTAGTTAAACCTCAAAACTCAATATTCCCCATAGAAGCTTCAATGGCCCACATCCATTTTCCACCCACATACTGGCACTACGGTTAACATATTGCTGCAGCACATTATCCAACACAACCCCTATTGTGATATGAGCAAAGCAGCACATCTGTGCCCATTGTAGAGCTGTCCCCGACTAAGGATTTGTATAGTCAATTATGATTGCCAGATGTTGTCTATAGTCGACTGGTAGTCGACTCTTTATTTTTGAGGGGCGCTAGGCCCTCCTATATACAGGTTTAATGTTTGTCTTTAGGTCAATGTTTGTTTTAAAAACGCCATTGACAATGAAGAGAAATTTATGTTTGTTTAGTCACTAACACAAACATTAAATCCCATTAACAGTAAAGATTTGTTTGTTTTACATCATCATTACATCACCTAACATTGAATTCCCTCCTCAATGTTGTAAGATGATAAGATTGCCCCTCACTTCACACGGGTGTGATTTTTATTTTAATTGTTTTATTACAGGGAGAGTTACTTAATCGCGATTAACTCACCATTGTTATTTGCGATTCACTATTTTAATTGCAATAAATCGTATATTTATTTTAGCCATTTGGACAGTGGTTTGCAATGTGGGTCCCTCACATTATTTTGGGAGGTCCCCAGATGATTATTTTAATGTGCAACATTGTTTTCCTCACTCAACAGTAAACAAACCAACATACAATGGACGTGTATACACCGTGCTCATTTATAAAGTAACAAATATACCCATCTGCTGTAGCCTGTTTAATGCAGTACTACTATGGTTTCTTTTGGGTTTTTCATTGATTTCCCCCAAAAAAAGGTAACAAACCCAGCAGATTTTCCACTCCCATGTTAATAGGGGTATAGAAAATATCTCTATATACATTGTGAACAGATCAAAACTGATGACTTATTTGCAATTAATCGTGCGATTAACTAGATAAATCATGTGATTAATCGCGATTAAAATATATGTTTTTTTCTTTCCTTTTTTGCATGATTTGACTGATTTTGTCTGATCAGTCTGATTGCATAACATAAAATATGTTATGCAATAGAGGATCATTCCATTTGTGCTGCGGGGGGTACGTAATGTCTGATTTAAAAAAAACTTGCTTGGTTTCTCCCAATAAATCATGATATATATATATATCCTTTAATTTTTTCCAAACTATTTGTTAATAACAAATTAGGCCAATATCTATAAGTCAAATCATGCAAAAAAACAACAACAATAAACCTGACCTTATCGCTCTCTGCTTCACCCCATTGCATACAAATATAATACGACTCTTCCATTCAATAAAACATAAAAATAAAATACTTTAAAAAATGCCTACGACTGAAAAGGTCGCTGCAGTTTATTACCGTTATTCAGCGAGGTTAAATGGCAGCAGTTTACGGAGGTCAGGACTCAGGAGTCACCCCCACTGTATGACTGTTGAAACACATAGAATTAGTCTCACACTGTGGTGCATGCTGCTTCACTGAGTGTCTACACACGGACACAATGGGCTGTGTTCGGGGGATGCATGGAAGCCGGGCGGGGAGGGCGATCTTTGATGCTATCGATTCCTACGGGCTTGTTGAATGGGAGGTGTAGAATGGAGGCGCCATGACTGTCCTCCTGGTTTGGGCTATACTCACTGCCAGGTGTGCCAGTAGGTTATAACAGCAGTGAACACAGACACGGATTGCCATTCTTAAAAAAGAAGCTGAGATGTGGGAGAAGGAGTGATATGCGTCAGGGAGGGTACATTGGGAGAAGGACGCTGAAGATGTAGCTCTGCTCCATAGCGCTAATGCCTTCATTAGAGCAATGCTCTCGTCTTCCTGTGCTCGCATGAAATGCAGACCAGCCTCTCGACTTATAGCGAGAATAAAAATAATGTTTTCGCTACTCACCAATACAAAGGCGGCTTGTGTTATTAGAAAGCCTTGGTGGACGCACTCTGAGCCCGGAAGAAAAATACATTTAGTTAGGCCTACTCCACTGCGCCCTCAAAAAGTGCATTTTATAGTCTGCATTTCATGCGAGCGCAGGAAGACGAGATTAGCTCTAATGAAGGCGTTAGGGACCAGAGCTACTGAAGGTGTAGCTGCCAGGCTATAGATGAGAAGAAGAAGGCCTGAGAGGAGGTTTATAGATGCGGTGAAAGGTGTCTGGAGTGGCCGAGGAAAATGCAGGGAACAGTAATAGTAGATGATCCGCTGTTGGCGTTCGCCGATCCCTGATGGGAATTAGCCAAAGAAGAAGGACTTATTAAAGCTTATAGACAGAACGAGAAAGAGACAGTGAGACAGAGAAAGAGACAAAGGAATATCCCTACAGTATATGAGTCTGATGTACAGTATACGTCCTCTCCTGTTACTTAAACCTGGGCTGTTCCCCTCCTGTCGATGCCTCCTCCAGCAGACAATGGAGTGTCAGGCTGCTAGCGGTGGACTAATGACATGGCACCAGGCCCGTGAATGGCTCAGTGGTGTCTAGCAGTTAAGTGTTGCTCCATTCCGTTCTGTCTGGCCATGCAGAACATCATCTATAGCAGCTCATAGCAGAGGTTGAAGATTAATAACAATAATACACATGTGAGGGGACACAATCTATCATTACGGCAACCAAAACCTCACACCCCCACCTGAGCTATTCAATTGTAGAGGATAACCATTTAGAATTCATTATGGGGCATACCAGGAGAATGATGGGATAGCACATCATAGCAGGCTGCCGCTATACTGTACAGTACAACACATAACATTCTAGACGATGTGTCTAAAGACAAACTAACACTATAGCACTAACAAGGCATCCTCATGCAGTCGTCCAAAATGCATTGTGTTTTATAGGTAGTGGGGATCCAGCTTGAATGGGAATCAGTAACTCTTTACTCTGATATACTGAGTGAGAATTCTCACTATCTATTAGAAAGCTGGTTGAGTCAATTAAGTGGAGTTACATCATGGCCAAACAGAATAATTTATTCTGATTGGCTGGAGGGGGTTAACGGCCTCACCACTGTTAATACGAGTTAATACACATAATAAACCCTTTAGTGGCCATTTAAGCTAAGATTCGCTAAAAGATATCCTTTTAGGTGTGTGCTGATAGTGTGTGTGCGTGCATGGCTCAAGGCTATACAAATTTCTAAGTTGTTAGGCTTCTCCCAGTAGCTGGAGCAGTAAGGTGTGATGTTTATTCCAAGGTTGACAAAAATAATGCCAATAACACACACACACACACACACACACACACACACACACACACACACACACACACACACACACACACACACACACACACACACACACACACACTACATTAGGGACTATTTCAGTTCAGGACACCCAGCAAGACTTCTTCAGGGAGGTAATTATAATTGACAAAAACAACAAAAAGGTCCAGAAACTCCCCACGCCTTTACAGATCGCTGGCCAGTGTGGATCAATCCACACAGAAAGTCTATTACTTCATTCATGTAAATCATCAAACACTTGGTCAAACCCAATTAATAAGCATTGGAAGCTATGAAAAACAATAATATGCAGTAAGTGAGGTAATTGTGGCAGCCATGTCTAGGGACTTTTAATGTTTTGAACAACAAAAAAAACCCAAAAGACAGGATATAGACTTTCAATGTTTGCTTTAAAAGGAACCCTGGCTAAACATTATACTTGCCCTCTACAACTAAAATAAAATAATAAAAACACTGTCAATATTTTAGTTCTTTCATAAATAGAGAATAGTTCACTCAATAGGAACTGCTCCTGTCGCAAGTTGATGATGCCATATGTCCATGTATGTCCAGCCCTATGGAATATATGTAATGCACGTGCTAATAAAAAGTATTTAAAATATTGCTTTGATGCTCATATTAACCGTAGGAAGTATATTAAGTTGTTTTTTATTAGCATGTGCATTCCATACATTCCATAGGGCTAGACCACACATGGACGGGAGGAACTTGCGACGGGAGCGGTTCCTATTGAGTGAAGTCTCTCTTTTTATCAAAGAAATACATTTTAAGGTGTTTTGTTTTTTGTTTTTTTTAGATAGAGGGAAAGTATAATGTTTTAAGGCATATAGTTATAGGCATATAGGCATATAGAGGGTTCCTTTTAAATACCTAGTGAAATGAAAAATACGGGCAGAAAGTTGCATCCCTACATGTGTTACATTGTGTTTGTCTAAATAATAGCGATGATTTTATTAGCTGAGCAGAGCACAGCATTGAGATGATTTGATTGGCTGAGCAAAGTACGTATTGAGGATAAAAATCACACCTGTGTGAAGTGAGGGGCGCTCTTATCATCGTACATCATCATACATCATCTCATACTGGCCAATCAGAATGCCTGTTGCCACACATTTGCGTCATATTTGGCAGACATTTGACCTAATTCCTCCTTTCATTGTCGATGGCAAATATGAGACGTGTGGGGACAAGATGACATTTTCCCTTCATTGTCAATGGCATTTAATGTTTGTGTTGCAGACATGTTGTGGAGACAAAAGCCGTGTATAGGAGGGGCTAGGGCCCCTCAAAAAGTGAGGGCAGAACAGTGAGGACACAAATTGTGATTGGCCAGAATGAGATGATACAGTATATACTGTATAGGATGATGTATAATGATGATAAATGTGATTTTTTTTCAGACACACTTCAGAAGCTTTTCCTCTGTGATAATGAAAGGACAAATTATTATGTACATTTTAAATTATATTATCTACTATAGAAAGTTGAACTTGCATGCAGATATGCCTATACGATCCTTGACAACGCGTCGTTGTGAATCCAGTCGATATATTATAATAGACTGGCTATACGTCAGCATCAGCAGCGCAATAAGCCCAAATATGGAGATGGCATGTGCGTTGTCATCACGCGTCTGTTTTACAAGTCCAACCTATGTATTTCACGCATCTCCATTTCTTTTAATAGATCTGATCCACTGAAGACCATGAACAGCATATTGAGGTCAGCTACAAGGTGTTTGCGGCCCGGCGGTAGTGCGGCGGCGTGGCTGTCCAGGAGTCAAAGGCAGACCAACGGACATGTCAGGTCTCTAGCATGGGCCCGGCTCCTGTGCACTCCTACGGGTGACATCCAGGAGGGCATCGGGGAGATGGTGAAGAAGGACAAGGTGGTGGTGTTCATCAAGGGGACGCCAGCGCAGCCCATGTGTGGCTTCAGCAGCGCAGTGGTCCAGGTCCTCAGGATGCACGGAGTGGACGACTACTCTGCATACGACGTTTTGGAGGACCAGGATCTCAGGCGAGGCGTCAAGGAGTTTTCCAACTGGCCAACCATCCCACAGGTGTATTTCAACGGAGAGTTCGTCGGGGGCTGTGACATCGTGCTCCAGATGCATCAGAACGGCGAGCTGGTCGAGGAGCTGGGGAAACTGGGAATCCGTTCTGCGCTGATGGAGGCAGAGGAAGAGGCCCAGAGGACGGAGAGAGATGACAAACCGTGAAAGGCAAGAGACATCAACCCAAACGGTGATGGTGGTACTGTTACACTTACGTCGTCGGTATATGTCTTTTATGTCCCTATATGACCTGCTCTACGATTAAACTACCATCCGGTGAAACCAGGACGTGAAGTCGGCACCATCCCGAACCCTTTATCTCTAGAGGAGGAAGAATTCAACAAATACAATGTTATGTTGTCATGCCAGGGCTACGGTCACACAGGACTTTTGTTGCAGTCTGAAAAATGCAGCTTGCGCACACTACCTTTTCTTTTGTTGTATACAAAGCACAGAAGCTGGCAGCACAATCTGTCTTGATGTTCCCCGTTCACCGTCGTTTTCATACCTGTTCTTTTAACAATGTCATCGAATGTCTGTTCTCCGTTCAGGACAGAACGTCTGGAAAAGGCAGCAATGACATTGAGCATTTATCTGCTTCAAATAGATGATTTTTCTCTATAGAGCGCATACAGTAAGCGCATAACCGGTCTTTAAAAGAGAGTTCTTGTGAATTTATAGATAGAAGATAATTTAGATACAAGGGCGATGCCCATTGGGAACACATGCCCCTCTGGTTATGCAATACACTTTGTACCCTTCATATTCAGAAGAAGAGTGACACACAGACAGACAGACAAATGTCAGACACAAAATATGACCATTGTACAGCTTCTCACACACACTTGTCAACTCTGATGTGTCAATGTGAATGTGAACGTTATCATCACATCATACAGGATGGAAGAATGAACAAAGATGAGACCGCAAGATAAGGTTGATCTGACACAAAGCCTTCATGTGTGTGAAGAATCACACCGAAGGAGACCTGCTATCTGCTATTTGACAAGCTCTGAACTGAAGAAAAATCCTTCACCACCAGCTGCACATTGGATAGATTTGTTTGCATTGATACACTGAATGATCAGTGCAACTGTATCAGTACTTCAACCTTGAGTACTTGCCCCTGTGACCCGACTATGGATAAGCGGTTGAAGATGGATGGATGGATATAGAAACTAATCATTAATTAGTAATAAATAAACAGTCTAATACTGTAAATGTCCTTTATCACCTATAAATATGTCAAGTGTTTGGATTGTTCACATGCTCTACGAACTTGAACCTTTCCCACTATTACACCTTTCTAACTTGAAGCCTCCTAGGCTGCACTCACACACCTGTCTTGTGTATGTTTGGTGTTTTGTCTGCGTTTAATGGCATTCATTCTGTTTCTGTGATGCAAAAAATGACGCCATATACAGAATGGAAACGAGACAGAGAGTATTCAACTGCATAATCATGAAACGAAGTAAACATAGATCAATGTAGAAACAAGGTCATGGGGTGCAAAAATGCGACTTCTGACAAAGACGTATGTCCATCCCTCAACATGTGGCACTAACTGTTGTGATCTCTAAATGGACCCTCTGTCTGGCTCTGACAAGCTGGTATAGTGTGTGCAGGCTGGGTGGTGTGTGATGATCCAGTTGAAGTTCTTCTGTTGGTACGGAGACGGGCCCGGGAGAACAAGTAATGAGACACAGTGGGCAGTATCACACTATGGTTCACAGACAGGGAATATTTATAGTCATAGAAACGAGACAGTAAGATATGAAGATGCGCGACATACTGTGGGAACGTGGCATGATGATGTGCAAGGTTGACCTCACGATGTACAAGGCTAGCCTTACTGTCGGCATACCAAACGGACCTTATGGGTGCCACCTAACAGGATGCCTCACATATCTAGAAAGTACAATGCAGACAGAGAAACATATCACTATCAAGCACAATGCAAGCTGCACTGTCACATATCAAGTACACAGCATCTCAAGGTCAGTACACAGACTTAGCTGTACATGGCATGAACCATAACACTAACAGAAAAGCATTGCATTGCAAGTGGACATGGCTTTTCAGGAGGGGAGCTGTTTTATTAGCTCCCTCATACTCAATTTCCTTTTAATTTGTGAGCTGGCTCCCTGATCTGCGCTGTAAATCTGGCTTTATCTTGCCCCCGCATTCATGTCATATCCATCCACAAAATATCTGTAATTCATGGTCAAATAGACCCATGTTATTGGTATTGGTAATATTGCTAATAACGCATTGTATGTGACCTCGATGCAGTGTTATTGCAAGAAGGAGATTGGAAGTTTGGAACATGATGTTATGATACGTGACGCAAACTTTTCCTATTTATATTCAGCCGGACGGTTTCCTCTGCCATACTGCCAAGGTGAGGGTCAACACAACATCAACTCCCTGAGTGCCAACCCCACAGGTGAGAGAGCGTTCCAATTTGATAGATGGGGAATCATTCTTCCAATTAAGATAATTGCATAGGACAGGTCAGGGCGTGCGTATAAACTGTTGAATGATGTGTAATATAGAGAGCCGTACAGAATCAGAATCATATTTGTCACAGGTTTACAAGGTAAAAAAAAAGTGGGTGAGTTTTTTTTCATGCATAGTACCCATCGTATCATTATAAACAAATCACACGTGTGAAGTGAGGGGCGCTAATATATTAAAGTCTAACTCATGTTGATTAGGTGATGTAATGGTGATGTAAAACAAACGGTGCCAACACAAACATTAAATGCCATTAACAATAAAGAGACAATATGACAAAATTAGGGACAATATGACGTAATGAGGGACAATATGACGTACATTTTCCCTTCATTGTCAATGGCGTTTTTAAAACAAACATTAAAGCTGTAGGAGGGCCTAGCGCCCCTCAAAAATCACCTGTGTGAAGTGAGGGCGCTCTTATCATCGTACATCATCATCATACATCATCTCATTCCGGCCAATCAGAAATGGGTCCTCACCTTCATCTTTAATATTTGCATCATGATGTGTGTGTTTGTTGGGACAAAGTTTGTGTTTACACACACACACAAAAAGGTGGACATATACATGTAGGAGAAAAGAAGATGGGGGGAAAGGAGAAGAAACAAATAAACAAGAAATAAATCTACACACAGTACCCGAGATGCTTGAGCATAGAAGCAGTATATTTCTCAGCTTGTCTACTGCAATGCACATTTTTCTGGACTGCCAAAGAAAACAACTGACAGATTACAACCAAAATGTGGCAGCCAGAGTTTTAACTAAAACTAAGATGAGAGAAAATATGACTCCAGTTTTCAGCTCCACTGCATTGGCTTCCTTTTTAGAATTGATTTTAAATTTATTTGACTTGTTTATAAAGCTCTCAATGGTCTCGCACCTTCCTACTTACATGACTGCCCGCCTAGACACAGTATGTCCCAAACCACCCCCTCACATCTTCCACTGCTGGCCTGCTCAATGTGCCTAGAAATGGCAACTAAAAAACATGGTGAAGCCACTTTCTGCTTCCATGGGCCGATGGCGTGGAGCAAACTCTGCCTGTCGAAGGTATAAACCTTTGACAGGCAGGCTCTGTAGACATTTTAAAGCACAGCTTAAGACCTACTTTTACACTCTTGCTTTTAGTTGATCTTTTAAATTATTTGTTGTTATTCATGTCCTCACTATATTTGTTTTATGACTTGCTTTTCTTTTTTTCTTCCTTCATTGTCAAAGGCGTTTACAAAAAAACATTGAACAAAAGACAAACATTAAACCTCTGTAGAGGAGGGGCTGGCGCCCCTCAAAAGTCAAGTCCCTTGTAACTGGTATAATCTACGGGTAGGTCCAAGGAATGGCTAAATCCAAATCACTTGTCCCTGGTATAATCCACAGGTGGGTTCAAGGAAGAGCAAAGGTCTGAGACCAGCCCTGACGACACCGCCTGTCATCAGGCTGCTGAACAAGACTCATGTTCAGCAGTCTGAACATGAGTGAAAGCTGCTCATAATACTAGCTGCTCTTGATACTACGTAAACACATGGAAGTGAGAGGGGGGGATGTAGGCCAGTATAGAGCCAGATGACTCTCCTGAGTCCTGTTTAATGAGCATGGCTTCACCATGAGGAGTAGAAAAGTGGAGCTAAGAGAGCAGAGCTTCACCACAACGGTGCGAGGCTCTAGGCCCAGTCCAACGCTCATATAAACTCACTCAGCCCACCGAGGGACAATCTATGGAACACACACTGAGATGAGACGGAGAGACATCAGACGCTAGGTAATTATAGCACGACTGGAAAGGAGAAGGGTTAGAGGACAACGACAAAACATCTCCTGCTTTCTTCTGAACTTCCTGCCTCAGTCCCTGGGGTCACGCTCCTTTTTGCCTTGATATCTCCGTTAATGAATGAGCACGGTGTGTATCACCCACACGGGACCACTGTTTGTGTCTGAAACGGGAGGGAAGCAGGGGGGCTGGCTGCACAAGCGCTTTATCTTTGTTTTTCAGAGCAGCTGGAGGCGATGATGGGGAACAATTTCCATGCATCGTGTTATATGCATAAGCGCTCGCTCATCACAACATCAGAAAGGCACAACGTATGCAAAAATAAACACAGGTGCGCTGTAAGTAACACCCTGCCTCTAAACTGCTGTGACACCACTTGACACAGTCAGTATAAACCACTTGACACAGCACATTCTGCAGTATTTAAACAAGGATATCGACGTGCTTTTGAACCCCTTGCAGAAATGTTACCAAAAGGGAACTTTTTTTCAATACTAGAGGTTCTGGGCTGTGACGACTGATATGCTCATATATGGAGATCTCCTTTTCTGTCAGTCTTTGGTCCCTTTTATGCCCATATATTGAGATCTCTGTATCTGTCAGTCCATGTCCCTATTATAGCCCATAGGTATATGGAAATCCCGACGACATGCCCAATTGCCCCCTTTTGTGCCCATATATGGAACTAACAAATCCTTTGAATTTGCCTCTGGGGGCATGTAGAGACTGTGGGCTGTATTTTGCGTGTCTTAAGTACCAGGTCTTATTACTGAACTTAAGACCTGGATCAATGCCATTTGGCTATTCTGAGTGGCCAAAGAGCATTGACCACGCCTCCAGGTCTTAAGTTAAGTAATAAGACCTGGTACTTAAGACACACAAAATACAGCCCTGTACGGTATGTCAGCCGTTCACGCTCCTTTGGCTCTTCACTTTTTTAATGTTTTTTTGTGGCTTTCGCCTTTTTTATGGAGGGACAGACAGTAGGCTGACAGGAAAATGGGGGGAGAGATAGGGGGGTGACATGCAGCAAAGGCCGTCAGGACCAGGAGTCGAACCCGCGGCACACTGCCAGATTGGATTACCAGCCAAGGTGCCTGGACTGCTGAGCCACGGCCCAGGCCCTGTTACATTCCTAACGCTACACATTGTAAAGGGAGTTGCCGACAGATTCTGCTGCGGAGCTCTAAAATCTGTCTTGAGAGACTGGTTTGATGTCCCTGATGCCATGACGACACATTGAGGACAACAACATACTCCATATCTGGGCGTAGCTGCATTGGCATGGGAACTCCTTTATCGTTATGGCTGAGTCATAGTAGAATGGCGTGACGTCAGAGGTACGCCTGCCTGCCTGCCTGACCGTTGGCTGGTTGTCCTTTTAATTGTAACTGCAGGTCGCATTTACTATGAAAATGTGCATTAGTTAGTTAGTTAGTTAGTCACCCCTCGTGACATCACATGATGTCATCAACATTAAGCCCATATATGGAGATCCCTGATGTCATCAATATTGGCCATACATCTGACCTAAAAATCTCCATATATGGAGCTGACCTGTCCTGACATTCCATATGTTGATCCTTCCCCATCCATGCTTCCTCTTCGATGTCTCCCTTTTTGACTGATACCTGTCCATTTAAACTCTAAACGGGCCTGCCGCAAAGTTATCAGTGCAGCCGCGCCCGACAGCCGGCGAAAATCTGAGTTCTCAACATGGCCCGAAAAGTAAGCCCAACCTGGGCCCTCATCAAACCCTGTACACTCAAGACACTGCCCCCACTGCCACCCTTAGAGCTCCATGGAGCTGACCTGTTCTGACATTGATCTGACCTCAGTAAACCCTGTACACTCAAGACACTGCCCCCGCTGCCACCCTTAGAACTCCATATATGGAGCTGACCTGTTCCGACATTCCATAATTATGTTGATCAGACCTCAGTAAACCCTGTACACTCAAGACACGCTCCATATGGAGGATGGCCAGTACAGAATTCATTCCATATGTTGATCTGACCCTGATCAATGCAATTAGTTCAAAATGAATTCCGTGTTTGGGATTTCAATAATTGGGTCTTATCAGTAGCCAACAGTCAGTGCTTTCATTACACATTACATGAACAAAATCATATATTTTGTTTCATCAAATCATTTGCAGCGAGATGGACAACTCTTGCCACAGTACGGAGTCAGGCTGACGAATCCCAATCCCTGGATTTACATATACACAAGACCCCACATCCATTCACCTCATTCACCTCTTAGTCTTACAAGTTACAACCCTCTTCCGCTCTCCTGCCCAGATGTTCCATCATGTACCTGCTGAAATGTTCACAGCTGGTCTCTCCAACCCAGTCCCCTCTACAGATGCGGCCTGTCAGTCCAAATGAACAGGTACATGGCCATCTGTTCGCTCCACTGATCTGGTATGCTAGTTATACTGTGCTGTATGTTTATTTGTTTTTTCTCAACAGGCATTTATGTGCCAGCATAAATATTTCTCTCCTTGACGCCCGGCCAGCCTCTTGTTGACACACACGCACTATACCTGGGTATGTAATGGCATCATAAAGTGCGTTTATGGTTTATTGTGTTTGTAGAGATCATTGGAAATGAAGGCTGTTAACCACGTTGTGTCATAATCATAACAACAGTGTATGAGTGTAGGAGGAAGCGAAGGGGAGGGGTGGACAAGGCCCCTCGGGGACAATAATGTGTTGTACTGTTTATTATATCATTATCCTTGGCTAAGCATTGTAAACACTATGATTAATATTTCATGATCTAAACACTAATGGATTATTGGACAACAAGGGGCAGGGGACACAACTATATAATCTGAATCATCAAATCAGATTTATTGATGTCAGAAATTAGCCACTCGACTATTCCCGTGTCACCTGTTTATTGCCTATCAGAGGAAGTGATATCTTTGGATAAAGGCTTCCATTAGCAGGCCTATCAGAGGAAGCTTAAGTTCTGGTTCTGCTGAAACAAAAGGCCAAGTCAAGGAGATAAAAGGACTGATTCATTGGCGGCCACAAATTTCCCCACCACCACTCGGACCATCTGAAAGGAAAGAGAGATGGTGGATGGAGCCCCCGATAAAGGAATGGAGCATTACCTGTGTCCTTGGAACCTGCACTATATGAAAGAGGAGTCTTCTCCAGGGAGTCAGCCTGAACCTGATGTGATGAGCAACAGCTAACTGAGAGAAGACAAGATATTAGATCCTATCTCACAGAACGTGTGTGTGTGTGTGTGTGTGTGTGTGTGTGTGTGTGTGTGTGTGTGTGTGTGTGTGTGTGTGTGTGTGTGTGTGTGTGTGTGTGTGTGTGTGTGTGTGTGTGTTGCGTGTGCGTGCGTTGCGTGCGTGCATGCGTGTGTGCAAAAGGTGAATGTTATTAGGCTAAATTCTTTCCAAATTTAAACATATAAAACTCCCCTAAGGTGCAGCAATGCCATATGTACATGTTTATTCATATACAAGCCATGCTGCCTGCATAAAGTGATCCTATTTGCCTATGTGCTTTTAACTGAAGTAAACACATCAATGTGAGGAAAGCTGATAAGCAATGCATTCCTGCATAATGCAACTGCAGGAAGATCTGTGTGGCTTTGGGATTATCTGCAAGTTAACTCATGTGACAATATGCTTTGTCAGATCTCATATACAAAGAAGATCCTTCACCTTAAAGTGGATAGATGGAAATTATTAATATAAACTGTCCTTGATGTATAAATAGGAGCCTGGGTTTACAATTGTCTGGTTGTTGTTGATGACACTGATGGCATGGCAGGAGCCACTTTATTGCCATTCTGCCAGGGCAAAAATTCTCTCTCGTGACAAGGCGTAATTAATACATTCTAATCTTCCTCTCTGCTATATAGTGAGAGGTAAAGGAAAGAGGAGAGGAGACAGAGACAGAGATGGCAGGATGGGTGTGGTGTGGTACAATAAGTCTCAGTCAAAGCTCTTTATCTTGGCTGCTCCTCTCTCATCTCTCTACCTGTCTTCCTATCTCTCCTCGGCAACTCTTTACCATGCACTCTCTTCTGTCATTATTCAACAAATTCTAATTATGTAGCCTATACTCACTGTATTCTGTACACTGAAAATGAAAAATGGGCTTTTATACCAGACACACTTTTAAATTTTCAACTCCATTTCACAGGGTTTTAACACATTACTGTAAATGGTCAATTTTGACTCACTCAAACAGTAAGAAGCGCTATAGCTGGTTATAACCACGTGCTTTAAAGCACGCACAGGACCGTAGTGACCTCACTTCTCTGACCTCACTTCTCTGACCTCCTCTGCCTAGAGAAGAAAAATGAGTTCATGTGACATTCAGACTCACTTAAGATTAATTATACATTATACAGCACTTATGAACTATGTCCTTGAAATAACCAGATGATAATGTATAGCATAATTTAATCCGATACATACTGTAGGCTGTGTTATTGTTGAAATAAAGTCCAAGCAGGGAAGCACGCACATCTCAAAAGATTATTCTACAGGTGCTGAACAATGATGAACGGCAGTTCGCACACTGGTCTATAGCTCCCAGAAGCAATTTATTAGAGGTACAACTTTTGTGTGGGTCTTTGTCAGGTAATGGTCATATATGTGTTATTGTTGGCCATCTAAAACATAATGAAAAAGAGGAAGAAAAAAATCACACCCCAATTTATGTTAGTGGCATTTGACATACAGTAAGGTACATAAGGTGGTCCCTTATTGGCCAAGCGCTCTCACCAACATGCAATTGGTTAGCCGATTTGCTAACATTGACATTGAAGTTTTCCCTTCAATGTCAATGGCGTTTAATGTTTTGATGTTTAATTTACGTCATATGTAGCGGAATTATCAGCTCTTATCATCATACATCATCATGAATCACCTCATATGGCCAATCAGAATGCCTGTTGCCTGTGATTGGTTGACTGATTTGGTCGTTTACATATGACGTACATTTTCCCTTCAATGTCAATGGCGTTTATATGTTTTGGTGTTTAATTTATGTCATATTTAGCGGAATTCCGACGTCATTTCTCAGTTCATTGTCAATGGCAAATCTTGAGATGTGTACAGTAGGTAGAGACAAAAGCTGTTTATAGAACAAAAATATACTCTTTCAGATCCCTTGTAGTCTCTCTCTATGTCTGCTCATTTTTAGGTGTCTTCTCTTCCACTCTCTATTTGAATTTATTTTTTACAATACAATAGTATTGCAATAATATTACAATTACTATAGAATTTAGCATTAATGTTTATATTCCCATGCTCACTTTCCCCACCCTCCTCTTTGGGTGGTGTATCGGACCACCAATGCACACACACACAACTTGGCAAAACTAGAATATTGCCAAACAAGCATTTTTCAAGGCAAGGGGAAGGTTCTTCCTGCAGCTGCTAATGAGAAGACCTCTTGTTTTGAGTGGCCAACTTAAGCTGATAGGAATGATTTGGTCACACATGCACAAAAATAAAGGTTATACTATTGATTAATGCGCACACCAGACATTGAGTCTGGTTGGGAGGACCTGCAATCTGGCTTTGACTGTAAAGGTCACTACTACGTATATCATCATCAACTGCATAGTTCTTGAATATTGTATGAGATACGGTGTGATCTGCATCGGGAAGGCAAGCTAGCTAGCTTTCCTTGTCGTTTTAAACCAGTCCAGTGTTGTTGTTGTTTTTGCACAAGGTACCTCCGTGCATTGACTGGTGAGGTGATGTATGATGTTCAGTAACGTAGCCGTTACTGAGTTGGTAATAATGTCCTCAGAAACTGCTACAGTTTCCGAGTCAGGTCGAACCCAGCTCAGGGATACTGAACCCCAGAAAACTTGGCTCGCCCTCTGCTACAAGTGGCACTTCATGCCGTTTCATATCTAGAAACAGAGAGGATCTAGGAAGTTCCCTGACAGCCTTGTCATCACTGTTTAACATGCTTATCAAGTGAGCCAGCCAGCCTTGTGGCGTCAATATATCCACTCCATGTTCGGGACGCCAAACCAACCGTCCTGACTCCTGTTTGGGCACACACGCACGCACGCACGCACGCACGCACAAAGACTAGGTCTGGTCAAAATATTCTGTCTTGGGTTGAGCGAAAATAAATCATCTGTTTTGCACATCACAGGGACTTAAGCTGTTCATTTGTGAGGCCTTTTGCAGTGCATGTGTGTTTGAGGCATTTTGCAGTGTGTGTGTGTGTGTATGTGAGGCATTTTGCAGTGCGTGCGCCGTGCGTGCATGTACCGGTGAGTAGAAGACTGTTTTAATGCAGAGCTAACCCTCACACACCCTGCTGACATAGCGTCAGAGCAGACCTGGCTCACCATCTTCCTATATGATCAGCCTCATCCTCCATTCATCTCTTTATTTATTTACGTCTGCTTTGTACAGCTAGATTCCCCAGGGAGTTTCATCCTTTCAGGAATGAAGCAGCAGTCCTTCAAAAGCATCTTAGCACAGGAAGTTTCCCCTCATTCTTCTGTATTTGTGCTTCAGCAGATATTTTCAAAAGGTGCCGAGAGGATTGATTTAGGGCAGCGTTTGGAGTTTGGGGCTGATTGATTTTGCCTCGGCATCATGTCTGCTAAGCCCAGGAGAGACTGCACATGTAAAAAAGGAGGGGGGAAATATCAGTCACTAATGAGAGGCCAATTACAGACAGCAAGTGACAGCTTGTTTGGATGAGCAGGTATTGATTTTTCGATGGACCAAATCGAATCCACAGTCAACAACAGTCACTGCGGGGAAAATTCAGGTGCGAGACATGAATGTGTTCTTGTTGGCTGCATGGGCAATTGCTATAAAATGTCCATAGCAACAAAGATAACACAAGACAGTATATCAAAATCACACAAGTTAGGGGCGCTCTTATTATCATACAATTTCATGATGTATGATGATATTGTCAATGGGAATTTAACTTTGTGACAATTTTGCTTGTCTACAGATGACAAACGGCATTTAATGTTTGCGTTAACACAAAAATAGACGATTTTCTCAGACACGTGACGTAAATTGTCCAGTCATTTTCAATTGCATTTAATGTTTTGTATTAGGACAAAATTCTACACTATAGAGGTACTATGCACGTGACATCATCACCAAACCCGGAAGTTATGCAGGAATGCCTACTGAGTGGCAAAAAACTACTTTCTGGCCTTGACAGCCCATACATCCAAACAGAAAGTCCTATCTGATTACATGAATCAACATTAAACAATGTTAAACTCACTTTGCATGATGCTTTGCCACTCGATTTGCCACTTGATGGGCCATTCACTTTAAGCATGCGCATACCCTCTATACTGTAGCTGAATGTAGGAGGGGCTAGCGCCCCTCAATAATGGCATCCGTCCATCCATCCATCCATCCATCCGTATGGATGAGATCATACTTCCCAACAAACATGGTTAATACTGACAGATCCTGTGTACAAAGAGGCTCTACGCACACCAAAGTCCTTGTGGCGGTGCCGACGCACGGGAGAAAACTGTAGAGGAGATCTTGAATAAACAAGACGGTGGCCGCACACACCAATAGCTAGAGTACCAAGATTTATTCGGACAGCAGGTAAGACAGAAATATCCAACGTTTCGGCGGTTAGGCCTTCATCAGGGAATGATGATACTGACAGATCCTCAGAGATATGTGTTGGTACATGGTAGGGACATCTGACATAACATGACATTGTCATATCATCTCTGATAGCTGCCCCACCCAAGAAAAGAAGGACAGCAGGCTGGGCAATGTTACTTTCAAATCCATTAAGTAATCAATTTTAGATTATTCTTAGGCTAAATTTGCTCTAAACCAACTTTGATATAAGTTCAAATAACAATGAATTCAAAAGTACTACTTATTCAAGAGTTTTATCAGCCATTTACAACGATTTGTTGAAGATGTGCGAAGACGAAATATTTGTCTTCATGATTTCACAAATCATACTACCCTTTGCGTTTCTACATGTGATTAAAAAAATATGTTTGTTTGTTTTTTCTCTCTCTCTCTCTTTCTTTGTACTATTCTAATGTATGTTACTGTTTAAACCCGATAGTGTGACAGTATAAGACAGTAAAGACACATACTGTAAAAAGAAGAATATAACCCCTGACCTCTAGACACAGAGTCCCCATTCTGCCTCTGTAATAAATTCCCTCATGAGGATGAAAATGGAAACGAGTGAATGAAATCACTGGGCCCCTTAATGAAGAAAAGACAGAACCTTGATCAGGTTCAGACTCTATTGAACCTGCTTTAACAGACATGAGATGTTCAAGAGATAAAAGCAGCCATTCAAATATATTTAAGGAGAATAAAAAGAGGCAAACAGTTATCCAATGGCACAGCGAGACTTCACTTGTTGTTGCTGCTGATGAAGACAGAGAGGCATCCGGCCACTTGAACATTGATTTCAAGTCTCAGTGGTGAACAGGAAATTGATAGAGGAAATGGGGTGCCGTGCTTCAGATCACACTCCAATAAGTCAATGTAATATTGTTGTGGTGTTTGTTGTTATTGTTGCACAGGGGATAGGGAACCGTCCAACAGAGCCTTTAATAGTTCAAGTCAAACACAAAAGCGTTTGATTGATAGCCAGGATATACAGTACTGTATGTGCAATACTCTATTTCATTTCCCATGGTCTTATGGTAGGATGACACACACACACACACACACACACACACACACATGCGCGCACACACACGCACACACACACAATTCAAATGGATTCACCAAGTTATAAGTTATTGCAGTGGATTAAGATCAAAAGACAAAATCAGAAGAACACCTTTTGGAGTGACAGAAGGTCTGCTACCTCCAAGCAATTCAAATAAGATGCATACTGTAGTTATTGTGTGCCTTTATAAAAATAAACCAGAACTCTTATTTTCCCATCTCACACACACAATATACTGTACATTTGTTTGCTGATTCAAGGGATTCAGAACAAATCTATTCATCTGATTAAGGCATATAAGGCACGGGCAGGAATCCAATTATTTTATCAATATGATCAACAGATTGTTGTATGAAGCACTGCAGAGTTGCATGTATCAAAAGTGTTGCATACCTCGCTTAATAATAGAATTCTATACAACTGACAGATTACCTCCCTCAATGATGTTTACAGGAAGCCTAGCAAGTGTTAAATTTGTATAACTAATCAGGGAAAATGTACAGTTTAGTACAGTAATCCATCATAGAAATCCATCATTGTTATTCTCCTTCAATCTCATTACCTCTGTTTAACGTTTAAGCCTGTGGAAGACGAGGACTGGCTTCAACGACTACCACTACTGTGCAACCAAACACCATTTAACAAAACAACACAGAAAGGAAAACTAATCTACTATGCTTTCATTTTTAAGCTTGCTTCTTCCATCAGACACTGGCATCTGTCTGATATATGAATGCTACCGAAATGAGAACAGCCGAGGCATTTCATATTCATAACAACCCCAGATAATGTGTGTAAGCACCTTTGGATTTCATGCATTTAAAATTATACTTTGCTGAGGTTTTTCTCTCTTTCTATATAGCACGGGGGAAAATTCATTCAGTGACTGTTTCATGGTCTCTCTGCCCAAGACATTGTTGAGAAATGATAGTGCAGGAAATGAGTTGGGAAGCCCAGTGACAGAATCCAGGGTGAGATGCATTATTATGATATTTTCTTTGGAGAATCTGGAATTGAATTCTGACTCAGTGGAATATGATTGCCCTGTTAGATGACACACAGCCAACACATATTACATAGCAATCACTGTGGTTTCCAAACTGATGTAGACGGGGATGTTTTCACCTAAAACTAAAACAATCGTAAATCCATGCCATCAGTGTTCATACTGCAGTCACATGAGTCCATATTGCGGTCAGATTAATCTCTGTTACATTACAACAGTGACAATGCTGCAAACTATTATTCTAATGGTGGGAAGATATTCCTGCCGATCTAAAACCTGATAACAGCTAGGGGTCAGTACACGAGCTTGAGGCTGAGTTCAGAAGAGTTTAAGAATAGTGTGTGATCCAGGAATGAATCACATAAGAGCTTCGGCATGGCAGGTGAGCACGTACATATACATTATGACCAGTGAACCACTGGCGTGGTGGTGAATGAGGGGAGGGCAGGCCTCGGTGATGAATCTGTGCTCTGTATCCTTGGAGGTCATCCACATGACACCAAGAGCGATTAGGGTCTGTGTCCCCAATCCATCAGGGGACAACTCTGGCTATTTCATCGTCCCATGCACCCCGTCCCTCCCCTTCCCTTCACCGCCACATGGGGGTAAGTAAGGGAATATGGTTACCAGTTTATGACGTGTGTGTGTGTGTGTGAGGTCATGGACAAGGTCATAGACCAACAGTCACTATACCTGTCACTATACACACACATGCATGCGTGCGTGAGTGTGTGGACCCCCCACACTGTTGTGCATGAATATGAATTTTGACATGCACTTGCACTCAACTTTATTTTCATTTGCGAGCGGATACCACACAAAGACAAAGGGATTTGAGCCTCTGTTATCCCAGAGGAGCCATCGATGAGAACCCCGGAGGAGTGACATTAATACCATGATGATGCAACTCACAGCTCTACAGTTCCACCAGTGGACTGTTCCAGGGTGGCAGCTGGAGGAGGGGCTGGACTCATTAGGAACAGCAAGACTCAGGGGACCATGTCCCTATGGCGCTGTCCTTTAGTGCTGAACCCACATCACTCTCTATGACTCCTCTGACTGTCTACGGCCTCCTCTGACTGTCTGGGAAAAGTATATTGATGTTTCGCTGGGGCAATTATTAGTTAGATATCCAGGAGTGTGGTTATTGGACTTGGTAAAACAGCAGATTTAGACTTCGTAAACCAAACTGACACAAACTATAGGCCTACTGTACTACTATACAAACGGACAAAATCAACATACAATTACAGTGACTAATGACTAAATGCTTGCACTGACAGAAAAAAAGCATGATGACAAGTAATCCTGGAGAAATCCATGCGTTCTACACAACTCACACAGTACATGAAAGACAGACACATGCACACACAAACAAAAACACAAGTGCCCAACTGCCCATGCACATACTGTGCTGTGCACACACCAGTGACACCACAATACAGAGAGGCTGAACATACACATACATATACATATATAATTTTATTTATTTATTTGCCTACTGTCAGCTGTCTAGCAGTCCAAATATTATTAAATTAAATTTCAGAATTTAAACCTGAGGCCTACCATACCAGGCCTCAGACTATGCACAAAATGTCTATACTATATGTTCACACAGGCTTCTGTGTGCAGTCTAGGGCATCTGAGCATGTGCATGATCATACCTCTTACACCATGTGTCCTTTGGGACACATGGCTGCCTGACATGTTCAGCTTGTTTCCATTCAATGGGCTCAATGAGCAGGACTCGCCTCACTAGAAGTGTTTAATTTGAATACTACAACGCTTGCCTCAAAACACAGTAAACCCGGGCGTACAGCCAGCGGAACTGCTCAGCCTGGTATTCCTAAGCATAACCTAAGTAAAACTATGCTTAAACGGTTACACTTAACCTTATTCCTAACCTCTCAACCTCAGTAAAACGGTGCCAAAACATAAGCCTATACTCCTAAACTTAGCCCCATGCAGTAAAACCATGCCTAACCCTAAACTTATTTCTGACCTTATTCTCAGTAGAACAAAAGCAAGGATACAAGCACCGGCCTGGCTTAGTGGTTCAGGCACCTTGGCTGGTAATCCAGCCTGACAGTTTGAGGTTCGAGTCCCGATCCCGACTAACTTCACTGTCTGTGTCCGTCCGTCCGTCCGTCCGTCCCCCCCGCCTCCCCCCCATCTCTCTCCCCGTTTCGTGTCTACCTACTACTATACATCTATCAATAAAGGCAAAAATAAAATAAAAAGATAGAAGAACCGCCCTATACCGAGAGTTCGGATTGAGGTCGGCGGGAAGAAATGAGAGTGAGCATGTTTTAAGGCAAGCATTCTGGCATTTATCCAGCGACACAGCTCAGATATAATTCCTCTCGCTCTCTCTCTCTCTCTCTCTCTCTCTCTCTCTCTCCCCCCTCCCCCCTGCTCCCGCCCCTCCCAGGCTTCATCGTATATCCGGCCCAGAGGGCCGATCGATATACAGCAACAGCCTTTCGATGTGATCTCCCCTGTGCTACAGGAGAAAAGAAACGACGCTCAATGGAAGCGATAACTCTCTCCCCCTGAGCCCTCTCTATTTATACACACAGTACAATCTCCCTTTCCTTCGCTACCGTTTCTGTACGTCGTGTTAGTCAGCGGTCAGAGGCCACGGCTGGAGTCTTGTTAGATGATCAATCCGGGGAGATGCTGAGGGGGGTCTATCCCCCGCAGGTATTAGGAATGACCTCTGAGTAATGCAGGAGGAGGAGGAGACAGCAGGGGAGCAGAGGGCAGGTAGACATGAGGCCAGTCTGGAGAGAGGCAATAGCTGTCAAATAAAGCAGGAGGTGGTCAATATCACCTATACCTCAGCCTGCAGCCTGACACAGTGCAATGTGCGTGTGTGCGTGCGCATGTCCCTTCTCTTTCTTGTCAGTGTGAGAAACAAAATGACAGGGAGGGAATTAATGACTGCTGCCAACAGGTTATGTATACAGCTTTAATTTTGATCACTGCAAACACCAATAAAGTCAAATGCAGTCCTTAAAGAAGATCAACAAAGAGGGCTGGCATTTTACCACTGTGCCACCCGAGTACTGAATGACCTCAATTTTTCAAATGAGCCAGCCTGGGCCGTGGCTCAGTGGTCCAGGCACCTTGGCTGGTAGCCCGAGTCTGGCAGTGTGCCGCGGGCTAGACTCCCGACGGCCTTTACTGCATGTCACTCCCCCATTTCATGTCAGCCTACTGTCTGTCCCTCTATAAAGAATATAAAATAAAGGCGAAAGGCGCAAAAAAATAAACCAAGCCAATGCATTTTGTATTTATTATTTCCCACTTCAGACAGATAAAAACAACCCAAAAACATAACAAACAATGAAATGCAATAATAGGATGAGTGAGTCTGACTGTCTGCGGCAAGCTGCCCCAGTAAAGAGTTCAGACACACACACATATAATAATAATGAGAGAGAGAGAGAGAGAGAGAGAGAGAGAGAGAGAGAGAGAGAGAGAGAGAGAGAGAGCGTGCGTGCAACAACTTGAGGTAAATGCCTGTGAGACTTGGGGTGGGGGGTTTGATAGGCTCCAGCTTGGCTCTGGGAATGAAATTCACAACCAACCACCACCATCGCTCCCCAGCCTTTCTTGTCTATCTCTTTTTCTCCAGAACACCTAGAGCCTCGACAACCAGAGCAGCGATAAACGCTAACGAAACATAAAGCTAATTCACTTTAAACTCCATTAAGCATTTCCCCCTGTCGCCAGTAACACATGACTACACTGCCGGCATTAGACAGGCCTCCCTGCATGTCAATAGGCAGCCATCTGCTCTGGCTGCCACAGCCCACAGAGAACCAGTGGAGAGTTTTATCCATGAGGGGCCTTAGGCCTACAAGGCTGGAGCTGGACAGACAAGATGGTTCTCTACCTATGGACAGGCTAAACGTGTCCCCACAGAACTCAGCGGACAGCACCATAGCCTCTTATTGAGAGAGTAATCGGTCGCTGCCCTTAGCTCTGATCTCAGTGTAACATGAGGATGACCTCAATACTACAGTACTGTATGTAGCTCCCAGGAGAGAGTGCATCACTGCTGTCTCACAATATGCTGCAGGCATGTCTGAAGTCCAAATATAGAGGCAACACAATTAGGGATTTATTCTGTATGGTTTATGCAAATGGCTGAGGACAATGAGAAACAAATCCACCAAACACCATGAATTCAACCTACAATGCACACAACACCCATATTCATTCATTGTCTCTTTCATTTATCCAGCTATGCACGCGCACACGCACACACGCACACACGAAAGCTATACACACAAATATGTCTAAGTACCAAAACACACATTCATATTGCACAGTGAGTGAAGGCTGTACTACAGAAATAGTTAAGGATGAAAAAGGGTCGCTATGCAATCAGTGGAAATGGAGGGGAGATTCAATTAAATTTACTCTGCGGAGGAAATTCCATAAACACAATATGCACACAACGCTCTCTGTGTAGATTCCATTATGTTGTCGCTAACAATGAATCACAATGGAAACAGCTTCATAGCTGCTTCGATTTGCCATAAAAGTTGAGAATAAATTATATTTCTAACCCCCGGGTATGTTTTAATTATGTACACACTTGCTTGGAATGATCAGCCTGCCGTCTATAGGCATTTCATTTTGACATGAGAACTTACCTGCTTTTCAAGACTTTTTTTTCAACTATAATATACATATTGTCAATGATTCAGAGACATTTGTAGTGTACTCTATAGTGAGTGCTAGCAATCAATATACTGTACAACAGTGCTTTAGAGATGGAAGATTGTCTGGGGACTGGTATATTCCAACAATATTCCTGCTACAACACACGACACATTATCACAAACTCTGGAGCTGTTCAGAGTCCCAGCCGACACTGTCGACACTGTCACCATTGCCGACAGTTGCCGATTTCTGTCTGTGAAAAGGGAGAGAGGGTATGAGAAAAATACTTCAAAAGCGAGTGAAAAGTCCCCAGGGACAACCAGTCAAGACGGGCAGAGGGCGAGTAATTAGGCATTTTAACTTAAGTGCTTCATAATACAGTGTGAGTCATATTGAAGACCTGGTATAGGAGCCAAAGGCTAGGCTGCTTGTCACTCTGCAGGAGGAGTATAGCGTTGACATCAAGGTTGGATTAGGACAGAAGACGGGACAGGGAGAGTAACTACAACGCAAGTCCTGTTTAAGTTCAGATAAACACGATTTGCAGGCAATGTGCTGTAGCATATTTGATTTTGGTATCCTGTTTGAACGTGGGCCGAATCTTGTTTCAGCATCTATGGCTGCTTGGGACTTACAGCATTCCAACATTAGTCCAGTGACTCCTTGGACAAGCTGAAGGCGATCGGTTTTGATAGTGCATCATTAAACTGGATGAAATCCTACCTGGAGGGAAGAGAACAATTGGTTCACATCAAAGGAACCATGTCCTCTTCCCTCCCAGTGAACTGTGGAGTTCCCCAAGGAAGCATTCCGTTACTCTTCCTACTTTAGATTAACGACATGAATGCTGCCTGTAACTGCAAATTGTTCCTGGTGACGACTCAGCACTCCTGATCTCGGGGAGGACAAAATGCAGGTTGAGGAGGCTCTCAGTTCGGAACTCACCAAAATCCAAACTTGGCTTACCGATAAAAAACTCTCACTACATCTCGGAAAAACAGAATCCATTTCAAGGTCAAAGTTGACGACATAGTAATCTCCAGCAAAGAAGAGATTACATATCTTGGCTGTATTCTTGACAACAAACTGACAGGTGAAAGCATGGCAACAAGGGTAATCAAAAAAGTAAATCAAAAAACAAGATTTCTGGCTCTCAGGAGCCCAAATTCAGCCCTATACTTTGACTATGCTTGCACCACTTGGTTCTCAAACATCCCTATGACACTAAAGTCCAAGCTACAGTAGAAACCTCTCAAAACAAACTAATTCGACTACTCCACGGTCTGGGGCCCATATGACCCATCTTTTTGCAACCCATTTTGATAGTCTAGGCTAGGGTGACACCGGGTAGAAAACGAAAAGAGTTAAGCAATTGAAATTGGGACTGACATTAAAAATTGTAAATGCAGCTTTGCCCTCTATGCCCTCTGTGTAGTCGCAGACCTGACAAACTACCTAAAGACAAGTGAGTGACTCCCACAGCCACAATACAAGAGGAAGCGAGAACAACGATCTGGTACCACCCACTTTCAAAACAAACATGGGCAAATTCTCCTTCTATACTGCCACCCAAGTGTTGAATGCCCTGACTCCCTCCCTCAAAAAATGCATACCCCTGGCGTCGTTTGAAACAGGCTTGAAAATCCACCTTTCAGCATGCCAAAGAGGAAATGATCACCCCTAGTCTAGTGACTACCCCCACCGCCTTATAACCCCTTCTTTGTTCCCCAACCTGTACATATTTTTCATGTCATGAATCATGATTATGAATTGAATACCCAGGACCTGAATGGAAACAGGACTTTTTTTCGGTGATCCCGTTGGACGTGTGTTACTGTGTTTGACTGTCCCCTGTACCGATTACTTTTCTGTTTGACTGTACCCTGTACTGATTACATTTCTGCCAATAAAGTATTCAAATCAATCAATCAATCAATCAATCAATCAATCAACCAACCAATGCGGTAAACCATCCCGTATGTCTGAATTTCCCATTAGTATGTGTCTTCTGCAGACCAGTCTGGCCTCCGCGTTCAGGGCCCTGTGATTGACAGACACTGATTGGCTCTTCCACTTGCGACCGGGGTGATTTACCAGGCTATATAGGTAACGCACACTCTCTCGTGTTGTTCAACATTGCTTAATTAGTTTCCTGACAATGTAACGGTATTCAAATCTGAACATGACTACATGCAGTAACAAAGTAGAAAGTTATGCCACAAAAATAACCAAAGACATTAGCAATAGCAAGTGAGCAAGCACTTAATTTGTACCCATTGAGGCTACTTTACTGTTCAAATGCCATACACAACGTTCACCGGTAAAACATTGGCACAACAAAATCAATATAAATGTGATCCTGTAAAATTGATAGAATAATGTGACAAGGACAAAGGAATAAAGTGTACCGCAAGAATAATCTTCTCCGTCTGTTCTCTCTCGCTCTTTGTCATTCTCTGATGAGCGCACTGCTTATAAAGTTGACAGCAGATTGATACAGGCTTTTAATGAATGATGTTTTATTAATGGTTCCTTAATCACATTACCTGCCGCCAGACAGCCTTCATCCATCTCGCCTCTCTGAGAATCCAATAAAGAGGTGGAATAACATGTGTTATCTATATATGGAGAGACACTTGGTTGATCTGTACATCAACTGAATCACCTACAGTATACAGAACTGCTTTTTCTGCTTACAGGGTGCATAGGCACCGAAGGGGGGGGGGTCATTTGGGTGTGTGGTTAGGGCTTTAGTCTCATTCGATCAAGGTGTCAGACAAGCTAATATACACAACAACAATACACAACATTGTGTGAAAAGTGCGGGGACATTATTATATTATTATAATATTATAATAATCTCCCCGCACTTTTAAGTCCTGTCGGTGCCACTGACAGGATGTAGTGTGAGAAGAAGGTCCATCAAAGTCACGTATGAATAAAAATGAAGCATCCCGTTAGTTCATGCATGCCTCGGCTGTAATCAGCTGTCAGTCTGCTGCTGATTTTCAATCAGCCACGCGTTTATGCATAATCAATCACTGCTCTGATTTTTTTTTTTATACCAAATCAGCCACGCTTTTCTACACTCCAATCAGAGCTCACGCTCTCTTGGGCCTCATTCACACACACACCAAACACCAATCAAGCAAATGTTTGGTCGTTTTTTTGGGCCACCACAATGCTTTTCCAATGGGAGTCACATGGTTTGATACGTGTGAATGAGGCCTAAATTCCAATCCTTCTCGACACCGCTTCGGACCGGATCCAATCCTTCTCTGTGCTGTTTTGGGCTGGTAAATTAGATAGTTTCTCGGCTCCGTATTGGTTCGGTCCAAATATCCTCGTCCCTTTTCGGACAGGGTCCAATTTTATAGACCCATGCTAACCTCTAATCTGTTCAGTGTAGTGGGTTTTGCATATAGTGTTCCCTGATTTTTCTAAGCATGCAGCTTATTCCATTTGTTGCAGTAAATGGTTAAAATGATCTGCTTATGATGTGGGTATTCATCGACTAAACTAGACATTTTGCAAAAGCTGTACTATTTGTAGAGTGAGCTCACAATGACGGAAGAAGCAGACCTGTATTAATCCAGTGCAGGTAATTCAGTTTCAACTTCACCTAGCTGATGGCTGTTCAGAGGTGCACGGGGGTAGCTAATTCCGCAGTAGCCATTTTTTACTAGAATTCTGTTCATAAATGATGACATGCACATTACATGCATAATATAATTACAAATTCTTTCTTTCTTTATAATGGGAGAATTGGCACTCAAAGCCTAAACTGGTGACCACCAGGTGGCGCTGAAAAAGTTAAACAATTAGAATCATCCAAATAATCAAAATGAAAGCGTTCAAGCCCAGTTGGACATATAGAACATGGTTAATGTAAGGGGCAAAGTCTGTGGTTGTTGTAAACCATACAGCAGCTAATATGCTACAGTAAATAATACCAAAATATCCACCAGAGAGGGAATAAATAATGCTTATGTACAGTTACAGTAACACCCGGGAATCGAACACCGGTCTCCCATTTGAAAAGCCAACATCTTAAGCCAAAGGGACAACCCTGTAACTCTGGGGAGATATTAGACTTTTTAGGCCATCAGGCTGAGGTTGTGAGCCACTCTGCTGCACTTACAACTAATAATGCACTCTGGGGACATCTTTGACTGATTTATCAAACTACCCCAGGCCTACTTTTACCACCCTCGAGGGAAATGGCACAGGCTGCCTCTTCAGAATGAGGTTCTAATGGACTGGTCCACACAGAAGGATACGGAGGGTCGGAGTGTCACGTGGGGCCGCAAACATGACAGCCAAGATAATGATAATTATCTGGCCTGGAAAAAAAACCTAGGAACAACACAGGCCAATCGCTTAATAACATTATTAGACTAAATCTGTACTTGCCACCCAAGCATTGAAGGAATGCGAACACAGCGAAGAAAGATTACAGAAATATGAAAAATGGGAGGCCACATGCACTGCCCTGGTTTCCAATTGGTGGCCAGGGCTGCAGGAGAGTGCCCATAAACAGCTTATGTGATTGAGGTGTCATGATTTATGACCAGGTCCACTTGACAGCAATTACTTCCCTAACACTCATACTCCCCTAGACCTGGTAATTTTTAACACAGGTGCAGCCACAACGTGCACCCGGGAAAGGTTAGATTATCATGGTGACATTTTACTATTATGGGTATTATCAGTGTTGGGCAGTAGCTAGCTACAAGTAGCGAAGCTACATAGCTTACTACATTTATCAGTAGCTTGATGGTAGCTTCACTCCTTTTGAACCAAGTAGCGTTTTTTGTAGTGTAGCTATTTTTAGACCCAAGTAGTGACGTAGCTTTCAACAAAAGCTACAAAGTTACAAATTTACTGTTAAATAAAGTTTTGTGGGGGGAAAAAATCCCTGGAAAGAAATCCATGATTGGTTGGTTTAGATAAGAAGAGTCTGACACAAACAAACAGGCCACCCGCATTCTCTAGTCCAGGTGTTCCCAAACTTTTTTGGACCAGGTACCCCTTTTGGGGTAGATATTTTTCCAGGTACCCCCTCATCCTCGCAACACGGATAACAATATATTTACAACCACAAGCAGTGTTTCCTGCAGGAAAAAGCTTTGGCATGGTGCTGGGCACAGGCCGCAATTTTGATTAATTAATTAATTAATTAATTAATTAGATTAATACATTAAGATTAATTTGTATTATTGCTCTTGTATTGCTATTGGAGACACTGGGGGGACACTGGGGGACACTGGGCAGGCACTGAGGAGGCACTGGGTAGACACTGGGGAGGCACTCAGGGGCACACTGGGGAGGCACTCGGGGGGACACTGTCTAAATGTATACGTCTAAATGTAGACGTCTAAATGTAGACGTCTAAATGTGTACGTCTTCTCTTATGGGGGTCCCTGGCATATCTTTTCAAATGGGGGTCCACAGGCTATGTAGTGTCAATTTGGGGGTCCTTGACATGAAAAAGTTTGGGAACCACTGCTTTAAACACTTTAGCACTTGAACATGAACAAAATAGATGGGTCCCCCCTGGAACTCCCTCAGGTACCCCTGGGGGTCCCCAGACCCCACTTTGGGAACCACTGCTCTAGTCTAAATCCCTGTCTCTCAGCTGGTGCGCAAATGGCTAGGCTGTGGCAATAATAATAATTTTAAAAAAGAACAAAAAATAACTAAAATCGTTCATTTTTTGGAACCATGAACTTTAGTTCAAAATGTTGAATTATGAACTGAATTAGTTCCTTTAATTTTTTTTTACTGTGAACTGAACTATAGTTAATACAAAAAATAACTTTCCCAACACTGAACACATGAATCAGCCACACCGCAAGGTACATTAATACAAGTAAATGTGAAAAAGTTGACACCAAAAGCCAGACAGAGGGCTTGTTTCCAGTTTGTTTTTTAATAAACAACCAAACTCAGCATTTTTGCCTGCCTATTAGGCTATTTGTTCGGTGGAAACTTGATCATGAAGTTGATAAAAAATATTTAAAAAAAAAAGTAGTGTCCATGTAGCTAGCTACTTTTGCCATGTAGCTTATAGTGTAGCTTGCTATAATTATCTGGGGATAGCTTTGTTGTAGTTGAGCTATATTTAATAGAGAGTAACTGGTAGTGTAGCTTACTACATTTTCCAAGTAGCTTGCCCATCACTGGGTATTATGCACCCACATTCTCCATGGGGCTCAGAGAAAATGCAACACAGGTGGAGCTACCCTCCAACATTAGCATAATCCCATACAGAGAGGAACAAGTCTAAGAGTCTGAAGGTCATGCTCATCTACAACTCAACTGCAGCTACAAAATGTCCAAATGTTGTTTAACTCAACTTTTCTCTTCACACAATTCCTGCCTGTAATGGGTCATTTTAAACTAAATATTTCCGCTTTATATTTTACTTCATATTTTTCTCGCTCATCGGACGCAAGTTGTTTGACATCAAAGTAAGTAATGATCAACACCAAGTAATGATCAATCACAACAGTGATTCGGCGACAGATAAGCTGCATCTATTTGTATCTCTTTTGTAGCCATCAGTGTAAACACAGCATACAGCCCACAAAGTAGATCTCAAAATATCCTGTTTGGGAAAGCAATCGAGAGAGCAATGTGTCATTCGTTAGGAGAGACGGGGGACAGCCAGAATGTAGACAGCACCCCAGGAGCAGTATGGGTTGGCGCCCCAGCCTGCATCCTCCGTGAGGAGGAAGCCCAAAAAACCTTCGGTGAGGCCTTTAGGAGGGCCATTCGAGCCGCAAGCAGAGCATGCGGTACCACCGTTGCCCAGGTGGAGCCTGCAGAACCATTGGGGCTCAAGAATCCACCACTCGTGAATGAAGTGTCTGGTGCAACGCACAGGTCCTGGCTGTACTCGTGGTGTGAGCAGGAGTGGACCTGTTCACCCGAGTGAGGGGTATGATGTTCGCGAGACCGAAACCCCGATGACCTTGGGATACATCACTGAGTGAGGATACGTCCCAGGTGCGTCCATGCGATGTATTTTCATTCTTTAGTGCAGAACATGCTGTCTTCAATAGTTATATAGTTTATTATACCAAGGACAAATCAAGTCAGGCAGTACCTGGGTGACCGCATTGAATATGTTTGAATATGTTTGGATCTGTGTGGAAGAACCACAGTAATTCTGTGTCCCACTGTGTATCTTCCACCTTGAGGTTGATGTGTTAATGGAGTGAGTGCAGCCTTGCGAAGCAAAGCCCTCAGTGTTTCCTCATGATCACATGAACACGCCAGAGCTTCACTTAACCTTGTGAACAGACATGCTAATGCAATGTGAAAGGGACTGCATGCTAAACTCTACTCAAGACTCATTTTACACAGTGGTCCACTGACAACTATCTAGAGTTGAATGTGGACAAAACTAAAGAACTGGTCATTGAAACAAACCACATTGGACTTAACCCACTCCATGTAATTCTGTTATTACTGTACAAAAGCATTATCAAACCTGTTCTGTTGTACTGTTCCGCATGTTTCTACACCATACTGTCCATGCCTTATGCCTAATAGAAACAAACTTTTCAGTATTACCCGTATTGCTTCCAAGATCATCGGACTCCCTACACCCACACTTTCTGATATGAACATTAAGGCCATTACACTGATCATCCTCTGTATCGCTTTTTTAACCTCATGCCATCTGGACAAAGATACAGAACCTTGCCATGGAAAAAGGTTCGTTTTAGTAGGAGTTTTGTCCCCTCAGCCATCGTGGCATTAAACAAACTGCCCCGCCGATGGGATGGTTCTGTATACAGTGGGGACCTCATCTTTTTGTATTGTCTTGGTGCTATATGTTGTTTTTGATGTGGGTGTTTGAACAGACTGTGAAGACAAATATCCTCCGGGACAATAAAGATCATTATTATTAAAACATAATACCGGTAAGTAAAGTCAGCGTTTTTCAAACTTCCAAAAATGTCTTTCCTGTCCACAGATCACATTGAGATGGCTGCACAGCCTGCTCCAGGTGTGTGTGTGTGTGTGAAGATTCTCTGGAGACTGATTCATATTTCATATTCATATTCCCCCAGGATTAGACACACGGAAATCAGGGGGGGGGGAAATGCAAGCATGCATTTACATTTACAGACAAAAAAGGCGTTACCGGCGGCCGCCCCCCGGCCCCCAAATTGCCATTCATCTCCATAAGCATTTATGCAGTGGTGGTGGAGAAACAGTGATTGCAGGACGAGAGCAGAGGTGAAGAGAATGGAACTTGTGGCAGTGGATAGAGGGACACAGGAGAAAATGAAGCGGCCAGACACATCCAGTCCGTCCGCTGTCAATATAGTTGTGAACTCCTTGCCTTCAAAAGAAGGAAGGAAGATAAATTCCCGACAACTCCAACACTATATTGGTTGTTTGGCAGGAAACAGTTAGTGATTAAGATGTACGTGCTTTGACCCTGACGGTATATTTTAACAGCGGCGACTCGGGACGATAAAAATCTCCTAGTGCGTCACCAAGATAGAGTAAACCCGTCAGTCATTCCGCGTGGAGGGTAAACAAAGCAAAACATGAATTTCATTGGCTATAGCCAGACAATGTCGTCCAAAAGATTAAATATTTTCATGTTTTTGAACGACATTTCTCCACGCACTTTTTGACTATCGCCAGTAGTTGCCGGGTCTCATAGACAAGTAACGCACTCCAGGAAAACACGCCAGGCTGTCGCCCACTGTTAAAACATACAGTTAGAGCACATTTTCATTATGTAGAGATCTTGCTGTACATGTGTCAACACACACACACACACACACACACACACACACACACACACACACACTAACAATTTATTTATGTCCACACACGGGGAAAGCATACAGGAACACAAATATTTTAGGTGCAGTAAAGGTTACATTCACAAACTCATGGATATGTCCTCATGATATAACACACATGTCACTTAGAACTCCTTGGGCACAAGCAGTGGCAGCTCCGCCATAAAGGGCAGCAGAGATGGCAGCGTGCGTGCGTGCGTGCGTGCTGTTCTCTCAACACAGGATTGTTGTGGGGTGGTCTTCTACAACCGAATTTTGCTTCCTGAAAGCTGGCTTGTTTCCTGGGGCTTCCATGGCATGAGGTGATGGAAGAGACAGCCGTTGTGCATTCATGGAAGCTGAACTACGGGACACCCGATGTAAAAGGTACAATGCCAAAATGTCTCTTCAGAGTAATGCCCAATGCTTCCTCCGAGTCTTGGATGAAGCTCTCTGCAGCTGAGTGCGTCTAGGGAATTCTGGTCTGCGTGTGACTTTAGGGATGCTGTACTGTGCTGTGCTCTAGTAGGCTCAGTGAGGATGATGGAATGATGGAACCTGACATCCCCGCACACAGATAAACGGTTTCGGGGATGACAGAGATTGATCGCTGTGGATTTGTGACATCTGATAGATGTGGACAGAACAATGCCGGGGCTTTTTCTTTTAGAAGTTAAACAGACAGACATATATATATATATATATATATATATATATATATATATATATATATATATATATATATATATATATATATATATTTCTAATCAAGTTATTAGTAGATTACGATGAATTGCAATTGCATTCCTGCGTTTCCATCATAAATATAGGGATTATGACATTTCATACAACTTTTGAATCTGTGCTAGAAAATCTCCACAACATCCCTGGTTTCAAAGCTCTGAAAGTGCAGATAGAGTATGTGGTATATGTAAGCTGATGCCACTACAGGGAGCCATCGACCAGAGCCTCCATGTACATTGTTGATAAAAGTGATAATAATCTGTGTGTGGCTATGCGTGTGTGTGTGTGTGTGTGTGTGTGTGTGTGTGTGTGTGTGTGTGTGTGTGTGTGTGTGTGTGTGTGTACGCGCATGTGTGTGTGTGCACACGCATGCGTGTGTGTGCATGTGTGCGCACCAGATGAATTGAGTACAGCCAGCCGTTGTACTCCAGCTGGTTTGTGGCTGAACTCAACCACTCACACACCTCTGTGCGGGCTCCTCCTAAACCTGCTCCATCTTCCTCTTGAGCTGCTGCTGTGCTGACATTTCTGCAGGGTGCCACCCCCTGCCAAAATGCCCCCCTCTGTTCAACTAGAGCGATGTATGAAGGACATATCTCTGAGTTTCTGGAATGATTCTTATTTGAAGCATTGGCATCTCCTATTGTTTTTCCTGACTTGTGTTGTCTCTCTGCAGCCAGTGTTGGCTTTACAAACTAGATGGGGGTATTAAAGGCATAAAGGGTACTGGAACTGAAATGGTGGGATTGTTTTTCCACTGAAATATCAGCCAGCATTTGATTAGTTCCTATCCTTTGATTAGCTTACATGTATATGCAAATCCATAATTCCATCTGATGGACAGCGAGACTATTCTGTCTAGATTTAGACGGGAAATATTCCTGTTCAAATATGTGCTTTGCAGGTGATACTGAGCACCTTAAGAGGATTATATCAATGATGCCCCATTTTCTATCTGCATGGTAAACCATTTAACATTATGGCTAATCAGTTAAATATAGTGGTAAAAGACAATTCGGTAGACTGATTGTCCTGCTTCCCAGGATAAAGTATATGGTAAAAAGAAATTCGCTTTTTTTCCTTGCAGTGTGAAGAATTGGCATAGAAGCCATAGAGATTATATTTTTAGATCAGATTATTAACATGCATAATAACATGCTGCTGATATAATTAGATGCTTTGTTGCGGCCTTGTTTACTGTCATGGTCAAAGGTTTCCATTGTTGTAACTAGGACTGCAAATAAAGTGAGGTGAACTGCCATACAAGTACACTCGTGCAAACACATCTACAGTAATACATGGTTCTGATGAGTGCCCAGGGGGCAGCAGTTGAAGTGTTTTGCTCATGGACACCTCGACACATAGCCGGGCTGGGAATTGAACCCGTAATATTGTGTTTCCCAGGCTGCCGATAATTCATTTGTATCAATCCAACATTGGCTTGTGCAAGCATAGTTGCATGCCTGCGATTGGCTCACTGGTACATCTCAATCCGATGGACAGAAACCTTGAAATTAGCAATGTAGTACAGATCCCATGAAACTTGATTCATCACTCACCGAAAAAAGGTGAACAACAAGCTCACAGCTCGCATGTTGTGAGTTCGTAGGTCTGCTATTTTCTGTAGCTAACAGAGCATAAATGTATTAATTAAGGAGCATGAATTAGATTTAAGCCTAATTAGACGGATCATAAATTAGGAGCATAAATTACGACGCATCATAAACGCCATTAACTAGTTCCGATCCATAGCCTCTGGAACACATACATCTGCTATACATTCAAAATAACACATAATTGTATAGTTATGGATTAAAACACTTTTAAGGTAAATAACTAAGGATGTCCCGGTCATGTTTTTTTGCTCCCGATCAGATTCCGATTTTGAGACATGCCAATACCGATTTTTCCCAATCCGATCTTTATATTTTCTTATGCCATGTGAGAAATGTATGTTACTCTAGTCTAGTCTGTTGCATTTCAATTATTCAAAGGCAAAAATATGTGACTACTTTTATTAGAACTATATAGTCATTGTGGATTTTAATTTTTTGAAAGCAGGGAATCATAGCAAAAATAATGATGTATTGGTTAATTAGATTGAGTGAATCTTGCAACTACAGCTTGCCTTATGGAACTGAAGTCAAAGTTAAAACCCTATTTGCATGGCTTTGGCTATCATTCAGAGATAGCTATACTAGTAGGCCTACTACAGGCCATTATCATATCATGCATACTTGCATAGTGGGGTTGCATTCCTTTGTTGCATGATCTTTGAGACCAAGTGTTTGCCACTGCTGGAACTAGTGCCACAAACATCAAGCATAAACATGACAGTTTTTACAAAATATCATTGTTTATACATCTTTCTTTGAGATTTACATTAGCCTACACAATTTACATAAGCCTAATTAGACACACTATTTTATTGAAATAAAATAAGAAAATCTTCGATTTATTTATCCCGATCCCGATCATTTGAAAATGACTTGATCGGCTCCGATTTCCGATCACTCGATCCGATCGGGACATCCCTATAAATAACATGAGAAGTCAAAATGTTACTGGCAGAAATGCCAAAATAATATAGAACTCACCCATCTATGATGAACTTAATTGTATTACTGCATGCAATCTGCATGATAAGCCAAAAACCTTTCTTATTCCCTTCAAATAATGCATGCCTTTTGCTATACGTCTGTATTTATGAATCTGTGCTCCATACCGTATGTGAACATGGTCTTTGAGTTAAATAAAATGATGATGATGATAAACACATTGGCCTGCTGTCAGCATGGACAAGAAATAACACTAGTACATACACTAGCTTTCAAGATTATAGCTGCAGACGGACGGCACGTGCGCACGCCCGGCAGGGATAAAAACACTATTGCATTAGAATTCAAGTCACAAGTAAATGTTCAAGCTACAGATTATTATGCCAAATACATATAGACTTGGAGGGGGGGGGACACACACACACACACACACAAATGAGCAACCATGGGTCCTCCACTCCTCCCACCGATAAATGGATCTGCATGAAAATCCAGAGAGAAGGCAGGGAGATTAATGAAGTGTTTTATTGTTTCCCAGCTTCAGATGGTCTAGTTTTGGAGTTAATAAAACTGTCGATATTAAAGTTCCCTCCCATGGTGAGTTCAATTTATTTCTCTGTTTAGTAGCTGGATATTATTCTCCATGTCTGTGAAGCACTGATTATGTCAATGTAATAACAGTGCATATGAGTTATGCGTCTAGAGAACACTAGATGACGGTGCCTATTTCTCTCTGAGTGGTGCAATCCCCCCCCCCCACCTCTCCCTCTCTCTCTCCCTCTCTCCCTCTCTCCCCCTCTCTCTCTCTCTCTCTCTCTCATTAATAATATTTATAGTTATAGCCATTGTGAGATTAATGTAATTATACACATCCATCCCTGTAACTGTGCTCCTTCCACAGTGCATGAGAAAGAGTTCTGGTGTAGAGAAGGCCAAAGTGACATGCCTGAAGACGCTCTCACACCGATAGTCAGCAAATGCTTTGAGCTGGTGAGGGAATACATCTGCTCCTCCACGCTACCCGCTAAGGCTACCCGTCTCACTGGATCCATGGCAGTTTGCATAGGCCTACCGCAAAAACAGATCCACTGATGACGCTATTGCCATGGTGGCTCTCCACACCATCCTCTCGCACATGGCCAATAAGCAGCTGAAGGACAAATATATATATATGCTGTTTGTGGACTACAGTGTAGCATTCAAGACCGTTGTCCCATGCAGAGAAACTTGACACAGACACAAAACTTGACTATTGTAACTCCCTCCTTACTGTGCACTTAAGCCTGTCCAACTGATCCAAAATTTTTATGTATGTGATGTTTTGTGTATTGTGTTTTGTGTATTGCCATGCTTTTGTTCTTGCTTATTAAGAGCGTCTGCTAAATTCCTACATTGTAATTGTAAATTGTGACCTAGAGCTACACCCAAGCATGTGCGACTGGTTACAAGACTTCCTGTCAAACAGACACCAGGTGATGAGAACGGGCAGCATCTCATCTGAGAGACAGGGAGATCAGCGGACGAGCGAGTGTGCGTGTGTGTGTGTGTGTGTGTGTGTGTGTCTCAGACAAGACAAAGAGATGGATATTGGATAGAGACAGAGGCGGAGAGATGGATACAAGGGCACACAACACACCGCACAAGAAGAGATCCTATACTGTATACGGTATGAGATTACAATGGCAGTTTTCAAATGTCAGCGTGTCAGTCTGTCGATACAAAAAGGGCTTCATGGTTTCAACAGAGAACAAGACAAAGTGCTGCTGTCGTCTCCGTTCCCCATAACTCACCATGGAGAGCTCCGGATATTTCGTTGTAATTTTATTCATCTATCCATTTAACTATACTGCATTACAGTGCATACACGTGCGACGTGCGTGCGTTTTTATGTCTGTTAGTGAATGGTGCATGCGTTTGAATATGGTGCATGTGCTCGTTTCAGTGTGTAGGTCGATGCGTAATATACACGTAGAACAGGGTTAATCATTTTGCTGACCTTCTCTGGGAGCTTAACCCATTCTGAACGGGAACCCATTCTGGTGTTAGCATCGTGTCGTGCTTTAGCTATTGAAAAATAGCAGATCTACAAGGTTTGTAGGTCTGCTATTTTTGAAAAATCGAAGAACGACTGACATTTTTTAGAATCTGATCTCAGGTCAGAATGGGTTCATCAGACCAGTGTGTGTCCTAGTGGAAACCTCGTATGAATCTGATCTCAGGTCAGAATGGGTTAAAGGAATATTCTGATGGTAGTCTGAACGGATAGAACAAGCAGAGATGCTGAGCTAATGGACAGTGACAAATGAAAAGCTGCAGAATCTTTCTAAGCTTTATTCCATTCAGTGTTACTGTACCTCCACTGCGTTTGATCAAATGTTTCAACAGGCCTACTCACATGACTGATTTAATGTCACAGAAGCTATGGGTATAGCTTATTGTAAATGCCACTGCTTGCTTCCTATGATGAAAATATCTGTGAACAGGTATGTGGTTTGTGGCCACACTACCTGAAGGCTATAGGCTTAAGTGTTTAATGCAAGGTTTGCTGAATGAAAAGTCCATATACAACGCATTACCTTGACATCTAATATGTTATATTATGTATGTTAACTCTGTGTGTGCAATGGTAAATGGTGCATTTATACTGCCTTTATCCAAAGTGCTTTACAATGTGCACACTCTGAGAACCCATCGGCAAATAAAGGAGAAACAGTGCCCTCTTTTCCTTTGAGAGACTGCAATATACATAACATGCACCCATTCACACATTCACACACCAACGGCGGAGGAAACCATGCAAGGCACCAACCTGTTCATTGGGAGCAATTAAATGTTCAGCATCTTACTCAAGGAAACTTTCGACATCAACCCTGGGGGAGCTTGTGATTGAACTGGGAACGTTCTGTTTCCCAAGCGACAGACAGACAGACACAATTTCAATTCAATTCAATGCCAGACACACTGAATTTTGTCAACATAGCTTGTCATTCCATCATTGAATTCTATGTGTGTTACAGTGTTCTACTGCCGTACTGAATTACTCTGGGGCCTGGGCATAGTAAGGACTAAGGAGACACACCTGTACCCCATGGAACACTGAGTGGACATACAGGTAAAAACTCAAAAGTCCTGTTTTGACACACAGTAACAGAGACAGCCGCATGGGCTTTGTGCGTTAGCTGGAGACAGTGAAGGTGTTTTAGCATGGACTAAACCTCTCTCTGCTTTTTACAGATAAGCGGCTGAATTACAATCCCCGGAGTGGGAAGGATTTTTGCTGCTTTTTCCCCCCACACCCCCTGCCCCATCATTTGGTGAATAAACAAAGACTTACTGTTAAACTGGCAAACTGTGCTTTATTTCTCCACACACAGGCAAGGCTTTCTTACAACTGCTAGCTACAGTATAAAAGGCATGGTGCACTATGACTCACAGCACGCAAGGTCTGTCGCTGCATGTCCATTGGTGGTGGTGCTGAACCATTCATGCATATCCTTGGTTTGTCCATTCTTGTATCATCACGACTAGCAAGACCACCTATTTGTGTGTGTCCTTCAGAACAAGCTCATCTTACAGACTGATTGTGGCTCAATATGTGCCATGCAGCTTGTGCTCATGATAGGATTATCAGCTCGTGAACGTTTTAAGTGATTTTTTTCACAAGGGCCCATCGAGAGTGCTTCACTACAAGTCTAGCTTACTCCCCAGAGGCAAGGTTTAAACAAAGATGAGAAATTAATTTACAGTATTGAAAGCTATATAATGCAAGTTAAACATGGATACATATTATGTGGCTATTATTTGTATTCAAGATCAATTTTGTGACAGTTGTAAAAGGGTATCGGTGTATTATCTTCAGTATTTACATTGTGACAGCTATACTGCATCTTGAATTGTGGGTACTGTGCGAGACATTAATCTTGTCACTCATGCATCTGTGTACAACGTTATACGTCAGTATTGTGCCTCAGTCAGAATGGACTCTCATTGTCAGGCAGATTGTTATGAATTAATCTGCTGCATTCCTGACTGATCTATGTTGGCAGCCACCCTCAATCTCAGCAAGCTCAATTTGATTTAAATGATAAATAAACCAATTTTTAACCAAACAAACAATTAACAGATACTGTAGGAGGGTTGACAAAATAATTAGCATGGGGCCAGCATGCTCTGGGGGAAATTGTGTGCACTCAACAAGAGAAGAATAAACAAAGAATCATCCGGATGGCTGAGAAACAAACATATTTATATGGAGAGGAATATATTAGAGGGGGAAAATCATGGTATACATTACAGAAAAATCTAATTCTGTCTGCTGTAAAAATCATCTGTAATTCGGAACAGACCATGATGATCGTCGCTGAAAGTGTTGATTTAGCTTCAAGCGCCAACAGTTACGACCTGGTCGGGTGAACAGGGTGGGTACTACTTAGGACCTGGTGGGGTGAGCAGGGTGGGTACTACTTAGGACCTGGTGGGGTGAGCAGGGTGGGTACTACTTAGGACCTGGTCGGGTGAGCAGGGTGGGTACTAGTTACGACCTGGTGGGGTGAGCAGGGTGTGTACTACTATAGGAATCACCTGGTGGGGTGAGTACTACTATAGGCATCACCTGGTGGGGTGAGCAGGGTGGGCACTACTATAGTTACGACCTGGTGGGGTGAGCAGGGTGGGTACTACTATAGTTACGACCTGGTGGGGTGAGCAGGGTGTGTACTACTATAGGCATCACCTGGTGGGGTGAGCAGGGTGAGTACTACTATAGGCATCACCTGGTGGGGTGAGCAGGGTGGGTCCTACTATAGGCATCACCTGGTGGGGTGAGCAGGGTGTGTACTACTATAGGAATCACCTGGTGGGGTGAGCAGGGTGTGTACTACTATAGGCATCACCTGGTGGGGTGAGCAGGGTGGGTCCTACTATATAGGCATCAGGGTGGGTCCTACTATAGGCATCACCTGGTGGGGTGAGCAGGGTGGGTACTACTTAGGACCTGGTCGGGTGAGCAGGGTGGGTACTACTATAGGCATCAGGGTGGGTCCTACTATAGGCATCACCTGGTGGGGTGAGCAGGGTGTGTACTACTATATAGGCATCAGGGTGGGTTCTACTATAGGCATCACCTGGTGGGGTGAGCAGGGTGTGTACTACTATATAGGCATCAGGGTGGGTCCTACTATAGGCATCACCTGGTGGGGTGAGCAGGGTGTGTACTACTATATAGGCATCAGGGTGGGTCCTACTATAGGCATCACCTGGTGGGGTGAGCAGGGTGTGTACTACTATATAGGCATCAGGGTGGGTCCTACTATAGGCATCACCTGGTGGGGTGAGCAGGGTGTGTACTACTATATAGGCATCAGGGTGGGTCCTACTATAGGCATCACCTGGTGGGGTGAGCAGGGTGTGTACTACTATATAGGCATCAGGGTGGGTCCTACTATAGGCATCACCTGGTGGGGTGAGCAGGGTGTGTACTACTATATAGGCATCAGGGTGGGTTCTACTATAGGCATCACCTGGTGGGGTGAGCAGGGTGGGTCCTACTATATAGGCATCAGGGTGGGTCCTACTACTATAGGCATCCTCTTTGAAAGACCACCAATTCACTTGACAATGGCTGCAGGCCTGGAATCATAATGATCATTCTAGCTGGTGAAAGTTTTGAAAAAAAAATTCCAGTGGTAAATTTAGATAGTCCAGAGAGTGGATCAACGTTATAATGCTATATAATGATAAAGTTTATAGGCATAATATTTTGGCATCAAATGTCACGTCAACTTGCTTGGTGAGGTTATGGGGCTCTCAGACAGATCACCTGGCATGCATACTGTATTTACCTTTTAGAAACATTTAGTTTCTCTAATACTGTAGCAAACAACTGAAAACGTACACAGCATACAGAAGCTCTGTATAGCCTTCGTAACATACTGTAACGTGACAGACTGAAAACAAAGAGGGGAATACAAGATCTAATTTAAACCAGCACTCGTGCGCACGCACGCACACACACACACACACACACACACACACACACACACACACACACGCACACGCACACGCACACACACACACACACACACACACACACACACACACACACACACACACACACATTGGCTATAGCCTATAACCTTCTGTAAGGCTGTATCCATTGAGCTACATAAGACATGGAGAGAGCACAGACGATATTGGCTGGATCCTTAACTGTGGTACCCAGAGGTGTTAGTCAATGGAGGTCAGCTTGTAGCAACTGCATGTGTGAGTTTAAGTGTCACTGTGTTCCTCCTTTACTGCATCTGGGTTTGATGAACCGATACAAAATCCACTCTGACTTTGGGAGAAGCTGCTGTATGTGACTGGTCAGGGGTTCAGAAACCCTCACACATAACCCGCACACATACACACACACACACACACACACACAAACACACACACGAATAACATTGTGTGCGCGCGTGGATTGAATATCCCTTCTTTCTCATGATGAAGAGAGAAAAGCAGGGCTGATTATGATTGCCACATACAAGAAAATAGCAGCCATCCCGCAGGCAGGGAGAGAACAGCATCATCATCAATAGCACAGATTCAACTCCAAAATGCAGAGCAATTCTTTGAGTTCATATAAGCATCGCCACAGAGTGCCTCTGGTCTGTCCTATAGCGTCACTGTCGGGCAGAAACCTTGTATCTCCATATTTCTCTTTTTTATGGTTTTTGCCCCATTTTATACTTTGTCTCATGAGTTATGACAATGTCGCAAAAGTGTATACAAATAGTGACTCGTGAGCTTTTAGATTTTCCATTTGAGCTAATGTGGAAACATTTTCAATTACATCCCCAAAATCGGGTAGGCCAGTTCGGAAGTGGTTAAGACCGTTTGTGAGTTCCGTAAATATTTAACCAATGAAAATTATTAAAGGACATGTGTAAACCTTTTCAAATTTTGTGGTGTTTTTTGGGCTCCCCTACCTGTATGTATTTTCGATCCCCATAAATACGCAATTTTGAACAATCAGGCTTTATCATCATATAGGGCTTTTATGAAAATTGCTCTCAGGAACAGCTCAAATGATTTAGTCATATGCGTGATGTCATCAGTATCCCCCTCCTTTGTATAATTCCTCCCACTCTTCAGTCTTCAGTTCCAAATTTGCATTTCCACTTACAATGTCTGCCATTGTTGATATCCCAAGCTGGCATGGAATGGAAACAAATCTGGGTTTATCTAGCATCAGTATTATAATGACTCAAAGTTACATATCAGTGCCCCCACCACCACAGGACATTGTGGTACTGCAGCTAAAACTGTTTCAGGAGCAAAAAATAAATGCCTTGGACTGGTTGTATCAGAGTGGTGATTGAGCCAGGCTCATGGTGATTGTGGTGATTGAGGCTCACCATTAGAAATAAGTTTGAGGGACACAGACAATATGATATTAAATATTAAAAACTGTTTTTAAATGCATGTTTATAGCTGCTTTAAGAGCTTGTACTAGATAATGACTACATTGGCTCCATTGGAAGAGTGGTTCTGAAAATACCCGGTTTCTACCCGACAATGACGATGCCATTGTGGGGTCTTTGGACTGGAACGTGTTCATGTTGTTCACTCTAACATGCAGTTAACAATGAAGCCCCTGCGAACAACAGAGCACCTCCATGTCTCTGAGAGCCTGCAGATACAATGCAGTCATTAGTTACCTGCAGGAGGCTGCTCATCACAAACACAATGGCTCCGACAACACTGATGAGCACGCAGAGCCAAAATGGCCTCACTATACGGCAGCACTCTCACTTCATTTAGAACTCTTTGTTTCCATTTAATTACTGACACAGCTTTTCACAGAGAAGTTTCCATTCAGCCTGATGCAAAACAAGACGGAGGCTGCAGTAGGTGTGTGTGTGTGTGTGTGTGTGTGTGTGTGTGTGTGTGTGTGTGTGTGTGTGTGTGTGTGTGTGTGTGTGTTTGTGTGCGTGCGTGCGTGCGTGCGTGCGCCATGCATGTCTGTGTGCGCATGAGAGAGAGAGAGAGATAACTTGTATTACTGAGGATAAATACGAGCAGTGAGTAAATATGCAACATTCAATTACTATGAATACCACATGATTATGCCTTCTCGTGTTTAAATATAACACAGTGTTGTTGTCATAGCCAGCATCACTTCAACACATTTTTCATTATTACATGTTTGCATCCCTCAAATGTATTTTTCCTTCTTGTTCTCCGTTACTTTTGAGGAGATAACAGAGCTTATCAGTCAGTGAGTGTATATGTCAATTATGACAGCCTCTGTTGTTATGGGCAATAGATTAACTATAATCAATAATAATGTATAATGTCATGTATCACTATACTATAATCAATATTACATGTATAATGATGTGATGCAATTCACGGGTACTACAGTATAATCAATAACTTGGTGGAACATCAACAGAAAGTACTGTTGTACTTTAATTTAGAAATGATAATCTAAAATAGAAATGCAAACGCATAAGAATATTTTCTTATGTTACCTCAATTTAATGCATGGAAGGGAGTGAGTGAGAGAGAGAGAGAGAGAGAGAGAGAGAGAGAGAGAGAGAGAGAGAGGACAAATTTATCTTTGCTACATATTTCATTTCCTCAAATTTACACTTTAATCTCCACATGCTCAGCCTCTACGAATGAGATGAAACTATTCAATTTCACACATTTTAGCTACTCAGAATTGGCTTGCACACGAAGAAACCTTATTAGGAGCAGGCCAAGTACGAAAACATGAGCACGCCATGTAATTTAATTGAAATTACTACATTGGGAAATATTTTGTAAACAAGATTTGTATCATGCAGTAGCCAGTAGGCATCAGTGAATATGTTTCATTCATGTACAGATGGAGCTGCTATTGTACATGGTTAACCATCTTTGTTGTAATCATCATACTATTATTTTTTATGTAAATGTCCTAGGTCCTAGTAAATCTCTATTATGTATTTAGTACTATTAACATACCGGTAGATGGCAAATAATTTTCATATACAGATTTACAGCTCACAACCAGCAATGATACAGTATTCAGCCTTTATGATTGAGGCTAATGTATCATTTTTATGATTGAATCAGGTTTTAAATTGCATTTCGTTCGTGAAATTGAGTGAAGTTGTACCAAAGGGTTTGCAAGATTTTTGGAAAAACGGTTCTCTTGCTCTATTGCAGCCAGGGTGTAACTGTTCATAAATATGGAAACAAATGTTGTAAGTAACCTTGCCCTCTGACCACTTCTAATCTTCTAATCAGTTCCTCCTTGCGTTCAAGTGGGCATTTGTGCCAAATAGCATGCAGTATAGTAAAATTTGCTCAAGGCATTCCTGAGATATTGCATGCACAAAGTTGGGACGGACGCATGCACAATGTGCCACTATCTGCCGGCAGAGGCATAACAGTGTATTAGGTCCGTGGCATTACTGGCGTATCAGATTGGGGGTCATTGAAATTAAAAAGGTTGACAATTACTGAACTAAACAAAATAAATACATTTAGGATACATCGCCTCTTACCAGTTGTTCTGTGACCACAAAACATACCGCAACTTAAACCAAAACTAACCAACAGAATAGTTAATAGTCCATTAGTAGTTGATAAATTCATTATTTACTGCAGTTTCATGTGAACAGTGTGTCAAATATATACTGTAAACAATTAGGACTTACCAGTAGTTGAATGGATAGTGCGTTGACCACCTGATTGCATCTGTGCTGGTTCAGTTCTGCCTGGTGGATTATGTTGCATATTATTTCCCTGGAAAAATAAGAAAATAACAATTCTCAGATTTATATGACCTTATAAAAAACAGGGATTTACACCCTGACATTTTTGGGGGGTAGAACGTAGGGCTAGGGACAGGTCCTTGTCCAAAAAGCAACCTTTGCTTCATTATTCATGCAATAAAACCAATAAAACATAGATCAATTTAGACAAACTATTAGCTGCCCCAGTACATTTCATATTGCATATTGTTCAAATCATAATTAGCCACATTATCTAGTATAAGTTCCTAATATAAATCAAAATATCGGTTCAAATCAAATTAATATATATATATATATTTTTTTTTAAGATATTCTTTTGCGGCTTACGCCTTTTATTGGTTTTTGAAGGGACAGACAGTAGGCTGACAGGAAACGGGAGAGAGATGGGGGGATGACATGCAGTAAAGGCCGTGTCGGGCTCGGGAGTCGAACCCGCGGCACACTGCGACTGGATTACCAGTCGGGTGCCCAGACGGTTACGCCACCGCCTGGGCAATGAATCAATTCTTAAAGATAATCCACATCATTGGAGGTGACTTACGTTGAAACTAGTTCAAAAGACGCATAGGCAAACATCGGCCTCATGCACACAGCAAACAAAGGTGGCTGTGTGGTGAGCAAGGACTGTCTAAAGAGGACGGGACGCGAAGACCGTAAGGGCGCCGCCATGTTGCTCACATGGTGCTCCATGGAAGGAAAGAAACATGCGCAGTTGAGACCAAGGAAGCTGAACGAGGAAGTGTTGGCTGCATAAAGCCCATTGCGAATGTTTCTTTCCTTCCATGGAGCACCATGTGAGCAACATGGCGGTGCCGTTACGGTCTTCGCGTCCCGTCCTCTTTAGACAGTCCTTGGTGGTGAGCAGGGAGGAAGTGAGGGAGGCAGTGAGGCACTGCCACAGGTACCTCCTGAGTCATTGTGGAGTCTCCTTGTGGAGCGGAGGGGAAATTAACCTTGCAGTTTGTGACACCAGTCATTATGTGTTTCATTATGTGATTCAGACTGTCTCCTTCTGTCCGCTATGGGACTGAGTGGTGAAAGTCTGGGACAAACAGTTCTCTCAGATACTATCTCGGTCTGTCTGCCTCTAGGTCCAAGGATCGCAAGAATGCCATGTCCACTAAGATTTAAGTGTGATATCCTTCTTTCTAACATGACAGGTCAGTACTGTGAGGATACTTAAAAATGTCCCTTTCTTCCAGGCCCTAACCTCTATGGGGATGGTGGTGGCAGAGAGCAGAGTACTTATTCAAAGGATGTGTATATAGCAGCCTAACTGTCCCCCAGCCCCTCACACATCCCCACAAGACTCACAAGGGGGCTACCCTACTGAGATCCTGTGACACAGTTCAAAGCCATCGGGCTCAGACCAGCATTAGGAATGCAAATATATAGGAGCCTGGAAGTGATACTGACATTTAAGGGATGTTAAAGGAGAATTCCATACTAAAAGGCTTTCTTACCTTTCTTTGTAGTTGTTACGTCCACATCAAAGAGGTCCAAGTGTTATTTTGTGCAAAAGCTCCTTATTGGCTGTTTCCCCTACCATAAGCCCTAAATGAATTGCATTGAATTGAATGGGATGTATGGGGTGTTGTGCTAATTCGCTTATTTCCATCGCTCAAAATTATATATTTTTTGTATATATCCTCTCTTCATAATGTAAATAATAACCCAAGCGGCACACTTTACTACTTATTTCAATGGAAATAAGCGAATTAGCACAACACCCCATACATCCCATTCAATTCAATGCAATTAATTTAGGGCTTATGGTAGGGGAAATAGCCAATAAGGAGCTTTTGCACAAAATAACACCTGGACCTCTTTGATGGGGACGTAACAACTACAAAGAAAGGTAAGAAAGCCTTTTAGTATGGAATTCTCCTTTAAGAGCATCGTGGATAAAACGGAATATGAACCAAATTCTTCTCATATTTCTTTTTCAGGAAGGAAGAAACTTGTTTGGAGTAGTTAGTTACTCATGCTGTTGCAGGCAGTGAATACTACTAATAAAATAAAAATAATAGCATGCAATCAAGTAAAAGAGCATGTGAATGGGACCAATAACAGCAACAGAAATGTTTATTTTAAAATTTTGCCATTGATCATACTGATTCCACCCTGGGTAAGATTACCACTATGGATTTCAAAACCTGGACCAGGAAAATGTGCCCGCTCACTAAGGAGGCATTTATGTATATTAACCCTGTAAAGCAGGCTCTTTAAATTCATGGAAATCAGCACTGTATACTGCCCTCTGTCTGACCTCGCTGTTCAACAAATAATTCTGTCGCTGCCTGCAGTTCCTCTTGAATATTTTAAAGTAAAAAATAATTCCTCCACATCCATACGTCCACTTTGTGTTTATGTGTATATGCTTGGACATTATATAGTGTGCCTTTTGAAAGGGAGGAAATACCATCTAAATGGCTGCTTAAACACACTCAGGTTTAGGTCATTTCCAACGTATGCTGCCTGTAAAATGAACTGTATGCAAAGCTCATCAAATATGCGGCAACGTATTATACAGTCTGTCCATCCAGCTCTCTTATTGCTACTGCAGGTCGCATTTACTGTTGGTTAGTTGGTATGTTGGTTAGTTGGTGTGAAGTAGCAATAGGCCACTCGGTATGAGGTAGCAATAGGCCACTCGGTACGTTTGTGTTTGTGTGTGTGTGTGTGTGTGCATGTTTGTGTGCATGTGTGTGCGTGCGGTTTGGTGGACCTTCAGAGAACAGGTGTTATGTCAGTGTTTACTCTGTCACGACTCACGACCCATTGAGCAGCACCGTACAGAAGGAGTGCAGGGGGTGGACACAGAGAAAGTAATATGAATTAAATGACTGGACAGTCCACATGGAAGAACTGAGCAGTAGTGGTGTGTTGGAAGAAGAGAGTTAAATGATAAATACAAAAGGGACAAATGAGAAAACAATTAAGGTACAATACCTTCAGAAGCTTCAGAATAAAGAGTCACTTTGCAAAACTTAAAAAAAAAAAAATGTCTGTATTGGAATTTTGAAGATCTGCATAGCTATATTTATGGGGATGTAAATGCTTTGACAAAGCATTAGGTTATCACCAATACAAACAGCCTATAAATCGACTTAAAGACAGTGTGTCAGCCAGGGTGCATCACTCATGTTATGGAGAACATTGTACATAATCTGACATGAACCATGGACCAGGAACCTGTAACCATGGAGACAAGCCTATTATGTTGAACAGCAGTTCAGATAATAGCACACCCACGTAAAGTCCTACCTACACTATCAATCAACATTGGTTATAAGTTATCTAACCATTACTGTAATGACATCTTAATATCTATCAGGTCAAACTATATGTAGGAGCCAAAATATACATTTTGTTTGTGGTTTATTCTATTTGTTTATTTTTTCCCATGCTTGGGTTTTCGATGTGCCACAGCCCTTACTTGATTGATGAGCTCCTGCTGTGTGTCTGCTAATCACTTTACTTATGTCAGCTGTGTGTCTGGGCAGTGGCATTCAGTGAGAGAATGGGGGTGAGCTCTAGGCTCAATATTTTCTGTTGACCGTTTAGTAGTTTAATCTTTAAGTATACCTACGTTTTCATTTATCAACATCTTCAGTACATTCTTTTTGGACCTTGTTTATTTGTCAATAAATCAACTTAACTACAATAAGAACTTTCCTGGATTTGATTGAAAGAAACGCGTCACACAGTTCCTGCCGACAGCTCAGCCTCATAGCACTACTACTATTTGATTTGATGGGAAGAAGTAGTCGCTACAACATTGTCAACAGAAATAAGATCTGGAAGGAAACATTGGAACATGGAGAACATCGCAGCAACAGTTGAACTTTGAGTGGCGCCGCCGCGCCTCAGTATCTCGGATTGGAGCGAGATGAACCGCCGCAGCGGTGAAAACATTTGAACACGCAGCAGCGCATCACAGCCATTAGCGGTGAGATACAATTGTATTAGCACGCCAATTCCTTCTGTGTATTTGGTTGAATTGAACACAGTTGGAAGAAGTGCTGCCGCTGGTCCATTGGGGACTATTGATCGTTGGCTGGTGTTGTGTGCGCGCTGCGCTGCATTGACGCAATTGACTGGGGTTACGGCTGCTCGTTTCACTGGGGTTGCTTGCCGTGAATTATTTCTTGTATATTGGATGGAAATGTCAAAATGAGTGACACAAACGTTACAAGTACAGACACAAACGAAATGGATCTGGAGGCTCAAATGGAGGAGGAGGAGTCACGGAGGAGGACGGTCAAACTCACGGCTAAAGCGCTGTCAAATAAAATTGAAAAGTATCAGAAAGACCGTAAATCTTATGTGAAACAAATGCAAGAGCTCACAAAGGAAATAAAAGCGCTTATGAAAAATGCTGTGAAACAAACGCAAGACCTCACAACAGAAATAAGAGGGCTTATGAAAAATGATGCAAATGTAAGGGATGTGCAAAGCACAATGGAGAAACTGAATGAAATGTATGAAAATGCAAAAGCAGCACATAATTCAGTAATTGTCTTGATTCCACAGGAGGAGGTGGAAAATCAAAATTTGTGGTTTTCACGTGTCATAAAGCACCATTCAGATTTCAGGGATGATGTAAAACTGTGGTTTGATATGATTGAAATGCCAATTAATGAAATGCCAATTAACGAAATGCCAATTCATGAAATGATTATTGTGAATGAATCAATTCCTGCACAATCAGTAACTGAAGTTGAGCCAGTTACTGAATCTGGTCATGTGGAAATTAACGTTGGACTTGCACAACATATTGAAATACCTGTTGGACAGGAGGTGGAACTGGAAACTGTGGAAATGACTGATGGGCAGCAGGACAAATTGCTACCCACTAATGCTCAAAGGCACACACAATCACAACATGTAACTCAGTCACAACAGGCAACAGAGTCAGCTGACTTACAGGAAACAATCCAACCTGGCGACAGTGTGTCAAACATAACCAAGAAAACAAGGGGTTCTAAAGCTTCAAGTACAGAATCCGCACGTTTGAAAGCTGAGGCAGATATGGCTGATCTCATTGTTCATCAAAAAATGATCCAGAATAGACATGCCCTAGAGGAGCAAATGGAGAACCTGCGAAGACAAAAGGAAAGGCTTGAGCTGGAAACGAACATGGCTGCTAATGCGGCAAGAATGAAGGTTCTAGGCTCAAAGCGATCCGGTGTTACTATTCAATCTTATGTGACAGATGGAATGATGTCTTATTTTGAGAAGGCAAAGCAGGCTGCTGTTTACACAACACATTTACAACCCACTCAAGGTCAAGTTCATGTGCCCTCACAACCCACTGTCGGCAGGCAGGCACCAGCACCTATAACAACAGGTGGCGCTGTGGCTCCGCTACACCCACTGAAGGCTGTACGATCTCGCACAACAGCAGCACCCGTGGAAAGCCAAATGGGCACCAGAGGTACAGTTGAACAGGACAATAATATATATTCTGTCATGGAGAAGCAAAATGAACTCACAGCTTTACTCATTCAACATCAATGTCTGTCATCTATGCCGAAAAAGGAGATTCACGTTTTTGATGGTGACCCACTTCAATATCACACATTCATAAAATCCTTTGAACACAGCATTGAAACCAAAAACCCAAATCCGACAGATTGTCTCTACTATCTGGAACAATACACCCAGGGACAGCCCAGGGATCTTGTGAGGAGTTGTCTACATATGGTGTCAGACAGAGGTTACAGAAAGGCAAAATCTCTACTAAAAGAGCACTTCGGCAATGAGCATAAGATCTCTACAGCCTATGTGGAGAAGGCTCTTTCATGGCTGTCAATCAAAGCCGATGACACTAAAGCTCTGCAAGCGTATACTCTCTTCCTACGAGGATGTTCTAATGCAATGGAGGACGTAGACTACATGCACGAGCTGGATATGCCATCTAATTTGTTGACCATTATAAAGAAGCTGCCTTACCGTTTAAGAGATAAATGGCGATCTGTGGTATGTGATTTTCAGGAGAACCACGGCAGAAGGGCAAGATTCAAAGACATTGTCATTTTTCTCGAGAAACAAGTCAGAATTATAACCGATCCCATTTTTGGCGATATCAAAGACACTCCAGAAAGCAAAGACACAAGAAGGTCCAGGTCACAACCTCTTCACAAAACAAAAGGAAGTAATTTTGCAACCACAGTGACAGCTGCAAAAGAGAAGGAAAAGGAAGGTCGTTTTGTGACGAAGAGATGTTTATTCTGCCAGGGTGAACATGCTCTAGAACTGTGCCCAGAGCTTGAGAAGAGGGCACATAATGAGAAATTCACATTTCTAAAAGAAAACGGAATTTGTTTTGGATGTTTGTGTAAAGGACATGTCAGTGCTACATGTAGAAAGAGACTCAATTGCAGCATTTGCGGCTTAAGGCACCCCAAAATGCTGCATATCTACCAAAGAACAAAGGAATGGAACAAAGACCCAGTTGAAATGAAGGAGACTAAAGAAAAAGCCATAGCTTCCGTGCTGACAGGTGGTCTAACTGGGGCCGGTGAAGATAAATGCAAACTTGCAATCGTGCCGGTTCAGGTAAAGGCCAGGAAGGGGAACACGACAGTACATACATATGCATTCCTCGACCCAGGTAGCACGGCATCGTTTTGCACAGAGAGGCTCATGGCTAAACTAAACCTTCATGGAAGGAAATCCAACATATTGTTGAGAACTATGGGACAAAAGAAGGTTATTGAAACACAAATCGTTTCAGGCCTAGAAGTGGCTGGACTGAACAGCAATGAATTTTGTATTCTTCCAGGCATGTATACGCAGAGGACTATGCCTGTGAACAAAGGAAACATACCACAGCAAAATGACATCGATCAGTGGCCTCATTTGAGGAATATTCACCTACCTGAACTTGACTCTGAGGTGGAGCTGCTGATTGGCTCAGATGTTCCCAAGGCACTGGAACCTATTGATGTCATCCGGAGTGTGGGAGATGGACCGTACGCTGTAAAAACCATGCTTGGTTGGACAGTTAATGGGCCATTAGATGGAAAGACTGACTATGCGCAAGACCAGTCAGTTATAAGTGCCAACCGGATATCAGTTGTGAAACTTGATCAACTATGGGAACAACAATTCAAGACAGACTTTCCAGAGTGCAGCAGAGACGACCAAGAACACTCAAGAGAAGACCAGCAGTTCTTGAATTCAGTCTCAGCCTCTGCTAAGCTTGTCAATGGGCATTATTGCATTGCATTGCCTTTAAAGCAAAAGGAGATATTCATGCCTGACAACAGAAGTGTGGCTGAACAACGCACACTGAACTTGAAGAAAAGGTTCAAGAAAGATTCTTCTTTTCATTCTGAATACACCAAGTTCATGTCTGATATGATATCTAAAGGTTACGCTGAGAAGGTACCAGACAACGTCTTGGGACGCAGTGACGGCGGAAAATGGTATCTACCACACCATGGGGTTCTACATCCACAAAAGAAAAAGCTTAGAGTGGTGTTCGACTGTGGAGCTACATTTCGAGGAGTTTCACTGAACTCTCAGCTCTTACAGGGGCCAGACCTGACCAGTTAATTAATTGGAGTCTTGGCCAGATTCCGTAAAGAGCCTGTTGTCATCGCTGCCGATATAGAAGCAATGTTCCACCAGGTGAAAGTACCCACTGAAGATCGCGACTTGTTACGATTCCTCTGGTGGCCAGATGGAGACTACAGTCAGAACATGATGGAATACAGAATGACTGTACATTTATTTGGAGCAACTTCCTCACCCAGCTGTGCAAACTTTTCTCTTAGGAAATGTGCTGAGGACAACGTCAACCAGTTCAGTGCTCAGGCTGTAAACACCATCACGAACAACTTTTACGTCGATGACTGTCTGGCCTCAACAGCTACAGAGGAAAATGCAATAGCTCTGTATCATGAACTACGAGCAATCTGTTTCAAGGGAGGCTTTATACTTACCAAGTGGATGAGTAACAGTCGTCAAGTCTTGACCGGCATACCCGAAACCGAAAGAGCAAAGGAAATGAAGAATCTTGATTTAGATCATGATGATTTACCTGTGGAAAGAGTGTTAGGAGTACAATGGTGCGTCCAATCAGATGTATTCAAGTTTAAAATCATCTTGAAAAACAGACCTCTCACAAGAAGGGGAATCCTCTCTGCAGTCAGTTCTGTATATGATCCCCTAGGAATGTTGGCTCCGGTAGTCTTAACTGCCAAGAAGATCCTGCAAAAGTTGTGTAGGAAAAAGATTGGTTGGGATGATGCAATTCCAGATTCTATTACAGAGGAATGGATGAATTGGATTCAAGATCTTCATCTATTGGAAGATTTCAAAGTTGACAGATGCTTCAAACCCACAAACTTTGGAACAGTGACATCTGCTCAACTGCATCATTTCGCCGATGCGTGTGAAGACGGTTATGGAACTGTCACGTACCTTGTACTGTACAATAACCGTGGCCAGGTACACTGTAGTTTTGTGCTGGGGAAAGCAAGAGTAGCTCCTTTAAAACCAGCTACTATCCCTAGAATGGAGTTGACTGCTGCTACCATGGCAAGCAAAATGGACACACTAATGAGAAAAGAGCTGCAGATGGAACTGGCAGACTCTGTATTTTGGACCGACAGCACATCTGTGCTCAAGTACATCAACAACAAGACTGCAAGATTTCGAACTTTTGTGGCAAATAGAGTTGCTGCAATCGTCAAAGTCTCACATGCACACCAGTGGAGATATGTTAACTCTGTTAACAACCCAGCAGACATGGCTTCGAGAGGCTTGACAGTTAAATCTTTTCTGAAGAAAACCACATGGGTGTCCGGTCCTCAGTTTCTTCTTCATCCCCAGGAAGAGTGGCCTCAGAATCCTGACAGGTTGGAAGAAATCTCAGCCAAGGACACTGAAGTAAGGAGCATGACTGTAAATGCTGCTCAGATAACATCTGAAGAAGTGGATGCAACAACATGCTTCATTCATCACTTCTCATCCTGGGCTCGTTTGAAGAAGGCTGCAGCATGGATGCTCAGATTTAAAGGACTGCTTCTCAGCCGTATCAGAAAAAGAAAACAAGCCACTGAGCTGCACAAAGATGACATCCCACAAAGAGAACTGCGATCTGCACAGAAGGAGACAAGAAAACATGAAAACCAGAAATGGCAAGGTCTCACTATTGAAGAACTGGCTACTGCTGAGATGACCTTAATCTGCTTCTGCCAGAAGAAGAGATTTGCAGATGAAATCTCAAATCTGAAAAAAGGAATGAATGTTAAGAGGTCAAGTCACATTCATAAACTCAATCCCGTTTTGGATAACGAAGTGTTAAGAGTTGGAGGGAGACTTGACAGAGCAGCAATGCCAGAAGAAATGAAACATCCTGTCATACTGGCCAAAGAGCTTCATATCTCAAATCTGATTCTTAGACATATTCACAAACAGGTGGGACATGGTGGTCGCAACCACATGTTATCCAGACTACGCCAGAAATATTGGATTCCTGGTGCCACTGTTGCAATCAGGAGAATCATGTCAAAATGTGTTGTTTGCCGCCGCATCAATGCTACTCCAGGACAACAGCAGATGGCAGACCTGCCTATTGACAGAATCTCTCCTGATGAACCTCCATTCACATATGTGGGAGTCGATTATTTTGGACCCTTTGGAGTGAAACGTGGAAGGAGTATTGTGAAACGCTATGGTGTCATATTTACATGTTTGGCTGTAAGAGCGATTCATATTGAAGTGGCATCATCACTTGAGACAGACTCTTTCATAAATGCACTTCGTCGTTTTACAGCAAGACGAGGTCAAGTGAAAGAATTAAGAAGTGACAATGGGACTAATTTTGTGGGAGCACAGCGTGAGTTGAAGGAGGCGATTCAAGGCTGGAATCAAGCCCAGATTCACAATGTGATGCTCCAAAAAGGAATCAATTGGATCTTCAATCCCCCCGCTGGCTCACACCATGGAGGTGTGTGGGAAAGACTGATCAGATCAGTGAGAAAAGTGCTCAATTCTACACTTAATGTGCAAAATCTTGATGAGGAAAGTCTGCACACCATTCTGTGTGAAGTTGAAGCTATCCTCAACAGCCGACCGATCACCAAGGCTTCTACAGATCTAAATGACCTTGAAGCACTTACCCCGAACCACCTTTTGCTTCTGAAGACTGCACCTTCCATGCCACCAGGACAGTTTCAGAAGAATGACATATATGCTCGCCGCAGGTGGAGGCAAGTTCAATATATGTCAGATTTATTTTGGAAAAGATGGGTCAAAGAATATCTTCCACAGTTACAGGAGAGACAAAAATGGTCTAACATCAGACGCAACTTTGCACCAGGGGACCTCGTGATCATAGTGGATGACACAGCGCCTCGAAACTCCTGGCTAACTGGAAAGATTGTAGAGACCATTCTGGACAGAAGAGGACTCGTACGCCAAGTTCGAATAAAGACCAAGACTGGCTTTTTGAACAGACCCATCACCAAAATCTGCCTGCTACAGGAGGCGGAAGAAAATTGACTTTGGATTCACCTTTTCCCCTTTGCCGCTGACTTTTGCCCCTTTTTTGCCCCTTGCGCACTACACTGATTCACTACACTCACTATGAACTATACACACATCTTGAAGAAAGGAGAAAGAAGACTTCGATTTGATTGCCATTCATGATTGTGTAATTATTATTTGTTATTTAATAATTAGGGGCCGGTATTGTAGGAGCCAAAATATACATTTTGTTTGTGGTTTATTCTATTTGTTTATTTTTTCCCATGCTTGGGTTTTCGATGTGCCACAGCCCTTACTTGATTGATGAGCTCCTGCTGTGTGTCTGCTAATCACTTTACTTATGTCAGCTGTGTGTCTGGGCAGTGGCATTCAGTGAGAGAATGGGGGTGAGCTCTAGGCTCAATATTTTCTGTTGACCGTTTAGTAGTTTAATCTTTAAGTATACCTACGTTTTCATTTATCAACATCTTCAGTACATTCTTTTTGGACCTTGTTTATTTGTCAATAAATCAACTTAACTACAATAAGAACTTTCCTGGATTTGATTGAAAGAAACGCGTCACACAGTTCCTGCCGACAGCTCAGCCTCATAGCACTACTACTATTTGATTTGATGGGAAGAAGTAGTCGCTACAACACTATACCATACCCAAACATTCATCTGGACTTATTGTTACAAGCAGATCAGTGTGGGTAAATAAAGACATGCCTTTAACACTCATTAGCCACTCAACAGAGCAACGTGCAAACCAACACACACATACAGAGATACACAGCACATCCATCTGTCTGTGCAGAGTACTAATGAGATTTCAGAGTTCTGCTAATCGCACATGCACGCACGCACGCACACACACAAATAGGGTAAACATCAACACAGATCTGTATTTAAGCACAGCAGAAGTGTCTGTAATCTCTGAATTAGAGATATCTAAACAAATTAATAATGATGGAAGTGTAAGTGAACTGATTTTTTTAACTGAGAGAAAATAACTGCAAAAGCAGACAACCCGCAGCACCAAATTAGAAGAGTATTCTTATAGGTGCAAGGCTCAATGATGCAAAATGGAAGCACCACTGCGCCAGCACACATTTATTGTGGTCTTGTACTGATTTTTTTTTGAAGCTCATTTCAAGAAGATGGAGCACTGGGTGACAAAGAATGCTATCTTGCCACGCTCTGTCTGAACCCTAAGCATCAACTCACCCTGGTCTGGTAGGGACTACTGTTCTGAGTAAACAACATTGAACAAATACAAGGAGAGAGCATTCCTGCAATGGCTTTAAAAGATAAACATGATAGCAGTGCTTATCACGCCACTCTGGCAGAGAGGATAGAGCCTGTAAGTATGTGCAGATGTTGTGTCCATCTTTCATACTGACTCCATTTAAGGTAATCTGTACACAGTGGATGGGTTAATCTAATTAATAATCAGCACAAGCTCATGCAGTCAAGTTTGCGAAATGAAGATATCTGCACAGATTTTGCATTCTTCATCTACAGTATGAGTAAAATCTGTGGAAGCACCATTTGAAATGCAATGCAATTCAATTGATTGACGTTGTCAATAAGGGTTAAATTAAACAGCTCGAGAAAATGTTATAAAAAACAACAACAAAAAAAGTATTTTCAATCAGTCCATAATCTCTGAATCATGTACAGATTTTAAGAAAAAAATAGTTGAAAAAGAAAACATTCTGCTGACAACAAGCAAACATCCAGCACAGGACTATGCAATTCACTGCTATAATCACAGTAGATTATGTATTCTGAAAGACAACAGAACACAAGGGAGGAGGAGGAGGTGATAAAGTTTATGTCGTCTTTTTAAGTTATCGCAGCAGCCATTTCTTCTCTGCTGTTTTTGTTTTGTTTTCCACAGGAACATCAGATTCAGCAAACAATTGCTGACAGCAAACAAAGCTGACAAATGGCATAGCCACTGATTGCATAGTGGAGATGAACGACAATGTGATGTGATGCGCAAACACGCACGCACACACGGAAAGGCAAGAAGCAATCTCTGTTGTTGCCGGCGGTGTTTTCTAAAACTAGTGGAATTTAGGTAACCCATTTACTCCTTCACTCGAAAAGAAAAATAAGGATATAAGCAGAGATTTGAAAAAAAGGGGGTACTGAAGCCAATGTTTGAGAAACACTGTGCTAGTAAGGGGGATTGCCCGGTGCTGTAGATTGTTATAATGTTTTTGCCGATTCATTGACGTGAAAGAGAAACCCCCTGACCTTGGGAAAAAAGTTGTTTTCCATCAATCTTTACAGCACATTTGATGTTGGTGTACATTGATTTCATGATGCCATAGTTTTTTCCTCCAATGCCGCTTTCTAACTGTTTGTACAACATGACATCGTGCCAAAAGGTCAAATGCCTTTTTGAAGTCAACAAAACAGCAAAACTAAACCAATTGCTTATGTTTTTGTTTGGTTGGGTGTTGAGGGTGAAAATATCATCTGTTGCATATTTTGGTAGGAAGCCATTTTGTGATTTGCTCCCATATGAGGAAATGTAATTCTGTGATTGCATGATCATGCAGAGTATTTTCCAGAAGTTTCTGCATGTCCCACGGTAATTATTGGGGTTGAACAGTTTTTTTGGAGCGGTATTATCGGACCTTGGTAAGGTTCCAAACGTTTGGGAAAGTCCAAGAGCTAAGTAGGGTATAGTCAATTGGACTTTGAGGTCTGTGAATTTTATCATTTAATTTAGTATACTGTCATGTCTTCTTGGTTTTTAGAGCTTTAATTTTGTCCTGTAGTTCTTCTAGTGTAATCTGGAAGTGTAGTGGGTTCTGGTAATCTTGTATGATTGACTCTAGGCTTTGTAGCTCTTTGTTTTTGCTCTACTAGTTCAGCTTTCACCTCTTGTTTACAATCTGCAAACATCAACATGTATTCTTAATCATCTGGGAATACAGTAATACACTCATACTATACTGCATCAAGAATGTGTTTACATGTGTGTATCTGAAAATATACAATGAAAGTATAGAATTTTTACCATCAAGATCTTCTCAAAGAATCCCCACAAACACAGGTTGCTTCTTATTATTCAAGACGTTTTCTTGTGTAACCCTTGACCCCCAGAACATGGCACTCTTAAAGTGACAGTGCCACCTGGTGGATTTACATAGGACTACAGGCATATATGCCACTGGGCTACGTACATAGGGATTGATTCCCTCTTCAGTGCTTTCCCATTCATTTACTGCCTAGTGTTCTCATCCCTGACCTGGCAGTAACCTGTGCCACATGCAGCTGTCTGACACATGTGTACGTGGGAGAGTTTGAATCTGCATTCATTACGTGGGCCCTCATCATCTGAGTTGCAGGGTTAATGTGAAATGTGGGCTAATCCACTGACCACTCAATAGCTTTTATTTTTTTTATATATATAATATTTGTTTTATTTGGAAAAAGCAGTAAAGTAAATACAGCATTTCTATGTATACATAGGACACAAGTTATTATTTTCACCCCTTTTCCCTCCCTCCCCCTCATCCCCCCTCCAAGTGGCTCCATCTCCACTATCTCTGTATAATCCTCTCTTTCTTCAGATGGACTACATCAAATCCACACTTAACAGGGGCAACAGGGCAATATCTCTTCAGAGTGTACATTACAGAAGGAGAAAAAGAAGAAAGAGTGGGCAGAAAAAGACAAAAAAAACAACAACCAAATAAACGAAAGTATTTACATTATTGCTGAGGGGAACAAAAACAAAACAGCTTTGAGAGGAGGAAGGGTGTCTTAAACATTTTCACTCAATAGCTTTAACGACGTATGCAATCTATGTGTTGGTAAACCCTGAGCTTCTGTTCTGGCCATATCTGAAATTGATCACTGTCACTTCTCCCCTCTTCTTGTCACAAGGCTTTGGCCAAAGGAAGTACCGACAGCATGTCTCCTTCTCCGAAGGAAAACGAGAGAGCGATTGATAACGGCTGCTGGGACACATTTTGAGAGTCAGATTAAAGAGCCTTTTCTTGCATGGTCATTATATTGTGTTTGTGAATCAGTGGACCATGACACAGGTTAACACAACTCTTCTTTACTTTCAAACTTAGAGTAAACAATATAACAACAACCGGAGAGAGAGCAACATCACATCATCTTGTAGTAACAGAGACTCAAGTAATCGATCCCAGATAATCCCCCCATAATCATCACAAGGCATGCAGGAACATACAACGAGCAGCACCATCGAACAGCTGTCAGTGAGACATAACATTTCCCCCCCCCTGGCAAAAACTCAAGCATACAGTTCCGACACAAAGTCCTGTAAGCGGGCAGGGCGAGAACGCACACGAGTAGGACGTGGAGTGGCACAGGCCCGAGGCCCAGGAATGTCCATGACCTGTGCAGGAATAGGCAAAGCCACGGGATAATCCACAGAGAGAGGCGCAGTCACAGCGTAATCCACAGAGCGAGGCGTGTCAACAGCCGCGCGTGGAGGAGCAGGGACCTTTTGAAGACGGCTGGAGTGCCAACGAGAGCCATCGTTGAGGAGGTAGGTGGCGGGGCCCAGCCGGCGAGCAACTTGAAGGGGGGAGGACCAGAAAGAAGCCATTTTATTGTCCCGGTGAGGCCGACGGACCCTGACCCAGTCGGAGGCGGCGATGAGCGGCTCCTTGGCCCGTTTAGACTGATCGTAGCGGCGCTTCATCTGGGCCTGCTGACGGGAGACCGAGGCCCTAACCACAGGGGAAGGGGGCGGAGAAACGGGCGTAGTGGAACGGAGCCTGTCAAGGGGCAAAGCGAGCTCCCGGCCCAGCATGAGGGAGGCCGGGGAGACGCCCGTGGTCGAGTGCTTGGTGGCTCTATAGTGCAGCAGAGTATGACGGAGGGCCTGGGAAAACGAGCACCCTTGGGCCCTGTGTGCCCTGATGCCGTTTTTCAGAGACTGGTTGAAACGTTCAACACCACCATTGGCCTGGGGGTGGTAGTATGCAGTGCGCACGTGTCGGATACCCTTGCTCTGGAGGTAGTCAGTGAACTCAGCAGACACCATCTGGGGGCCATTATCCGTTGTGATGGTCCGGGGAAGGCCCCAGCGGGAGAAAAGAGAGTCCAGGAAGTCGGTGAGGACCCGAGAGGTCACAGAACCAGTAGGGGCAACTTCCGGCCATTTTGAGTGCAGGTCGTAGACAACCATCAGGAAGCGCTGATGGTGTGGGACCCCGTGGATCTCACCACAGACGTCTAGCTGCAGGTGATCCCAGGGCTGAGAGGGCCAGGCGAGAGGCTGCAGGGGAGGGGGTGGCTGGTGGCCTGTCTTGCCACTAACGAGGCAGGCAGCGCAGTCCTTGACCAAGGCCTCGATGTCTCGATCTATCCCTGGCCACCACACTAGGTCCCTGCAGCGTTGTTTCAGCTTCACGATGCCCAGGTGGCCCTCGTGCGCCATGGACAAGACGCGTGCACGCAGGGCACCAGGGATCACTGTGCACAGCCCACGTGCCACACAGGTGTCATTCCAACAGGAGAGCTCCTGACGCACACGGGAGAACGCAGCAAGCTCCCCCGGGACCACATGAGGCCAGCCATCGCGGATGTACGTGCGGAGGGCAGAAAGGATGGGGTCCTGTTCAGAAGCGTCCTTGAGCTCCTGCAGAGAGACAGTGGTCTGAAGGGGCGCATGCAACATGTGAACAATGTCCCGTTCAATACAGTCAGTGTCGACGTGCAGGGCCGGGGCCGGGGCGGGGACAGATCGGGACAGCAGGTCAGCCACAACATTGTCTCTGCCCGGGGTGAATTTCAGATCAAAATTGTACTGACGGAGGCGGTCATACCAGCGGTGTAGTCTGAGTGGTCTGTGGCCTGTCCCGGACGTAGACAGCAGCGCCGTAAGAGCCTGGTGGTCAGTTCTGAGAGTGAAAGAGCGGCCATAGAGATAGAGATGCCACCTCTCACAGGCCCAGATGCAGGCCAACGCCTCTCGCTCGCCCACGGAGTACCGCTGCTCAGTCGGGTTGAGGGCCCGGGAGGCGAAGGCGATGGGTTTCTCGACCCCGTTCTGGATCTGCGACAGCACAGCTCCTATAGCTATTGACGATGCGTCACAGGTCACGAGGGTGGGGCTGGCTATGTCAAAGTGGGCCAACACTGGGGAAGAAGTAAGTTGTGTCTTGAGGGCACGCACAGCATCACTGCACTCCCGAGACCACACCCAAGGCTCGTCCTTGCGCAGCAGCCGACGCAGAGGGGCTGTGGTGTCAGAGTACTGTGGGAGAAACTTCAAATAATAGCCAGTCATGCCCAGGAATGAGGCAACCTGGGAAGCTGAGCTGGGGTCTGGGATGGCCTGAATTGCGTCCAAGTTGGAATTAAGTGGAGTTATGCCACCTGCAGACAGCCGGAACCCTACAAACTCAATTTCGGGAACAGAGAGGACACACTTGTCAGTATTGAGAGTAAGGTTGTGCTTGGCCAGGGCAGCAAACACCATGTCGAGTCGCTGGTCATGAACGTCAGCAGTGGCCCCGTGCACCACCATATCATCGAGAAAAACGGCCACGCCCGGTATACCAGCCAGCACAGAGACCATGACTTTCTGGAAGCAGCTAGGGGCGGAGCATAGGCCGAACGGCATCCGAGTGTAGCGGAACACCCCGGCATGTGTGACAAAGGCTGTGAGGTTTCTGCTGCTGGGGTGAAGAGGCACCTGGAGGTACCCCTGTCTGAGGTCGAGCTTAGTGAACACTGTAGAGCCGTAGAACTGAGCCGTGAGCTCCTCTGACGTGGGGAGGGGGTACTGGTCTGGGACCACTGCCTTATTAACTGCACGCAGGTCCACGCAGACACGCAGGCCCCCCGACTTCTTTTTGGCCACCACCAGGTTCGAAACCCAGGGCGAAGCATCCACCGGTTCAATGATACCAGCTTCCAGTAGCTGCTGTAGCTCAGCTGAGACTCCGTCACGTAGGGCCAGTGGGATGCGGCGCAGTGGCTGAATGACAGACCTAACTGAGGGGTCGATGAGGGGTTGGTGGGCGAAAGCAGAGAGGCAACCCAGACCATGAAACAGAGACGGCCACTTCTGCTGCCATGGCGTGGTGACAGTCATAATGGCCGACCCCCCCGTATCCAGAACAGAGAACCCCAGAGCGGTGAACACGTCTAAACCCATCAGGTTAGCCCCCTGGCGAGCCACTTGGAAGACACAACCGGGCACAGCCTTAGTCCCATAGCGGGCAGTCACCTGGAGAGACCCCACCAGGTCGATGCCTGACCCCCCATAACCATACAGGGCAGTAGAGGGCGCGGACAGGGGCAGCGAACTGAAAAAGTTATTGTAGGTATCCATGTTCAGGAGAGACCAGCCCGCACCAGTATCCACCAGCAGACGGCAGCACACATCATTTAGGTAAACTGAACATGACTTGAATGGCACTGCACCCGAGGTCACATTGTGGATAACAGTGGGACCAGACTGGGAGTCCTGGACCGGGGCAGAGCGACAGACAGCAGCAAAATGATTTAGCTTACCGCAGTTACGGCACGACTGGCCACGGGCAGGGCAGTCCTGGGCTCTTGATGCATGTGTCCTAGACCCACAGTTACCGCAGGGCTGTTGTTGTGGTTGTGGGCGGGGCCGCTGACGTCGTTCCAGTTGCATCACAGCTGTGGAGTCAGGGTCCGTTGCATCGCTGCGTGGCGGTGGCGGGAGCAGAGAGTGGTCGGACGTACGGCTGAATGTGGCCACTTGTTGTGTAGTTAACATGGCTGCACACTCAGTTGCACTCTCAACATTAAAGGCAATAGCAACAGCCTCGGACAGCAACAGTTCATCCTTTTCCATTAACAGTCTCTCACGTACTTTCACGTTGCTTGTGTGTTCAATCAATTGGTCACGTATCATTTCATCCTGCAGCGCGCCGAACTTGCACGAGCCAGCCAGCCCCCGCAGGTTAGCCACATACTGGTGAACAGACTCACCGGGCAGCTGGCGTCGTTGTCTGAACAAAAATCGTCGGAGAAGAGCGCTCTGCGGGGCCGCGAAATGTCCTTGTAGAAGCACCACGGCGGCGTCATAGTCCGTATCGGGCTCAGTTTCCAGCGTCCCGAGCACCCGTTGACCCTCCGTTCCCAGACAGTGTTGCAACAGCGCCTTTTTGCGCGCCGCGCCGACACCGGTTAGCCCCATAGCAACTAGCCATGTTTCAAAGGACTGTTTCCAGCGAGTCCAGGGCACTGGAGACTCGCCCGGCAATTCCAGGAAGGGGTTAGGTGGTGGGAGAGAAAAAGCAGCCATCCTCGTCGCCAATATTGTGTTTGTGAATCAGTGGACCATGACACAGGTTAACACAACTCTTCTTTACTTTCAAACTTAGAGTAAACAATATAACAACAACCGGAGAGAGAGCAACATCACATCATCTTGTAGTAACAGAGACTCAAGTAATCGATCCCAGATAATCCCCCCATAATCATCACAAGGCATGCAGGAACATACAACGAGCAGCACCATCGAACAGCTGTCAGTGAGACATAACACATTATTTCACACTGCTAACAGTGCATTTTGTTTTGGAGGTTCTTGTATTTGCCCAGGAATTCCACCATTATGCCACCTGAGATTTGGACAAATATTGAAACCGATGTCAGTTTGACTGCTCTATACAAACACCCATGGTTTGACAGCTGAGTACACATTATAATTGCCTATCATTACATCCACCAGTGTCCACCATTCCAGTGTGATCAGTCAAACATTTTTTTATACTGGAATAAAAGACTGACTGTTTTCTAATAGGAAATGTCATTTTGCCCGATGAATGTGCTGAAGGCGTCAGCACACAAGGCGACTCAGCACTGAACAAATCTTTCAAAGTTGTAACTGAAGAAAACTTTGACAAAGGCAGTGGCGTAACATAGGGCAGTGCAGCCAGTGCAAAGCACTGGGGCCCAGCGCCCCCTAGGGGCCCATGAGGGGAAGGGAAGAAAAGAAAAGAAACAGCTGACGGGCGCTGTTTTGTGAATACACACACACACATACACACAAGCAGAAGGGGCAGCTAGCTGAGCTATGGGAACAGGAGGAAGACATGGAACCTGGTGTCTAGCAAGGCGCTAGGCACAGCTCATTGGTCAGTACTCTTCATAGGCATGCAGCAGAGCCAATCATTATGCAGTATCATATCTTAGCAACTATTTCACCACGCTCCGGTCCACAACATTGAAAAAACAAATGGACGCTGTTGTTGACAGCCAACTTAAGTGCCAACAATCTTATCAGAAAGTTCTAGTAGTGAGATAGAACTAAAAAAAGAAGAAAACGAAGTGCAGAGCTGAGTGGGAAAAATATTCGGTGTATTTTTATGAAACAAAAGCTTTTCAGTTTCAAAGTGGATATTCAAGCTTTCCCTACAGCTGCAATGTTGGTGAGTTTAATGTTGTTTAATGCAAGCAGATGCAAATTGATGGTCACTTTATATCATTATAATAAATCTAGAGTTGCAAATTGCAAAGGACTGTGCTGTCATGTGCCAGTTAGCCCTGACAGCGACACATATAGTGGCATCATTTACTGATGTTTGCACTGCATTAATGTTATATCTCACCATACCTGTCACTGTAGAGTGCAGAGCACTCATTCTCCAAGCTAAAGTTGATAAAGACTTATTTAAGGAGCAGCATGGGACAAGAGACTCAGTGGACTGGCTACGCTTTCTATTGAGAACTGCAGAGCGAGGGCTTTGGACCTGAGAAGCATCATAAATGACTTTGCTGAGTACAAGGCCCGTAAGGTGACCTTCTAATAAGTGAGTACATCCATTCCATGCTGTGGTTTTATAGTGGCATATAATGAGCTGTGTTTTTTTATTTTTATGTTTGATAGTTTGGAGACATCAGGCTGTGGTAGTTTTGTTTTTGTGCCCAAGTCAGGGCAGGTTGTTTATTGATGAATATACTGTATGGACACTGAGCTTGGCAGCTGGTGCTGTCTGCATGTGGTGCTGAAAGGCTGGTGCTAGTGTGATTGATTGAATTTTTTTTTTTTGCAGAATTACAGTACATTTTAAGCACAAACTCAATTACAACGACTGTTAACTTACTCAATGCTGTACCATATGTTCTCATGCCAATAAAGCCCCTTTGAATTTAATTGAATAATTTAATTGTGTGGCCGGTCACCTCACCTGTAATGTTAGTTTATACCTATTGTGTGTGTGTGTGTGTGTGTGTGCGCGCATAGGCACGCGCACGCACACTTGTTTATGGCGGTGCCGCGGTGGTGGGGGGCCTACAAAATATTCTCGCACCGGGGCCCACAATGACCTCATTACGCCCCTGGACAAAGGTGAATTAATTATACTCCCAAACAAGTAGAGTTGGAACTGCTCGTCGGTATATGCCAGCTCAGCTGCCAAGGTGTAACTTGAATTCATACTTTATTGACTTCTAGTAGCCCAGGTCTCAGCTGTGAGTCAATATGGGGTAGTAGAAATGGCATTGTGCAGTTTGAGTGGAGTGAATGAATGGGTGGAACAAAATGCACTATAACGCCATGCATGTAGACAAGCTGTTCCAGTTGAGAATGGCATATAACTGTATATGGCATTCCATTCTCCACTGGAACACATATCATTTAACATCGGCAGTGGCTCAGGGGTAGAGTGGCCGGTAGAGTAAGCCGGATGGGAACTGTGAGGTTGCCAGTTCGATCCTGGGCTTCCCTAGAGTTAGTGTCGAAGTGTCCTTGAGCAAGACTCTGAAGAAATTGCTGCTCCCAATGAGCAGGTTGGTGCCTTGCATGGTTTCCCCTGCCATCGCTGTGGGTGAATGTAATGCACAATCGATGTAAAGCACTTTGGATAAAAGTGCTATATAAATGCACCATTTACCATTTTATTTAAAGGTATATTCAGTGATTTCACTTAATTCAAATATCACTTATTCTTTTGTTTTGTTGTGATAATCCTCTCTACTATAGAGTGTGCTGACCATATAAGGAGTTCCTCCCTGTCCCCAGTTAACCCCTGGGGGTCAAAAAACCTTAGGTTTTGTTTTTGGTTCTCTATGCTGATTGGATGAAAGCTTGGGTCCCAAGGCAAAAACGAAATCTAAGGTTTTTTGAGTGAAATCACTGAATATACCTTTAATGTTGTCATAGGTATAGATCTTTGACTTCTACACTACAGTATGGAAGAGAACAGTGGGAAAACATTGTCTTTGTTCAAGTGATTGGAAAACAACGTTGTGGTGTCACTGTGCAGGTTCTGGGCATGTGCACATCCAGAAACATGTAAATCTGCAGGCAGTGAATGATTGACGGCTGATATGTCTATCTTAACACACATGCACACGCAGTCTAGAGTGGCCTGCCCCCTACAATTAAACATCCTATCACCACATCCCTCCCCTCATGCCATTGCACCATCTTCTGATCAGCAGCACCAGCCTCGGAGCATGCTGCCGTGTGTGTGTGTGTGTGTGTGTGTGTGTGTGTGTGTGGGGTAGCCTGGATAATAAGCCAGACTGAAATCACACTGTCGTATGGTACACCGGCAGGCAGATTCGATCTGGCTTATTAGCCAGGCTACAGTATGTGTGTTGTGTGTGTGTGTGTGTGTGTGTGTGTGTGTGTGTGTGTGTGTGTGTGTGTGTGCTTTTCGGCTCTGATCCACTTCCTGTAAGGAATCATTACCTGCATAAAATGCAGCAGGTTCACGGCTCAATCCCCATTCTCAATCCTTGCCGACTGCTCCTTCAGAGCATGAAGAAAAAATAAGTATCTTTCCTCACCGCGATGCAACACCTCACTCTCTCAATTCGTTGTTATTTATTCAATTCCGTAAGAAGCTGACTTTAACGAGTGCTGACAGCATGTCTAGCGCCGGGGCCCTCTCATCACGGTTACCAAGACGACCTCTTCCCAAGTGACAAACTGGTGTCTAAATGGGGATGTGATCATGTGAGAGGTTACTGTTCTATGTTTAACCAGCAGGACACCTTGAGAGGTTGCTGCGTTTCAGCAGACAGCAGTCTCGCCTCGTATTCTCACAACACCTTCTGAAATGAATTCTTCTTTTGTTCTTGCGGAGATACTTGGGGCAATTGATGAAAGATTCTGTCAAGCTGGCGGTTTCTTCACATGGCACACATTTGGAGGTTGAGTGGGCGACACAGAGGGCTCTTACCGAAAGCTGCAGTGTTTCATTTCCCTGCTGATGTCACCTGACTCTACCTTCACTTTCAAGTAAGGGAGAGACATCATGGGTTCACCATTTAAAGTTTAACAGCCATTATGTATGCAGAACACACCATAATAAAAAGATGACACAGCAGAATTAGGTAATGAGGTGGTGCGTGTGTGCGTGCGCGTGCGTGTTTGTGTGTGTGTCCAAGAAATCTCAACCGGAAAAAGGCAATCGATTAGCTCAGAGATCTTCCCACCTCTGAATTGTACGGTGTTATATGAATCTTTTTGATGAAAACAATAAGTCTGGTTGAGCAGTATCAGGGGACAGAGGTGATGTACAGTATCTGTCACAGTTACCTTATACACAAATAATGAAGTCTCCTGGAGAAGGAATTATTAGACTGATGAAAACATTAATTCAAATTAACACAAATTTCACTGAACTTTTCAAATCCCTGGCAATCTATGACTGCAGACACTAATGAACAATTTATCTCCAATTCATTCAATTGTTTCTCATTATTCAGCAGTCCGCATTTGGATTCTGCACGAGATCAGCTCTGCTCTCCTGTTTGTATATAAACTGGGCATATCGTCTCTCTGTTAGTTTATCCGAATTTCTGTACTGAAAATGGACTATAGTGGGCTTGAATGGCTATAACAAGGATGATCTTTCCGTTATGTAAAGTGTCAGGGAATATGTTTTGTGTTCATAGTATGTATAGAATATCTAAAGTCTGTGCCCATCACCATGGAAGTTGTGTGTTCAAATCCACATTGGTGCATCCCGCTTTGTCGGGCGCCTATGAGAACACAATTGGCCTGTGTTGGGGGGGAGGGAGGCCGAGCAGCGAGGCTGCACATACTCCTGGTTATAATAGTCACTGCACATACTCCTATGGACTGGGAGTGTTGGATGGGAGGAGTAGGATGAAGGCTCTGCGTCCTCCACTGGCAGGTGGAGAGTCAGTAGGTTACAACTGCGGTGACAATACAGAAATATTATACGCCATCATCTCATTCCGGCCAATCACAATTTGCGTCCACACTTTTGTCTTCGATGTTTGTGTTTACACACATTTGTCTTCAATGTTTGTGTTTACACAAAGCTGGACATAGGACTAATCTCTACAGTTAGTAGTGTTTATTTATTTATTTTTAATAAGTGATTCATTGCCTTTCTTTTTACCAGCTGCGAAGCAGGCTGGTCTACAATCTATCGGGTTGGTAGTGGCAACTTATCATTTCATCACCCTGGGCAAGACCTACGCTGTAAAGACTATAATTTGTTTGGGCGGAAGTTACAAATCAGTTTACATTCTCCGCAAATGAATCAAGTGTTGTGATTGGTCGGGAAAACATCGTATCCGGGGGAATACATCTGACGGATGTTCCGGAGCCTGGGACCGAGGTTATCATTTCATTGGCTGCCGTAGTCACCTATCTTTCTGATTGGCTGCCTCGTCTCTGGGCAACCAGACACCCTTTGCCTCTAGCCGACCTCTCAGCCAATGGGATAGTATTGCATTGCAGCATTACACCCAAATACAGATAGACACATATTTACATTTCATAGCACAATCCTGCAGAAATAATAACGCAGCTGGTAGTTAATTGATGTTCATCAATTCTTGTTTTCTTAAATTTAGACTAGAGTAGCCAATTTTTAGTAATCCTTTTTTTATGTAGTCCGTGGTTGTTACTGCTGTGCTGCTGTACTCTACTGGCTCACCTGCTAGTGAGGAGTCCCCACCAGGAGGATGTAGGGCCTCCGTCAGTGAGGAGCCCCCACCAGGAGAATGTAGCACCTACTATGTCCAATAGGACTGGTACTTTACCCCTCCACCGCCTGAGAGCCAGAAATACATTTCTTGAACTAGAAAGGTGTGCACAGTAGAGTCCACTCCACTAGGATACATGCCCTATATGTGAAATTAAATGGTACCCACTGATTCTAATAATATGGATAAACGTAGGACATATTTCATGCATGTGCAAATGTACAGTGTACTAACACAACAACATTTCCAGTAGTAGGCCTATGCAATTAACTGCAGAGTGCAGACAGACAGGGCTGTACGCATGACCTCCTGGCTGACATAATTAAGATAATGCTAGAACAAGCCCATTCATGTATGTGATTTGATATTTAGAGCATATGCATACATATCCCGGCCTATTTTTTGGGAAGTGCAATGTTAAACACTAGACGTGTGTAATAAAGAAGAAGATGGACTATTGCTGTGAGTAGAGGCTTCTGCTAATGCTTTTATGTCTCCAATTATCAGCAAAATTCCTGTGTGGATTAGTCCTAAATAATCCCCTACCAGCTTGGTTTCATTAAATAACCCCATATATATATTAAAAAAAAAAAAAAAGTTTGTTAATGAAACTGGTGCAGTGAAGAATACCCAAAGCGAGAGGTGCACATTCAGCTTAATTAGCTCAGACTAATAACACACTGACTATAGGCTTGTTGTGGCACAAGCATTATTGTATTTATTTAATTCCAAGAGAGAAAGGGATTTTTATCCCATAATGTTCTGTACCGCATTATTAAAGATTGATTAATTGATTAGTATTCACTGAACACAAATAAATTAAATTAAATTGGCATACCGGTATACAAACTTTGGCAAACTCAATACCAAAGATTCATACGTGCGTGCATGCGTGTGCTTCTATCTGTCTGGGAGCTGCTCTGTCACAAATGAACTCACCTGCTACAAGAACTGTACTTGTCGATAAAAATAGATTAACTTATTTTAATGTATTAATTCCATAAATTAATCATCCATATAGTTCATATTCATTTTGACAGGCCTATAATGTTCCTCCCTTTTGTTGTCAACATATAATCTACTTCCAACTGATTGAACTTCAGAGGGCCGATGCAGTGTGAGATTCACTCAACTTTATGAAACATAATATTACTGTGAAACCCTAGCCTATAGCAGGTGTTGCTTTTGGTGACCTGTTGACTGAATGTGACTCTAATGTACTATGCGTCATTACGGCATGAGAAAATAATGAAATAAGCCATCTTTACACAAAGTGCATCCATATGTCCGCTTATTATAGTGAATGAGTCCATTCGTCTTTTAATATCCATTCACCTGTACAGTAGGTTAATGTGATAATTGCAAGACACGTTCCTTTAACACGTACATTTAATTTGTGCACAGGCCTATCAGCACTGAGATGTCAAGAGTAAATTGGAGGTTGGAGTCTTAAGATTGTATTTAGCACCTATTTTTTCTCCTATTTTTGCATTCAGTTGACAGAATAATTAATGTTTCCATATGGCTCCACTTAACTCATATATCAGTGGGAGTTATAGAAGGCCAAAGATGACATGCTGTTATTTCCTTCCTACAAATAGATGTACAGTATATTCATTTTCACTTCATCGTCAGATTAAATCAATAATTAATTCCAACCAGAAAACAAAATAGGCTGTATTATTCATGTGCAAATTCTGTAGTGGGAAAGCACAGTGTCTACTGTCTAGTAAGTAGCCCAACTTCAACAACACCCCCACTTAATTTTGACTTTCTCCCTCTGAGCATCTTTAAGAGCATAAACGAGCGAAAGTGGTAATTAAGGAGTTGGGCTCTTTGAAGGCGCTGCATAATTATATTGTTTTGCATGACTACTGTATTTTAGTTGTGGCACAATTTATGCTGCACTCACAAAAGTGTGCTGGGCTTGTGGGCACTGTGGCCATACAGTTCTTATTATCATGTGCACAGAAATGCACAACTATATAGACAAATTAGACATACAAAATAAATAGATAGAGAGTTAGATAGAAAGACAGAGATTCAGTTGTCATAGCAGCCTCACTCCCAATATTCCGCCGTAGTCTGAAAAGTTAACCCACCTCTTCAGACTCCACTATGGCCCGTAGCACTTGCCCTAGCCTAGCCCCTTAGATAGCACTTTATGTAGACTTGGATAGTATTTTAGACAGACTTATAGCTTGTTACGTAGACAGCACTAGAATTGCATTGTATGTAGTCATAACACTTTATAGTACACTACACATGTATAATATAGAAATATAGTATAGTATGTGTAGTTTACATAGATACTCCACTGTTACGTTCTTAGTTTATACATGATTCATGATAACTACTTTTTTATATATGTGATGTATGCCATGCTTTTGTCATTGCTTAATGTAAATCGCTCTGGATTAAGAGCGTCTGCTAAATGCCTAAATTGTAATTGTAAATTGTAGCACTGGAGCAGGAAACACTGGACAGATACAGATAAGAGTAAAGATTATCCAACAGCTTGAATGTGGACTTCAGTGTGGAGAGAAATAAATTAGCATCTTTATGTATATGCCAGTGACATCAGATAATGACAACAGATGGCAGAAACAGAAGCAGAATTACAAAAGATGTCAACGTGTGTGAATATAAGCGATAGGAAACTGAGACTTGATGCATCATACGTCATGCATACAAGTGTTTTTCAATTCCAATTTATGGGAAGCAAATTTAATTACACAGCACTATAAATGAGCTTCCTGCTTAATTTGGCACAGACGTGCGCAGACCAAGTTCTGTCAGTGAACTCAGTGCAGTTGTTGGCGGCCGCCTCAGCTCCACGTTCACATCCACTCATCCAATTACACACTCATTCCATTCTCAGACCACAGATCTATTTAACCTGGAAGTTTGCTCATCCCTGCTTGCTTTTGCTGCTGGTGCTGCTGCTCTCATCACTGCTGTTTTGCTAAAGCACTGCTGCTCACCCTCCACCACCCCAGCTACCAGCCTACCACCTGTCATTACTGGCTAAATCAGCAATCAGAACACTTGAGGGAGTCATACTATACTACTAAACAAAGATTGAGTAATACCCGGGGCGACTGTGGGTTCGAATCCCGGCTCCTCCTGGCTAAATGTCGAAGTGTCCTTGGGCAAGACACTGAACCCCACATTGCTCCCGATGTGCTGGTTGGTACAGTGCATGGCTTCCGCCGCAATCGGTGTATGAATGTGTGTGTGAATGGGTGAATGTAATGCACAATCTATGTAAAGTGCCTTGGATAAAGGCGCTATATAAATGCACCATTTACCTTTTTTTTGTTGTTGAAGGTGTTGGATAAACAGTATCCTAAAAGTGAGGCTATGTCTACAATAGACTCATGTGAAATGGTGTGGGAGCCTGATTTGAATTTTGTTGTGTGCACACACAGAAAATAGCAGACCTACAAATTCACATTCACCAAGTTGTGAGCTTTATCACCGGCACACAACAAGTATAAAGCATGCTTTAAGTATGTTATGAAGTCCATTTGAGTATGTGTATGGACCAGAACATTCTGGTTTGATGTAAAACATTCAGTGTTTTCCGTCATCTGTATTTGTGAATTAAAATGGCCACTATATATATTTTCTGTATTTTCTCTTTCAATGAAAGATCCTCATACTGTACATGTACGCAAATGAGTTGTCCGAATATAAACACTAGTAGAAGCATGCATCAGAGAGCAGAGATGACTCCCACACAGCTCTGACGGTCATAATTAATTCAAAGAGGAAAAACGTCGTTACTCAGCTGAATAATCTGCTGCCGTTTAAGTGAAGGCAGTGTGTGGGATCTCCTTTTCTCTCATTATTCGCACTGGTTGCCTGCTCCGACGCACCTGTCCCTGTAGGTGTGCAGAAGGACTTTTTCTCTACAAAGAGGAAAAGGCGAAATGAGTCTATATGACTAACTGTCCACCTCACTGATGTCAGAGGACAAGATGAGTTCTCTGTCAAAGCAATTACCTATTGGGAGAGAGCATGTGAAAGCAGAGGCGACAGGCATAGCACAGTATAGACTTTTAAATGAGATGGAAACTCAAGCCAACAGTCCAACACAAGAGAAGTGCACACAATAATATAGTGGAATTATTAATTGTGAGCACTCAACTATTCTACACCTTAAAGGACGTCTCCTGGCTGCTAATTTACCAGTAGTAAAGCATGCGACAGGCAGTGCAGCTGAAAGTGTTCCATTGCAGAGGACAGCCAATGGGCAACTTTTGTAAATTGTCATATAGCCAGAGGCCAGTAATTAGTTTTCAATGTTTTTGCTGTCAGTATTTGCGAGTTAAAATGGGAACCAAGGATGTTTTTTTTCCTTCGCCAAAAAACGTTTTAATATGTAGGCAAAATTGATAGTTCTTATATGGGCAAAGTGATGATTATTATTTCATGCATGGCCTTTTTCTTTTCTTTTAATAATATCAATTCTCTCTCTCTATTCAAAGGAGCTTTATTGGCATGAGAAAACATGTGTTTGCATCGTCTAAGCAAAAGTGGAAAAAAACTATCTAAACAAAACAATATGTACAAAATAGCATTAAATATTTGAAGAAAATAAATACAAGTAAAACAGAACTCTCTCTCTCTCTCTCTCTCTCATGAAGATTCATGTTTGGTAGAATTGGTATGAACATCAAACTGAACCCACAGCATCATAGTCGTGTATCCTTTGAATTGCCAGTAGCCAATCTTCTAAATTCTATCTAGTCTATTATATGAACGAGTACTGGGGAAAAACAGACATTCAATCAAGACATTTGATTCCCTTGGAATCCCTTGCAACCTTACACCGGTTTAGTTAAAATTTGTTTCACTGCAAAATAGTGCAATAGATGTATCGGCGGTATAATGTCAAAAACGTACTCAAACATTTAAATGATGTCACTGCTAAAACTTGACCGCACACACTGGATTGGCTGCAGATTTACATCATTTAGTTCCCATAACCCTGCATGCTTCATCTCTCACTTACGCTCGATTCTCTTTTTTTTCACCACTTGTATCTTGTCTTATCATATGTAACTCTCTCTCTCTCTCTCTCCCTCAGAAGTGCAGGGGGGCAGATGGCAGACAGACCACAGTCACCGGTCATTGTTGTAAAGGTGCCAAACTGATAAATCTGTGTGTGCGAGGTGGGGATAGACAGGTGCATGCTGGGAGACTCTATAGGAGAACTCTTTGGCATGCTGTGGGTTTTGTCCCCATCCTGTGACAGGCATCTCTGTGCAGGAAGTCCTACTGTTTGTCCTTGATTCAAAACGGATCAGTGTGTGTGTGTGTGTGTGTGTGTGTGTGTGTGTGTGTGTGTGTGTGTGTGTGTGTGTGTGTGTGTGTGTGTGTGTGTGGAGGGGGGGGGGGGGGTCCATTAATTTGATAAAGGGCACATGAGATAGTTGATGTTTGGGATACATGCCAATTATTCATCACCTTCACCTGTCTTCTATTGCTATGACCAATCTGTTTGTGTACACACACACACACACACACACACACACACACACACACACACACACACACACACACACGCCTTGCGTATATCTCTTAGCTGCCCAGTTCCTGTCAAAACGAGAGCGCAAGCAGGGGTCTTTCATTTCTAAGGAAAACGGAAAAGGTTTAATCATGACACTGCAGATTTTTAATGGACTTCAAGTAAGCATATATTTCTCAACCACAAGAAAACACCCTTCAAAAGCACAGCAGTAAACAACAGCAGACCTCTTACACACAATGAATGCAGTATAACCCTTGTCCACAATGTTGTGCAAGATGGTTGCTTTGCTTCACGTTTGCCCTGGCCCATAGTATATAGTATCATATAAACTAGAGAGCGTACAGCTATACCGTACCACTATTCAATGGAAGTTGCTCACGGCATGCACGAGCAAAACCGCCCACCTGTAGGTCCAGCTTTGGCCAGCAGGGTTGGGTGGCTCCCAGCCGCTCTGAGGGCTTGGTTTGCTCTCAGGAGTTCCACATCGTCTGTTGCTGCATCGCTCACCTTTCACTGCCAAAAATACTCTTCAACCCAGCTTTGAAAACACCTAACATCTTCCTGCTGCGATCCGATAGTTTGCATGAGAATATAGTAGAGCCACAACTCCCAGCACAGCAACCCAACAACAACCCATGAAAAAACATACTTTCCGGGGACATGCATCTTGTCGAGTTTCAGTAACATCAGCTCTATTGTCTGCAGATATCATCCCTGAAGCCCCAAACTCATCTCTCACAAACAACCAGGGGCAGGGTCTTAACTCTGAACATATTGGCCCAAATTGTCACTAAGCATGTGGCTGGGCCCCAGGCTCTTTGAACATTAAGACATTGATGTGACACTATACATCAATACTGAAGTGGATCCCTGTAGAGATAGCTTTTATCACCATTCCCAATCACAGAGTCCAATCTGTTAGCATACTGATAATGGTGCTCTCTTCCAAATAGCCTGACATCATATGACTTCCTAAAGTCAGGAAACGGGTCATTGGAAGAATAGTTTGACACAAGGAAACTGGCAATCGACTGGCAGATCTAGTTAATATTGGATCCTATTTTCACTACCAATAAACCTCTCCCATGACATTCAAAGTGAACAGTGTACACAGTGTCACGCACGCACACACACACACACACACACACGCACAGTCATAATTGAAACGCAAGGTGGGACGTTTGAAAGTAGAAACACTTGACAGCTTGGCATAGATGTCACTTACAATCTGCCAGATATCAGTGATTAATTACAATGGGCAAGAGGAAAGATTTTATCAGCCACGCTCAAATGAAATATCTCCGTGAGAATTGGGATGGGGGATTATCAGTACCTATTAATGCATCGTCAGGAGGAGAATGTAATGGGATGATGGATATCATTCTTACCTAACACACACAGAGAGAGAGAGAACGTCTGTCCACTGTACCAAGACATCAGAGACATACTTCATACAGATTACAATCACACAAGGAGAGTTTGAAAACATGACTAATGACAAAAAAAACTCCCATATCTGCTGGGTGAAGTACAACAATATGCAAACACAGCAGCAAGATTCGTGAGTTGCTGCGATAGGAGAAGTTTATCAAATGGAACATAAGACATAACTACCCTAAAGACTACTATAAACCATTGTGTGTATTCCTACATCGAGTGTCTAGGTACATATAGAAATTGATTTATTTATTGGAGATTCTGACTTTCAATTGTATACACATTTTGTTTTGATTGTATTGTTCCAGTTTTGCTTTGGCAATGTAAATGTATGTAGAGAGAGAGAGAGAGAGAGAGAGAGAGAGAGAGAGAGAGAGAGAGAGAGAGAGAGAGAGAGAGAGAGAGACAGAAAAAGAGAACAAAAGAGAAAGAAAGCTATTATGGTATTACATCGTGTATTTATTTAATTTTGTATTTTATTCAACCTTTATTTAGACATTGAGACTGCATCTCTTTTACAAGGGGGAACTGCATGGCCAAGAGGCAGAAATAAAATTACACTTCAATACTACATCTTACATCTTACATTATAGAACAACAAATAAAACATCCATGACACACCTCAAATTACCTTAATACAACAAATCACCAAAGTGCTAATCTTTTAGTGGCAGGGCAAATACAGTACACAATGTACAAAATATAAACGGAAATAATAAATATATAGGCATGTACAAAGGCTAGTACATATCCAAACCGGTCCAGGTGTTGGACTGTACAGTGTACTGTACATCTATAAGTCTCATTCTAAGATTATCCGTTTGAAACTTCACAAAGGAACTTTCAAAGCCAATTTTAGTCTGGACTGCAGGTCATTCCACGACCAGGGGCCAAAGAAGACCAGACATTGTTTACCCCCGTCAGATTTGAATGCTGGTACTATACACACCGTAGCCAAGCATTTGATCTGAGGTTTAGACCATTTGAACAGATTTGAATGCTGGTACTATACACACCGTAGCCAAGCATTTGATCTGAGGTTTAGACCATTTTTGACCAAATCAAATTTGGAGGAAATGTAAGACGGCAGATATCACCAAGAATAGCTTTATAAATGAAAATATACCAATGTTCTAGCCTGCGAGATGTCAATGAGAACCAACCAACTGCATGCGTGCAGTGATGTGTTCTGAAAGGGTTTGGCCAATGTGGAGGAGCAAGCAATTACCATTGCTACCATTTATAGCAAAAACTATAAATGGTATCATCATAATCCAATTGGGACAGAAAGAGACCAGTGGCCAGTCTTTTGCGAGCTGAACAAGCAAAACAATACAAGCCTTCAATCTGTAGGAGAAGATTGTGTTTATGTTGTTTTCAGTACCCTGGGACGTTTTAAACAAATCTATTCCTAACAGAATTTTTAATTAAACAGGGGGTTTAATAAGGATGTGCGGGCTGAATAAATATGTAATACGCCTGGGGAATTGTAAAACAATGTAAAACAACAAATTAGCCAAGTGTAAAAGCAAGATGTTGGGTTACTTACAGTATGTCAATCGGAACACTGAAGGGCCATTCTCCAGACACCAGTGGATGAACTCTTATTAAATTCTAACTTACCAAAACGATTAGTAGCAGTTATGCAGACTGTACAGCAGAGGTGGGCAACTGGCGGCCCGGGGGGCAACTGGCGGCCCCGGGGGCCACATGCGGCCCCCACCTTCACTTAATGCGGCCCACATGTTAATATCAGAATACTGATATAGTATTGATTTCAGATGTTCAATTCCAAACCCGCTTTAATTACTTCATGACTAGTATTAAATAACTAGTACTTAATGACTAGTATTAAAATGTTATTGTCTTTTTGTGTCCAATGTAGTTATGTTAACAGTTCATAAAGTTAACATATATCTAAATGCATTTGAAATTCAACAAAAAAGTTACTTTTCAGGATTCCAATTCAAAAAGAGCAAAAAAATGATTCAGGTTTTCAATTCAAATATAGCAAAAATAGCTGATCTACAAGCTCAAAATACGTCAACGCGTTTTGAGCTTGTAGATCAGCTGTTTTTGCTATGACAGTAATATGCACTGTAGCCCTTTGGAGTGAGTGTGGAAATGTCCCCCCCCCCGCCCTGCTGTACAGTCTTGATTTCATATGTGTACGAGATTAAAGTAAATAATAACTATTAGAAAAACTGGGATATATATAAAAAAATTACACACCACACAAAATGCATGGCCTTCCACCCCCATTTATCTCTCTCGCTCTCTCTCTCCCTCTCTGATAAAATAGGTTCACTCGTCCCTATCTCTCACTCACCAGCTCCGACACATTATGCGACAGAGAAGCAAGAATCCATGTGTGGAATCAAACTGAACGCACAACATGACTGCTGTATCCTTTGAAGTGCCAGTAGCCAATCCAAATTCATGCCCATGTCTAGCATCAACTGCATGAACGAGTGTCGGAAAACACAGACATTCAAACGTGTGATACAAGACGTGTGATATACTCTCGGAGGCATCACTCCCACATATTTCAGCACAAAATAGTGCAATAGATATGTCAGCAATAAGGTCAAAAACATTAAATTACAACCTTTTTCCAAGCCGGCTATTTCTTTACTATTTAGAAAAACATTTTTTAAATAGCCGATCTACAAGCTCACAACATATTGTCAATGTAGTTCGGCTAGTTGAACTATTTTCAAATGTTTTCAAGATAGTTAAATAATGGCAAAAAGGTTTAGGGATAAAGGGTAAGGGTGCGCCCAAAGAGTCTTTTTGCTTTTTGATATCACAAGTGGAAATTGCCTTCATGTTTCTCCTGGGGGCTTAACTTGATTTGTTTATCTGTTTCAGGCCTACGGCCTCTTATCTGTTGTTAGAAAGCGGATCTTGCATCCTTGGGTGGGTCACATCTCCACTGAGAGTACGTGTGAAAGTAAGGGGGACACCACCCACCCAATGACTGTGATTGTGGGGGTTATCATTATCAGAGATGGAGTACTTGTAGAGAGGCTGGGGGATTGGCTTTACTAAATTGGGACTTGAAGGGGGGGAAAATGTTTTTCTTTCGTCTTGAAGGGGCATGTTTTGCACAATAACATAGTATTTTCATTATGTCTGCCCATGATCTCTGTGATTTATATGTTTGTTTACCTCAGTCACTGATACTAAAATCTGATGTTTTATTTTTTCTATAAACCTGTGACTTGACCCCATACCGTTATAAAACCAAAAGAAAAAGATCTTGAAAAGAAAAAGAAAGTAAGGGGGACACAAACAAGCCTCTCAGCGCACAAGCGTTAGAATCAAAGTGAATCCTTCAGTTCACATTAAGACGGGATTCAGTGCGTTAAGCTGTGGTTATCAATGTAGGTATTTAGCAGACACTCTTTATCCAGAGTGACAGTATAAAACTAGAACTGCACTCTGTTGAGTGCCTACTAGTGCGCAAGCAGAGCGTGCAAGTACTGCCGACCACTACGAACTTTCAAATCTCAGCCTTCTCTGTAAAACATTGAAATTGGTAGGTATATACTGTATACTGAGTGTCAGTGATGTTAATGGTGACGTAATTAAGATATGTTTCAATGTCGTGCCTCCACAAATGGGGCAGTAGCCCAAGCCCACTGTGTGCGTGTGGTGAGGAGCAAACTATGGAGCACATCATAGAAGTTTGTCCTCTCCAAAGACTGGAAGGAGGATTAATCACCCTCCATACAGCAGACCAGGAGGCAACCGCTTGGCTTAAGGACTTTGCATTCGCGAAATAAAAAATGTCGTGTTATAACTGGTTGTCGAGGCCCGGGTGACGTAATTAGGATATGTTTCAGTGTCGGGTGAATTAAAGGTAATGTCTGTATGTATACAGTACGTACATGTATGTAATCTGAAACCTATCTTTATTATGTCACCATCAAAAGCCAGTTATAACCCGACATTGATACATATCTTAATTACGTCACCATCAATACCTACCAAGCATACATGTGCATTCGTACCAGCACGACCACAATACTTGCGCAAGTAACAAGGTAATCACATACATACAAATGCAGGCAGACGGTGTGTGTATGGCCTCAGTAATCTAGGATCATAGGTCAACCGAAAACCTAGCATCAGTCAAAACAATATAGTATTAAATGATAGGATGCCAAGGTCAAAACATTAACCTAGCATCTGTCTAAATAACATGCTATGTAAGTATAAGCGTACTGTGGCGGTCAAAGTCAAAATCACACCTGTGTGAAGTGAGGGGCGCTCTTATCATCGTACATCATCATGCGTCATCTCAGACTGGCCAATCAGAATGCCTGTTTACGTCATATTTGGCGGACATTTGACGTAATTTCGCCTTTCATTGTCGATGGCAAATATGAGTCGTGTGGGGACAAGATGACGTAAATTTCCCCTTCATTGTCAATGGCATTTAATGTTTGTGGTGTGGACAGACACAAAAGCTGTACATAGGAAGGGCTAGCGCCCCTCAAAAATACAGTTGAATGTCATTGCCATCAACAGTCGGCGAACTTTAAATAGTGTAAATGGGCCATCTAGTTTTTACAAGTAAGATTTATCCTCGACAGAGCAACTTTCATCAAAGTGTCAATGCTGAGGACTTGGCTGCTGATGTGCTAAGCAACTAGACAGATTTAGAATTCAGTTTATGAAAACATCTGAGCTTTCAGCAGCCACATTAGACCATTCGCCCTCAGAAACGTCTCTTTTTCCCATTCAAACGGGAATAAGACTGGAATTTTGTTTCCTTCTGGGCAGCGTAGGAGGAGTGCATCGGTCCTGGTGGTGCCGTTGTTGGTGTTGTTTGGGTCACCTTGGAGGTGACACTGAGGTATTAAGAGATTAGGGATGGCAGCTCCCTGCTCTGGAAGATGGGTCTTCCTGTGTGCTGCCGCATGCTTGGACCTTAATTGGCTGCGGTAACGGACAGCACCCAGCCGGCTGCTGTCCAACACAGCAGTCAGGAGTCGAACCCTTTACAGCCACGTCCCGTCACGCGTCCTCTCAACCCGAAGGTCACAGCTGTAGGCCAGCATGAGAGGAAGAGCAGGTCTTCAGCACACTGTGGTGAGGTGTGCTGTCATAGCAACCCCTGGATGAGGGGTTGCTATGGTGGAAGTAGAAAAGTTTTGGGGCAGGATGAAATTGGAAAAGTTTTGGTTCAAGGTGAACAAGTTCAGCGGTTGTCCCACCAAGACGTTTTGGACTCCCCGTCTGAGGCAGCAGATGTTCTTGGGAAGGGTACGGGGATGGTCAATGAGCCCGCAGGGTTCTGGAGTGGTGACAGAGGCTGCAGGCAAACTTGAGAAAGCCCTGTTGGGCAAAACGTTGGTTTTTGGTTAAAATAAAGAAAAGAGGGAGAGTGCAAACTTTTTTTTCTCTCTCTTCCACAGAGGCAGAAGTAAGCCCATCACTGAAACTCACAAATTAAAGCACTGGGGTAATTGTATGGTGCAAATGGGCTGATGCCCCGGCGATGCCCGGGGCCAGGTTAGATGATGGAGAAGAGGAAAAATTCGTACGATGCTGGTAGATTTCAGATGAGATGCTGCTGTCCTTTGTGCATGTTATAAAGAGAGGAAAATACAGTAAAGAGCTCAACAGACAGACAGAGAGAGAAATGAGAAGCAGGGTGCCCTCAGAGATACAGAAACAGAGCGAGAGAGAGGAGGCAATAAGCTTTGCCAAAAGGCCTCGACCAAACACAAATATTGCTGATTAAATTGTGCATCCAATAAGTAAAGTAATTAAATGTTCCTCCCAGACAACCTTGTGTCACTGACAAAACTCCCACATATTTCAGCACAAAATAGTGCAATAGATATGTCAGCAATAAGGTCAACAACATTAAATTACAACCTTTTTCCTTAGTTTTCCAAGCCATTTCTTTACTATTTTGAAAAACATTTTTAAAATAGCCAATCTACAAGCTCACAACATGTCGACGTAGTTCGGCTAGTTGAACTATTTTCAAATGTTAAATATGGCAAATAAGTTTAGGGATAAAGGGTAAGAGTGCGCCCAAACACAAATATTGTGGCCTCCACCAAACACAAATATTGCTGATTAAATTGTGCATCCAATACGTAAAGTAATTAAATGTTCCTCCCAGACAACCTTGTGTCACTGACAAAACAAAGCCAGCAAATCTAGGAACACAATGATTGAAAATGAGCGTGAGGTTCTTGCCTTAATGAAGTATAGATTTGTTATCTGTTAAGTGCATTTGACATCTTAGTTAACTTAACTTTGATACTGGTATAGCCTTGAATTTATCTTCAAGTCCCCAACCAAATTTACAATAATGTTTAGGCTATACAAAATAAAAGTGTATATTTATTCTACTCCCTTTTCTTGGTGTCGTAGAATACACATGCTGGTGTTTTAATTTCAATGATAATAAAATAGACTACATTCAAGAGCCAAAGAGCATTGAACTCAAGGCTTTACATGCGCTTGTATCTGAACATTTATCGGTTCCGCAGAGATTATAAAAGAAGAAGAAGAATTTGAGTAGATAAAAAGTTTATCATGCAATATCTCAGCCTTCACACACACACACACACACACACACACACACACACACACACACACACACACACACACACACACACACACACACACACACACACACACACACACACACACACACACACACACACACACACACACACACACACACACACACACACACACACACACACACACACACACACACACTCACTCACTCACTCACTCACTCACTCACTCACTCTCTCTATCTCTCTCTCTCTCTCTGCTGTACATTGCCAAAGCAAAAAGTGGAACAATACAATCAAAACAAAATGTGTGTGTCGTGTATTTTATACCATACAGGAGAGTAAATGTGCACGGGTCGGCAGACAGGATTCGATGTTCCATGAGTAGTTTATTCAGAGTACAGCACAGCAGTGAAGCATAGCATAAGCTCACCTCCGACGGCGAAGGCCACCGAAGAGAATGACCAGTTTGTTACACCAGACTGGCATTGGCCCCTCCCTGGAAGGTTAATTACTGTAGGCCTTGATCCATTGTTCATCTTCTCGCATGCTAAAATCTTTAGGTGAGACCCAGGATCTGAACCTATAAACAAAAGGCATGTAAACATGGGGCAACGACACCTTGACTTTAAATAACAAGGACAGGCCTCTGAGACGAACTGCCTTGCATATTAAGCCAGTTCCCACTGAATATAACAGTTTGAGTACTTTTGCACAAGAACATGGGTTATTGCATAGGATTATTGATTCCTGGATACGACATGTGTACAATTGAAAGTCAGAATCTCCAATCTCTCTCTCTCTCTCTCTCTCTCTCTCTCTGCGATGGGAGCAAAAATGCAAGAAGTTGCAAGAGAAGTTTTGATAACAACCGCAGGTGCATGTCAGACCACCATGACACCTGTCAGCAGCTTAGGAGTTACATCTGCATTTAACCATGAAAAATTCACAGGCTGTCTGTTTTTCCTCTGCAGGACAACTATTAGAGGTTGTGCTCTCCCCCCCCCACACACACACACACAACACAGCCAAACGTCTTAATTTACTTCAAGGTGACACGATTGTCACAACTTGACGTCAATTTACATCTTGTGTGTGTGTGTGTGTGTGTGTGTGTGTGTGTGTGTGTGTGTGCGCGCGCGCGTGTGCGTGTCCTGAGATTGGGAGGTTGCCTGGTACTGTATATAAATGGGACCCAATGCCATGTCCAGGGGACATCAAGCTGCCTCGTGCTACAGTATCAAGAGATAGGCTCCTGACCTGTGGGCCACGGCTTCATGGGAACCATTCGTTCGGCTTGGGAACCATTTTTGAAGAGCCATGACTCCGACCACAACCCCTCCAGTTATTTTGTTGTAGCACATTCATTCCACAGCCCATTGCACGCACCACACACCACCTGCCAACTCTTCTTGTAACGAAGACTCTCATTTCCATTCATATTATCGGATCTGGGAGAGTTGCTCACTGGATATTTAGTCTCCATATACATGGGGATATCCGACTAGCACGTATTGGGATATATGACATATCCGACCAGCACATTGGGCTATATGACACATGACATGACCAGTATGACAATCCCTACATGGTCCGGGCTGACTTGGTGCCGACAACAGATCGATGTGGTAAAACCAATATACAGATAGATACGATTGGCCTAGTCATCGTGACAAAGCGTAGTCGGATATACTGTATAACAGTGGTCTGCTCGAGGATTAGGCATTGAAATGGTAAAAGCATCCTGGTTAAGTTCGGACACCGATGCAGCGGGTTCTAACCTAGGCAACCAGCACTAGTTCGAGCTATTTTATACTTCTCCTATAGCCAGACTATTCCAAAGGGACAAAGGCAAAGTGAAATATGCAGTCTTGAAAGAGGCCATCGTGTAATAGGACTTGACGCTGCTGTACGGTGCCATGATGAGCATGTAGTTGATGTTCAGCTGGTCTAGGTCGTAATTAAAAAAGCTCTAATAAGTGTTCTACTGTATCTACTGTATGTACTTCAAAGGGAACAAATAGTTGTCTTCCTACTGCAGTCATTTGGAAAACTAATTAAGTTGCGCGCGCGCGCGCACACACACACACACACACACACACACACACACAGACAGCACCCTGAAACTTACAGTGCACTGCAGAGGAGGGGGAGGGTGTTGGGATTACATAAACTGCTTAGGGCTTGTTTGTTACTAGAAATTTGGTTAAACTAAATCAGCCCTCTCTTAGCCACAGCACATTGATGAAACAAAAGCAGCGGAAATGCGGTTGGTTTTGAATTTCTCAGTGTTCATCTCCTGCAACAATCTGGATGTCTTAACTGTCTAAGGATGCAAGGAGGTGTGGGTATTCACAACTATAAATTAGTTGCAACTTGCTCCAGTTATGGTCCCTGAAGAGCATGTTTTATCTCAATTAATCTGTTCATGAGCCTGCCGTTTGTGTGGATTTAAGCATAATCACACACACGGACAGGTGGCGGCTTACGTTTTCACTTTCTAACCTTTAGTGCAGTTTTCTTCCACAGTCTAATGAGCTAATGTGGTTTATGCATAAAAAATAGCAAGGCTGCTCATATGAGATATGGAAGCTTGATTTATAATCCTCTTTCAGTGTCATGTTATATATATATAAATAAAACTATTAGGGTTGCATTTTATATCACTGCTACAGTAGATCGAGCATAATGCACAGTTTTTCTAAAATAATGCGTTTTTCATTAACACCATGATCACCATTTCACATTCAGCCTTGCAGCAGCAGTTGAGGGAACGGCGTTTCACCCCATTCCCCATTTTTGTATTTTATTTCAAGATTATGCATAATTATGACACTCATTAAACCATGTATGCTGAATTGGCGTCAAAGGGGAGGAAATATATCCTTGGCAGTAATCCAAGTCATTAGAATCCCTGAGGACGCTTTGTGGAATTGGCTTTTTTATTAACAGCCTCTACTTACAAATACAGCAGAGTGGAAATATTAATGCAATAAGTTATAATTATGTGTGAGTCTAACTATTCATTTGAGTCAGAGAAGGAAGCTGTGACCCAGAGAGGTAGCAGTCACAGAGGTAAACAGAACCTTAACGGATGTGAAATAGAGTGGACAAGAGCTGATCCAGTTATGAAGAGCTGGTACCAGTAGGTAACACTATAGTATCACAGTAAAAACACTATAGTATCACAGTAAAAACACTGTGGTTAACTTCTATTTGCATCAAATAACAACTTGTTATAGTTGTGACAAAGGAGAAAAGTGCTACAATGAGCAAAGAAACAAACAAAAACAACAGAAGAAACATCAAAAAAGAAAGTCTTACTTACTTTATAGTTAACTAACTTAATCTGATTCTGACTATTATAACTCCATTGCTTCCAAACATTTCTTATGCATTTGTGCAGTTTATTTTCTTTTCTTTTTAGGGAATCATTTCCCCGTTTCACCATTTGCCGTTTTGGCAACTCCAAAGCAAACTCTAAATGCCACCCAATTACTCAGCTGAACCCCATGCTGAGTTTCACAACAGCGGTGCCACCAGTGTGCCCTTGCTGTATGTTGACAAGACATCTGCGACATCTGCGTTGAGCTACACATACTAGACCTCTAACAATACTAAGATATACACTACCATCCATTTTACCAGAGTCAGACATAGCACAAACCTCTAATTTAGCAGAATGTTAGGATTCCGAGACTGATATATGGTACAAGGAAGCCAGTGAGTAAGTCCATGGTGAAGAATGACGTAATGACGATATGTTTTAGTGTCGGGAGGATTAAAGGTAATGCCCCTATGTATACATGTATGTATACATGTATGTAATCTGACACCACTGCCATATCAAGCACAAGTAGTCATTACGTCATACGCTGGCACGGCGCATACGCATCAAACGGCAACATGGACGAAAACTATTACTTGCGCGCTCTGCTTGCGCAAGTAATAACTGCATCCATTTCCAACATGCATGGTTCCGGGCACCGCTCTGGTTTGACAGATAATCACAAATAATGCCCATATTATAACTAGGTAACTATCACAATATTATGATATCAATATTCCCAGATAATACCTAGTCTCATATCACAACATTGGTATAATGTTGATACTGTATATTGCCCAGCCATAATTAACTGCAGAGGTATACACATGTTTAATAGGCCTATACTTTCTTTTGAACAATCATGTAAAATTGTGTTTAATCCAAAAGTTATTCCATAGAAATGTATAAGTAATGAGTAAACTAATTTGTTGAAACAGCAGACCATTGAAAAGTATTACTGTATATGCACCGTTCCATAAGACTGCAGCAAGCCCTCTCCTCCAAATAGATTAACGATCTCTCTGCTCCTGAGTGATGCATTACCAACTTTTGAAGTGCCTCTTTAAACTGAGAGAAATTCAATGTTTCCAGTAGCCACATAAGTAGCCTACCATAAAATGAATTAATCTTTAGAGACAAAAGGCAAAGTCTTGGTTTTGGTGTGTGAGCAGGTGGCTGCAGGCTCCAAGTACTATTAGCATCTTAATTATCCATCCATGTTCGCCCTTCTTGCTAAATTCAATCCATCTCATTCCTAATTAAGAGTGTCTGTCCATGTGTGATATTGTTTCACATTTCACATACTCGCTTCTCTCAACTGAAACTAAAGACAACGGAGGGCGAACTTGTTTGCCTGCTTTTATGCACAACTGGGTGTTTCTGTTCCAATACATACATTTGACTTTGTGGTTATTAAAATAATAACGGCAGTGTCTCAGATTTATATTGCACACATGTGTTTCTTTTGGTAAGAGTTAGGTAAGACCTATAGGCCTACAGTATGTACTTTAATTTTTTGTCAAAGATTAGCATAGGAACATAATGTAACCGTTTTCACATATTGCTTTGTTTAAATCAAGTGTATGATGTATGATTTCAATATTCTACTGGTCGTTCCTGTCATGGCCAGAGGACAAAACGTATTCATAATTCATAACTTGTATGTCAATGAATGTGGTTCATTTTCTTGTGCATTTTAAAATATTGTCCTGTAAGTGTGTAAATTCCGTTTGTGCACTGTACATTTCTTTGTCATAGACATCAAATTGAATAATTCAATGTATGTTGCAGCATGCAGGTAAAAGGAAAAGAAAGAAAAAGGAAGCAAGATAGAAAGTGAAGAAAACAAAGGGAAGTATTTGTTGAATCAATGTGTGTAGTTGTGGGTAACCAAGACACACATTAGCTAATTAATGAGTTTGCTTTGGCTAGACAACTAAATTGTTTAATCAACATTTGCTAGTGGATCATGAACAGTACAGACTGTATTTTCACAGATGTTCACGTACTGTACATAGAGAAACAAACACGCACACATACACAAACACAAGCTATATTTTCTTGTTGGCCGCATGTGTTTTTCAGCATTGGGGAGCTGTGGATTGGCAGCATCTCAAGCTGGCTGTGAGGTTTCTCTAGCTGCCATGCTTTATGGTTAGGCAGCCAGCAAACTGGGGAAGGTTTTATCTAATTAGAAAATACATTCCTTTAGTAAGCAGTCCCTCAGGCACAATCATCGTTCTTTAAGCGACTGGCCTGGAGAGAAGCGGATGGGAGTATTCAGATATCATATCTAATGCCATGGAAACCGTGATGTGAGGTGGATAATGCTCATGTTACAATTACGGAATCGTTTCTATTCTCTTCCGCCTCCTTTCCTTCTAAATACATTTCTCTGTTTTTATTTTTGCACAACTGCATAATATTAATACATTTTCAAACATATTAGCACATGGACATTAGCACAAAAAGTCATGATTCCGGAAACGTAACTGCCAGGTCACAGATGGATGGAAAGAGCGTTGATAAATGTACAGCTATACCAATTCTTCCTGACAAAGCTTTAAATAGTTTTTTTTTATACTGTACATGTGTCTGTGCAGTGTGCACGTGTTGTGTGTGCATACAGTATGTCCTCTGCATACGAGTGCCTGTGTAGTGTGTACCGATAGCCCACTTTGAAGCTTTTGTTTGCACAGCGAACAGAACAGTCTCTCGGCATCTCAGGGTGCTGTGAGACTTCCCATCAGGCCAGTTAATGAGGCCTCTGGGAATGGACACACAGGTGTGTCAACACACACACACACACACACACACACACACACGAAAGTTGCAGTAGCAACTGAAGAGAGAACACAAAGTGTGTGCATGTGGAGGGGATTATGTTGGGGGTGTTCTTTTTTTTTGATCCCATGATTTTGTAACCCATTTTTCACCCCTGTGTCAATTATCTAATCTGATCCTGGGCTCTACACACCCTCCGCCAACCTGGGGAGAGCAACGGACTTGAACTCATGCTTCCTTCATGCATGAGTGTCCAAGTCACTCCTTTACACCTGACAAGGGGAAAGTTTCCCTGGTTGGATGCAGCGTGTGGAAGGAACACGTTATTCCAACCAGTTCCTTTCCCCTTCATCAGTTTGGGGTGTTCTGAATGTACTAACTGCTTAAAATAAAGCTGCTTAAATAAATAAAATACAGTCTTTATTAGGCATTACATCACTTATATTTAGTTGAACAATCAAACTGCCTTTCTGCCAATTACAGGAAATTACAGTGTTAAAAGCATATTAGTGTCACAATCACATTACACATAAATGCATTATTACCAGGTTTGTTCCTGTTGATATTTGTTGTGATTACTTTCAGGCAAGGTAAGATTTATGGTTTCCTCTGGAAACTGCCCTTAATTGGTTAAGGCAGTGGGTGCTCAGCTTTGAAAATAACTTCAACCACAAACCAACTAAGTGGAAAAAGACTGGCTCAGACACATATGACTTGAATTCTCTTTACATTGTCAATGGCAAATGTGACACGAGTTAGGACAAAAATCTGTATATAGGAGGGGCTAGCGCCTCAAAAGAATCACACCCGTGTGAAGTGAGGGGCGCGCCGCACTCCTATCATATACATCATCACGACGTAGCATGTCGATTTGCTCAGATACATATGATGTAAATTCTCCATTCATTGTCAATGGCAATTGTGTATAGGACTAAAATAGCCAATTTGCTCAGACACATGAAAAATTAAAATCTAAATAAATGGTCAAGACGTGTGCAGAACATGTACAGTGTAAAACAAAGGTTAATAATGTTCATTTTAGTGCTGCTCTGAGTATAACTGATATATCGAGACATGAGAAAGGACATTTAGACCACAAAAAGAGGGTTACAAACAAACTATTAAATGTTTGTAATGGGTGATGTAAATGATGACATACAGTTTGTGGTCAATGTTGACAGGATGAAAGCGTTAGTAACACTTGTGTATGTGAGGTCTTTCTGGACCCGTTTTGAGATTTTGAAGACTTGACAGGGAATCTGAAAATAATTCAATAAATATTTACATTGAGAAGGCAGCAGATGGGGTTTTTCTTATAGCATCACTGGGTGTGTATGGCAGAGAAAAGATAGATACGTAGATGAAGTGAAGGTGTGATAATGAGTGACATTCTGTAGCTAGACAAGGTAGATGGTCCCATTATGAAGGGGATTACAGGGGACGTTCACTCAAAATGCTAAATTATAATGATTTTAGCTTCTGTGTATTTAAATCAAGTTTCAGACATTTCTGGGGTTGAGCTGTCTTGTGTCAGTCTTGTGTCGACATCCCAAAGCAATGGAGCTGTCTTGAAGAATTCATCCGTCTCTTTCCAAAACTCACGATCTATTAGTGGTGATAGACAGTACACCAGTGCAGACCTCATTATCAACACTTTTCAGTTAGAATAGAACTATTTCCTAACAAAGTGCAAAGTCTATGGGCTCAGATCCATGCCAATATTATCTGTGTGTTCGTAAAAGAAAATGCGTAAAAAAACAATCCGTAAAAGAAAAATGCGTAAAAAAACAATCCGTAAAAGAAAAATGCGTAAAAAAACAATCTGTAAAAGAAAAATGCGTAAAAAAACAATCTGTAAAAGAAAAATGCGTAAAAGTTACAGATGCTTTTTTTGGTTCCCCAGTGATATCACTGCCAAAATTCACATGACGGCTGAGAGCCAATCACTTACGAACAGAAAAAAAGACAACCTAAATTACGAATGCTTTTTTTGATTCCCCAGTGATATCACTGCCAAAAATCACATGACGGCTGAGAGCCAATCACGTGAGGCCTTTTCCTCTACCCAATCAAAAAGCTCCATAAGTCTGCCTGGCAACTGAGGTTGCCATGTTTGTCTGGGGCTACGTTATAAGTATAAGTATAAGTTTATGAGTTACAAGTTTAGCTATATTATATCCATATCTTGTCTTAAAACAACCACTCAATGGCATTATTGACTAATTCATTATTTTATAATGATATATATATGATATATATATATATATATATATATATATATATATATATATATATGATATATGATAGCAGCCTCATCATACTATCATCATCATCACATCATCATATCATATCATATCATATCATATCATATCATATACTATATATATACTATAATTAGTGAATCACTGCCTGCACCAATCGCTCCCACTTTTCACACGGGGGGGCAATATCGCACAACGGGCAAGGCAGTGGCGTAACATAGGGCAGTGCAGCCAGTGCAAAGCACTGGGGCCCAGCGCCCCCTAGGGGCCCATGAGGGGAAGGGAAGAAAAGAAAAGAAACAGCTGACGGGCGCTGTTTTGTGAATACACACACACACATACACACAAGCAGAAGGGGCAGCTAGCTGAGCTATGGGAACAGGAGGAAGACATGGAACCTGGTGTCTAGCAAGGCGCTAGGCACAGCTCATTGGTCAGTACTCTTCATAGGCATGCAGCAGAGCCAATCATTATGCAGTATCATATCTTAGCAACTATTTCACCACGCTCCGGTCCACAACATTGAAAAAACAAATGGACGCTGTTGTTGACAGCCAACTTAAGTGCCAACAATCTTATCAGAAAGTTCTAGTAGTGAGATAGAACTAAAAAAAGAAGAAAAACGAAGTGCAGAGCTGAGTGGGAAAAATATTCGGTGTATTTTTATGAAACAAAAGCTTTTCAGTTTCAAAGTGGATATTCAAGCTTTCCCTACAGCTGCAATGTTGGTGAGTTTAATGTTGTTTAATGCAAGCAGATGCAAATTGATGGTCACTTTATATCATTATAATAAATCTAGAGTTGCAAATTGCAAAGGACTGTGCTGTCATGTGCCAGTTAGCCCTGACAGGGACACATATAGTGGCATCATTTACTGATGTTTGCACTGCATTAATGTTATATCTCACCATACCTGTCACTGTAGAGTGCAGAGCACTCATTCTCCAAGCTAAAGTTGATAAAGACTTATTTAAGGAGCAGCATGGGACAAGAGACTCAGTGGACTGGCTACGCTTTCTATTGAGAACTGCAGAGCGAGGGCTTTGGACCTGAGAAGCATCATAAATGACTTTGCTGAGTACAAGGCCCGTAAGGTGACCTTCTAATAAGTGAGTACATCCATTCCATGCTGTGGTTTTATAGTGGCATATAATGAGCTGTGTTTTTTTATTTTTATGTTTGATAGTTTGGAGACATCAGGCTGTGGTAGTTTTGTTTTTGTGCCCAAGTCAGGGCAGGTTGTTTATTGATGAATATACTGTATGGACACTGAGCTTGGCAGCTGGTGCTGTCTGCATGTGGTGCTGAAAGGCTGGTGCTAGTGTGATTGATTGAATTTTTTTTTTTTGCAGAATTACAGTACATTTTAAGCACAAACTCAATTACAACGACTGTTAACTTACTCAATGCTGTACCATATGTTCTCATGCCAATAAAGCCCCTTTGAATTTAATTGAATAATTTAATTGTGTGGCCGGTCACCTCACCTGTAATGTTAGTTTATACCTATTGTGTGTGTGTGTGTGTGTGTGTGCGCGCATAGGCACGCGCACGCACACTTGTTTATGGCGGTGCCGCGGTGGTGGGGGGCCTACAAAATATTCTCGCACCGGGGCCCACAATGACCTCATTACGCCCCTGGGGCAAGGGCTAGTATAAAATAGTAATACATAACTTAAAAATATATATTTAATCTGGGACTGGGCTTTCCTGTCTATAGGTTTAGCTATATATCCATAATATATTGAATTAAAACAACCAGTCAATTACACAAATTCGTTATTTTAGTAGCCTAAAATAAATAAAATAAATTCAGCTATATATCCAATATCCATATGATATTAAAACAATCGGCAAATAGGCTATATCCTAATTTCTGCACACAGGCATCATTATTTTCGTTCTGACGATTAAGTAAGGCATTGTATAATTTCACCACAGGGAGACGCTGTACGTCTTGCTCACTGTCTCATGCACACACCACCCGCACCCCCCCCCCCCTGCCTGAAACAGGATGTGACGTTTATGGGCGTTCCAATCTAGTATGATAAAAATCGCCAAAGAAGAAGAAGAAGTCTTCACCTATCTAGTCAGGAACCATGCTCGCTCGCGGCTAAAGGCCCCCCATAGAGTGGAAAGGCCTCCCATAGAGTGGCTTGGAACAAACAAATTAGGCTACACAAACCGACAGCAGCTGAGGGAGAACGTCACATCCTGTTTCAGGCAGGGGGGGGGGGGTGCGGGTGGTGTGTGCATGAGACAGTGAGCAAGACGTACAGCGTCTCCCTGTGGTGAAATTATACAATGCCTTACTTAATCGTCAGAACGAAAATAATGATGCCTGTGTGCAGAAATTAGGATATAGCCTATTTGCCGATTGTTTTAATATCATATGGATATTGGATATATAGCTGAAATTATTTTATTTATTTTAGGCTACTAAAATAACGAATTTGTGTAATTGACTGGTTGTTTTAATTCAAGATATTATGGATATATAGCTAAACCTATAGACAGGAAAGCCCAGTCCCAGATTAAATATATATTTTTAAGTTATGTATTACTATTTTATACTAGCCCTTGCCCGTTGTGCGATATTGCCCCCCCGTGTGAAAAGTGGGAGCGATTGGTGCAGGCAGTGATTCACTAATTATAGTATATATATATATATATAGTATATGATATGATGATATGATATGATATGATATGATATGATAGTATGATGAGGCTGCTATCATATATCATATATATATATATATATATATCATATATATATCATTATAAAATAATGAATTAGTCAATAATGCCATTGAGTGGTTGTTTTAAGACAAGATATGGATATAATATAGCTAAACTTGTAACTCATAAACTTATACTTATACTTATAACGTAGCCCCAGACAAACATGGCAACCTCAGTTGCCAGGCAGACTTATGGAGCTTTTTGATTGGGTAGAGGAAAAGGCCTCACGTGATTGGCTCTCAGCCGTCATGTGATTTTTGGCAGTGATATCACTGGGGAACCAAAAAAAGCATTCGTAATTTAGGTTGTCTTTTTTTCTGTTCGTAAGTGATTGGCTCTCAGCCGTCATGTGAATTTTGGCAGTGATATCACTGGGGAACCAAAAAAAGCATCTGTAACTTTTACGCATTTTTCTTTTACAGATTGTTTTTTTACGCATTTTTCTTTTACAGATTGTTTTTTTACGCATTTTTCTTTTACGGATTGTTTTTTTACGCATTTTTCTTTTACGGATTGTTTTTTTACGCATTTTCTTTTACGAACACACAGATAATATTGGCATGGATCTGAGCCCATAAAAGTCTGACTACTGTAGGCCTATCTCCACGTGGAAGTCAAAGTCCTGGCACATTTCGTGCAGTAGTGCTGCCATGAAACATGGCAATTAATCAACTTCTTATTTTGCCAGCTGTTGCATCTCACCACTACACAAGGGTTAATTAGTTGGTATGATTTAAAAATGTTACTACTTCTTAATGTTGTGGTCAGGGGTCATAAATAATTCATTCATTCAATTTGCGTGGCAATAATTTAGCTCTTTGTTTTTATGGCCGATTGTCTGGGTGAGGAATCGCAGTCACTTTCCAAGTGGCAGTATTTGTAACAGTCAGTGTGGTTGGGATGGCTGCGATCAAATGTGATGATTCTGTGAGCTTTGATGATGACACAATGCCCATCTTACAAATATTGGGCACAGAATGATGATATCCACTGTTAAACTTGGCTGTTCCCACAACCCTGCTTTGCGGTTGCGTTGGCGGTTGAGGGCAGAGGGCAATAATTTCTTCCAAAAAATGTGTGTTACATAATAAAGATCAGGCTACTTTAATGAGAGCAAACTGACTTGAACTTTCCAGTGCATGATGGAACAGTATTTAAATATGAGCTGAGAGATATTATGAGATATTCAATTCACATTTTCTCAGGGGGATTATTAAAACCATTTCCTGTCCGTCCACAGCAGAATTAACACGCAAGAGAAATTAATTATGCACCACCGTGATTGAGTTTTTGCTTCTAATTGCTACAATTTCAGGCCTGACAAAGCTCAGATTTGCCAATTTAAGTAGAGGTTAATGGGTTCTTATTATGATGAGATTTCTCATTGCACAGTGGCTGTTGCTGAACAACAAACAGAAGGTGACTGACCACGTCCCTGAAACAAAGACAAGTGATTGACTGATCTGCATTGAGTGGACAATTCAAAGTATCTGTTCTTCTGGCACCGTAAGGGCTGATTCATACTTCTATTTAGTGCTGAAAACAACTCGGTTCGGCTCTGTAGAGACTACAATGTGACGTCATTCAGAGGTTCGGGGGGGGCGCAGGAACCGTCTGCGCTTCGGTGCCACTGAAATGCTGTGACGGGCCAATATCATTTTGGCACTACAGCGGTATTTCCTCATTCATTCAGCCCAGCTTCGAGTTCAATTTGTTGGCCGTGAAGCCAAGGAAACAGTGGTAGTTTGGAGAGACACAAGCCAACTTCCAAATGCTTGCGGCCGGGAGGTGAGCTCGGCAGAGCGGGCAGTATAGCTGCCGCTCTCTGGCCATGCGATCTGGCTGCAGTGTCGTGATACTGTCTAATAATAATAATAAATAATACAAAATAAGTACAAACCTATATACTAAACAACATGTTCACAGAAGAAACAAAAACACAAGATACCTCCGTTCCGTTTTTGGCTTTTCTACCTTTATTGACAAGTGAAGAATGACAGGAAAGAGAGAGAGACGGGGGGAGACATGCAGCAAAGGTCGCCATGAATGGGACTCGAACACACGGCGCGCTGTCAGGCCAGAGCCTATATGTGGCATGCGCCTGGACCACTAGGCCAGCGGGGCGCCACGCGTTATGAATCGGCCCTATAGGGCGTCAGCACAATTATTGTAAAATGAACAGTATCGGATCAAACACAACTGATACACAACCCTAGTCAGAGATTGATGGAACTACTGTATACAGCAGAGATCCATGGGCAGAAGACTAAAACACGTTACCACCTTCACCTAACTTTCTTGCCCCGAGGATTGTAAATGGGGCTGGTCAAGGTCTCAGGTTCCAACTCCGACATTTTTGATTTTCCCTCCTGGACCCCCCTGGGGTTTTTAGAGGTTAAAAACGTAACTACACATACGTGTTCTATACATAATGCGATAAACATGTATCATATATATTATTGGTTATGAATGGCTTCCGATTTTGCAGGAGGGACCCGATTTACAAAAGACCCGAGTGTGAATCCGGGGGTGTTACATCAGCACTGTTGCAATGCCTCCTGTAACTCTTCCCAGAGCTGTGACTGCAGGGCTTGTAGGGGGCAATTTGTGTGACCTATACAGACAGTGGCGCAATAGCTCGGCTTCGCGTTTCTTCTCGGGGTGTATGCTGGATGTATGGATCGTTGTCTTCCTATAGATGATGAAATTCGCACCAAATCAAGTGCGGACTGCGGTGGATGGCGTGACATTGTAAGGCAACCTTTCTGGTTCAATGTCCCTTCACTCTGTATAAATATCCCCACATCATCACAGCTATACCGTATATACATTCATTTGCTCCAAATGCTTGACAGCAGGCATCAAGCCCACCGCCAGCATCCTTTCAATTGCACATTCACTGCAGAGCCATGCGGGGACACTAAGGGTTCATCACTCCAATTTACTAGATTTAAGGTCACATGGGGGGGGGGGGGGGTTCGATTTACCCACTGCATCTCATCTCTCCATCTTTATTTTTAGGATTTCCTTTTGTGTGTAATACATTGCAGTGTATGAAAGGTGCTATATAAATAAAGATCATTATTACTAATAGAAGAAAATCTCTCTCTCTCTCTCTCTCTCTCTCTCTCTGGTTTTCAACCAAATTGACCCTTGTACTGTAGATCTCTACAGTTAAACATCTGCATTACTTAATTGACAAGAAGTCTACGCAATTAGAGAATGTAGAAGAATTGTTATTTTGATCAACGCCTGTTGAGTCTTGAGTCAAGTGGCTCAATTAAGTGCCGAATAAATAATGGACCTTGATATGAAAAGGGTTGAAAACCACTAATTATTTTAATGCCACGATAACGTTTGAGCAAATCATTCCGTGTATAGCAATAGCCTACTAATGCTCGTGTCTGAGAATGAGATACAAATCTCAAATGTATCTCATAAAGACATGTTTCTGTGAAATCCACAAATAATCGCTTTTCCCGCTCCTAAATATCCGTAATCTGATTACAGTCTTTTGTGGATTACAGTTATAATATTAAAATCAGATTCTTGCAATCTCATTGCATGTAATCCGTTAATCCCCCACCATGAAACTGCGTCAGCAAAGATTATAAGTAGTAACACATACAGTATATATCACATACTTATATCATAGAAACCCATATGCCATGCATACACCCAGTCTTGTGCATACATTAACAACTCTGCCTTTAGGCAGAGGTTTGGGTTGAAAATGTGTTTTTCAGATTTAATATATAATAAATGTTGGAGGATGAATAATGTTTCCCATGGCAGATTAAAGTGAGTATCATCACAGTTGTCATATAAAAGGCCTACAGAGATGCTGTCATTAGGCCCACACATACGTACACACCTTCAGCGCCAAATGTGCCATCCACTAAATAATTCAACTTGTCAAACACTATCTTGGCCTGTTTTTTTGACAAAGTGTTTGATGAGCAGAAGACTGCGCTTCCGTTGGTATTCAGCATCTGTTCTTTTATCGCTCCATGTGCTTCCCTGCGTCCGCCTTTAAACACACTTGGCTAAAAAGGTACCTCATCTCTACCTCATACTTTGTAAATGCTTTTTGGCCACAACCGTTTCGTCTCATGGTCATCATCTGTCCGTTATCATACATCTTTTTGTTGACGTGGATGAAAGCAAACAGAGCGACGCATGAACCCCAGTCAGTGAACAGGGGAAGGAGACAAAAGGTATAGTCGAAAAGAAAGAAAGAAAAACAGGAGGGGAGGCGAGGAGACCGCAATATGACTTGGAAATGTCTCTGCTCAGCCACCGTTCAGTTTTCAATCACACACCCTTCACGTCCGTTCAATCTCTGTCTCCTCCAGCCTGTGAAGCTGGAGGCATCACAGTCATTTCCATCTCTGCCTCTCTCTCTCTCTCTCTCGAGAGAGAGTCTCGCCTCAAGTAAACAAATTCACAGGTAAATGACAAGACTGGAAGCAGAGCAGAACCTTCTGTTCCCCATTAAAGATGTTGGAAATAGACCATCTCTCCATTCTTCTGAATTTCTTTGGTTCAGGTATATCTCCTCTGTAAGTGGATTCAATGCAATCTTGAAAACAGCATGTTTTATCATGCATCTATTTGTGATATCTGCATAGTTTACCGTGAACGATGTCCTAGTCTGGTGATTGTCAATGTGTCATCCTTATACTACAATTAGGATAGTGTGGATTTTGTTCTCAGAAATTGTATACCGTAGTTTACATTAATATGTAAACTACATAGTACACCCAGAGCCCTTTTTGTCCCCTCAAGACAGAGATTGCTGAAATAAAACTATATCAAAGCGCAAGTCAAGTCATCATGAAAAAGGGCACAGGAGCCCCTCCTCTCTGAAAGCTACAGCAATTGAAGCTATCCAAAGCGACATCAGAGGTGGCGATAGACTCGACAAACTTCTCCAAAGAGAAACATTTTGGAGAGTTTTGTTATTTTTACAATTCTTTTTTGATTTATTGAACATCTTATGATGTGTAATCAATATGATATTTATACAACAAAATAATGTAACTAAAATGAAATAATTGATATGCCAATGAAATAATAACGATGTAAGGACATGATTTAATCACACCCACCACCTGGTTGTACTTAAGGGTGACTAATCAGCCAAGCTGGCAGATAGACCCTGGCGAAGACCTTTTGGTCGAAACGCGTAGGTCCTGTTATTTACTTGCCTTGCTCATCATCAAATAAACTATAACATTTTTCAGTGCCTTGGATTATTTTCTTTTCAAGTCTGCAATTTACACTTTGACAAGCAGTACAACTTGGAGGAAGGATACCTTTTGTCTGTCAAAGAGCAAGTGTCAGAACAGTCACACAGTGTTCCAGACATCGGTTGGACTATGACGGCAAAACCTTTTAGTGAAAAGAACGATCATTCCCATTACTGCCTCTCTGTCTGTGTTCGTTCAACAGAACCTTCTTCAGAGGAAAGAGAACCGTCATCGTGGGAGATGAGGGAATAACATAGTTTATTAAACATAGTTCTTTTCAAATATTTTGACTGTTATTTTTAAGCACCTGTTCTGTCTATAAGTCATTCAAGCAAATGCTTGTTATAACTTTGTTTTGATGATAAATAATATTCTCAAACTACTTTTTCTTTCCAGAAATAAAACTACATAGCTGATGCTGACTACATCTACAATATATAGATTACACTAAAAAAAATAGTTTTGGAAGGAGGCCCCGGATAGTGTCTGGAAATATAGGGGGGGCTTTCATGTAGGAATGGGCCAAACGCCCCAAAGGGCGCTTTTTTGTAGTCTGGCCAAATGAAAATAGCAATCTCTTTAAATACTTTGCCAATAACAACAATGATTCACCAGTAGAACGTTGGTGTAACACAATAGAATTGCCAAGTGTTTTGTTTCTTTTCTTTGCCTTTTCAACTTCTACCTTGGGGAAGCTAAGACTGAAGAGGTGGGTTTTCAGGGGGAATGATGACAGGGTGGGTGGAGGCATCTTTAAAGAGGTTCAACAGAGATGGGGTGGACAATAAAAAGGCCCTATAGTTTCCGGCAACGTGAGAGAGCCCCCCTCTCTCTGATCTCCGCCCCCCTCGCCATGTTCTGGGGCAAGCTGAACGTCCATAGCTGAACGCTGTGATTTTGCATAATATTCGCTTGATGGAGATGCAATAAAATCACGACCTATACACCCAATTGTAGTGGGTGTATAGGTGCTGTTGCCTCCATTATATGCACCGTCAGTGCACATTTGCTTGATAGCTGATACTTGATTGTTTGATAGTCGAGACAATAAAAACCTTCCGTTATGGCATGGGTTCTCAACCCGTGGGTCGCAAAGCCCTAGGGGGGGGGGGTCGCCAAATTATTTTCAAATTATTATTTTTTGCAACTGAATGGCTGGAAAATGGAAATGAAGAGTTTACATAGTACACATTATAGTCCATCACCCAGGTATACTACTCCTGTGGTTCTGGGAGCCCCCCCATCACCCAGGTATACTACTCCTGTGGTTCTGGAAGCCCCCCCATCACCCAGGTATACTACCCCTGTGGTTCTGGAAGCCCCCCCATCACCCAGGTATACTACTCCTGTGGTTCTGGGAGCCCCCCCATCACCCAGGTATACTACTCCTGTGGTTCTGGGAGCCCCCCCCATCACCCAGGTATACTACCCCTGTGGTTCTGGGAGCCCCCCCATCACCCAGGTATACTACTCCTGTGGTTCTGGGAGCCCCCCCCATCACCCAGGTATACTACCCCTGTGGTTATGGGGGGATGTGAGGAAAGTTGGCATGGACAGACGACCTGAGGCATTGGGAAGGGTGGAGGAGGAGGAGAGGTAAAGTAGGGTTTTTAGGGTCACAACAAGGACATGTGAAAGATTGGTGTGTGTATAGCTATTTGTATTCACCACCCACACAAAAGGCCCCATCTCCCTCTGAAGCCAGCTGGAGATATACAGGAGAGCCTCAATCATCTCCCTCAGCACCAAGTTAAATCTATGAAAGAAATGGAGTGCCTCTCCGGAGAGCCCCAGAAAGCATTCCTTTCTGAGGTATAACCTACATGCAGCGTGGGTTATGGAGACATTCATATCCGTCCTCAGGTTATACAAGACACACAAGGTTCCTTATCAAACCATAGACGATAGCTACATGGTTAAGATGGTCAAGGTCGAGGCCCCGAGGGCTTGGATGGCCACAGGTAACGGTCAGTGAAGTCACCTGAAGTTAACTGCTTAAATCTTACTGAGCTTGTAGATTAACTATTTGTGCCGAATGTTATAGAGGCGGTATAGGGTTCCTGTTAGTGGTAAAAGACAGTGACATAAAGAATTTGAGAAACTTGAGAGAAAGTGTCCTGTGTATGACAAGTGTTGTGTGTGGTAAATCCTCCGAGCACAGTGGAGAGAGAGGAGGAAGATTACACAACATGAATTTTGTGTTGTGACTATGTGTGTGTGTGTGTGTGTGTGTGTGTGTGAGGGGGGGGGGGGGGGGTTGGAAAAACAAGCTTGCCTTAGACAATGTCTTGTGAAAAATATGTTCAAAATCACACAGCTCCTATCCAGTAACCAAACAGGAATGAAGTCGGCTTTTTAATATCACAAATTTTACTAAATACATGTTTTCTGCCAGAACTTTCAAATGAATATGAAACTAGTCCCAAACTAGTCTCCAAGTCTTAGGAATTAATTATTGGGTGAGTGCACACGCAGTGCTACAAGTCAGTAGGGTTAGCAGACTGACTTGTAAGATCTAGGGCTATTAACTTGTAAACTGAGAATATTCATCTAATAACATGTATTTACCAAAACCAACTTACAGTTAGTTGATTTAAAATGTATTTGTGTGTGCTCATGCTCCAGGCAAGTGACTTTTGTGCCCAGACAAGTGAATGGGAAATGAAGTGCCTCAAAAAGTTAATGTCAGGCCCTGCGTTTGACCTAATTTGGTGAAGAGTGATTTCAGAAGAAAATCCCCTGTGGCCTCACCAAAGGTATCATCCAGCCATGTGCGGTTAGACTTATAAGAATGCCGTAGCGAGTGCACACAAACTTTAACATTAGTGTGGCGCTTAATCTCCTCTCCTGTTTTTGCACTTAAAGCGATGAAAGATTGAGTGTTGTGACTGTGCGTGCGAGTGTGCATGAAAGACAGGGAGAGAAAACATCCATAACAAGTTCCCATGAAGTGCTGTGCCATCATCTTCAGGGCTTTAAGGCTCCATGGTCTGCAGAGTGTCATAGTGGTGTTCGTTCAGACGAGACGCTGCATTCCAAATGAGAGATAATCATAGAGCCGCAGGAAGAGTACAATGCAGAAAGAAAAAGGAAAATGGCAGCCGCTTATGTGATGATTTGGCTGTCATACTGATAACAGGTCTGGCTTGTGTAATTTCGCCCGTGTATGTCTTCTGTCTCGGTGTGTGTGTGTGTGTGTGTGTGTGAGAGAGAGAGAGAAATTCACTGGGAAAGCGCTGGCCATGTCTCTAAATAAAACAAAAAATGTAACTTCAGAACAGAGAAGAGATTTTCATTTATCAGTCCACAGCGACCTTAATGGCTTCATGTATGGTTAACACTCTTCATCTTCACCAAGTAATACACTTCAAAGAGTGGAGAATTGATTACATTAATACAAAAAAAGAAGGAAAAAGACCTGATAATCTTCCTGCTTGTGGGCAGTATAGTTGCTACAGCACACTGTGCCAACAATGACTGATATGGTGTGACTGTGTCCCCCATGCAGGCATCAGGCTTTCAATACAGGAGTGAAGAGTGTGATTCAATCATTATAACTTCAGTCTAGCAGTCTTCAGTTAGCAAATCAGGGGGCCTAAAAACTCACCAGGTTAATCAAACAAACCCCCGGTATTCCTATTCTGGAGTAAACATGCATTCAGCAAAAATAGCAGAACGTCAAGCTCACACAGCACGTCGTGTCACAACGCAACAGCTTGTCACAACCATAGAGTTATTATACAATAGAGAAGACACCCAGAGGAAATCCTGAAGCGCAATGGACATAGTGGCCGAAGAAGGTATTGCAGTTTGGTAAGGTTTGGTCCTCAAACACATGAACGCGCACTAGGCTCCGTCCACTCTGCCGGTCGCTCGCGCGTTCATGTGTTTGAGGACAATCCATCCAGAATGCACACTGCTCCTAAACCGGAAGGAGGAGTGGATTCGCCTCATGCGCTTCTGAGCAACTCAATGCAAGTGGACGGGAGGAGAACTTGGGTGTCTTCTCTATTGTATATATACTCTATGGTCACAACACAACTCGACTCTACTGTACACTGACTACAAGGTTGCAGGGAGCTTGTTTATGTTCACGGAAGGTATTTAGAGTAGAGGTCTCAAATTGTACCCAGAACTCTCTACGGGAGAGATTGTGACAGACCCATGCAGCAATTAGCCACATTTTCTCAAATATGCAAAAGTATTAGAGGGCTGAACCAAATCCCTACAAAGTGGTATGTCTGACATTTTGGCTTCAATTTTAGTAAGAGTGTGTATAACGACGCCTTTTCTAAGGGCAGTTACCCCCATCTTTGTCAGAGGCTTCAATTACACTTCTACTGAAAAAAGATAAGGACCCACTTAAAAGGGGTCCTCGTGACAGGGCAATACTAGGCCGGTCATCATCCCAACTAAAATGTTAGGATGTTTGCTTCTCATCTATAACTCTAATGGCTGACAGGTTGCCCTGGTTAAGCTTAGTGTTATAGTAGTGTTTAAAAAGCATGGACAGGCCCGGACCGTTAGCTCAACTGTCTGGGCATCTGGGCAGCCAGACGGCGTGCCGCGGGTTCGACTCCCGAGCCCGACAGCCCTTGCCGCGACTCACTCCCCATTTCCTGTCTAATTACTGTAATCTATCAATAAAGGCAAAAAGCCCCAAAAAATATCTTGGGAAAAAAAAGCATGGACAAGCCCTAATAACAGTGCAGAGGGGCATCGCTCCAAATTTGGTGACATCAGTGTTCTCCGCTGTGGTCTACTCATAGAGTTATAAAGGATAGAGGGCGGACTGCCCCGCCCCCCTTTTGGGCACCAAAATTTGGTGCCCAAAATTAGTCCTGGTTAGAGTTAGTGTTAATAGTAGTCTCTCAAACCAGACAACTCTTCCACATTCTTCGAATGCTACGGTCTGCAACTCCGCATAAGAGTTTATCATTTCTGTTCACAAAATAGTGTGTCTGTGTGTGTGCATGCGTGCGTGCGTGCGTGCGTTAATTATTTAAAAAAATCTTTAATGTTCTTGTTAAGCAGCAAACCAGACAGGGTTCAACAAATGTGGTTTCCAGTAGTAGGACTGATTTATGCAACTGTAAAATGGAAACAGAAGTGGAGGCATCATATCAGTCAACATCATGGTGGTTACAGTATATAACAAAGTTTTCTCAATTTCAAATTGGAAGTGGAACATTGTCAGTTTCATCGTATAATAAAATATATTGCATATATGTGCATATGCAGTGCAGTCTCACCCTGCAGCAACACAGAATATGAAAAACCAGCTTGTCCATTAAAGTATTTTTAGCTGTGTGATGATGACGGCCTGTAATTTTACACCCAGCAGCGCTTTAAAGCACTCATTCTATGACCCATTAAATAAATGACTGAAAGACCTTTCAAATGGAGCAGTACGAACAGAACGCTCACAATTAATATGGTACAGCACTCATAAAAACAGCAAAAATAATTAACTCATAGATGGTTAGACTGATAGTCCTGGCTAAAACAAACTTTGGATACGTACACTCTAATGCAGTCTGTGTGGATATTATCCATGTTTCAATAGTATAATGCATGGGCTTTAGTATCAATGTTTTCAGAGGCCATTAAGCGGCAGGAAAGGAGGGTTTTTGTTCTCAACTGAAGCCTTTGACAACTCATGAATTCTAAAGCTGTTCAGCTGTTAAAATCCCCACTGTCAAAACAAGTTCTAAAGAATTATTGCAAAAGCGTAGACAACGGAAAGGAACCACAGCCATCAGACCTCCTCCAATCAGCTGATGATGAATTATCTATGCTAATGAGGAAGTTCTCTGGGATCATCATTTCCGCTTCCTCCTTTATATTCCGTCCTCCATTTCTATGTTCTTCCTCCCCTTTCTTCCTCATTTTTCCCGTTTTGCATAAAAAGGACAATGCACGCAATATCCCTCAGTGTGTTTTTAATGGAGTTTCATCTCTCCATTCTGGGTCACTTTTATTCAAAACTCAACTACAACTGCACTTTTTTTTTAAATGGTAATACACGATAGTTTAAAAATGTTTTGTCCAAAGTGTCCAACAAAAGCCTCTATTCTTCTTCTCTCTTTTCTCCAGGAGGAACGGTGTCCTGGGATTGGCTGCAGAAGACAAAGCATCCGTCCACAGAAAGGTCTGCTCAACGGCAGACACACCGTGAATAGAATGGAAGAAGTCACTGCTCCTATTATACGTTTTATGTGTGTGTGTGTGTGTGTGTGTGTGTGTGTGTGTGTGTGTGTGTGTGTGTGTGTGTGTGTGTGTGTGTGTGTGTGTGTGTGTGTGTGTGTGTGTGTGTGTGTGTGTGTGTGTGTGTGTGTGTGTGTGCGTGGCTGCGTGGCTGCGTGCGTGGCTGCGTGTAGTGTTTTTTTTCCCTTGCCCTGAATCAGAATATATATGTGGAGATTTTAGAACTTATGATAAAATAGTTAATAACTACTGTAGTGTACACACAGTAGTCGCTGGGAGCAGACTCGGGTCATTGGTAGCAATAATGCTGTGGATTTCACTTTAATCACAGTTGGAAAAGGAAAGTTTATTCACCAATGCTGCGTTCAGGCTGTATGAAAACGTATGCACTAATGTAACTGAATGTATTCTAGGGATGCAACAGTTCGGTTAACCCAAGGTTGGGTTCAAACCTAAAAAATTAAAATAAATAAAGAAGTTAGTGAGGCGACAGCACTAACGACTGTGCCACCGTACCCCCTGCACCGCTGTTTTAATTGTTGATATTATTGCACTGGGAAAGAGGTGATTTTTTTTTTTTTAATTGCTCAAGCTTTTTTGTGATCATCCTTTTGACCATTTGTCCTTTTGTGCATAGGAACTGTGTCATCTTAAATAGCTCCCTGTTGTTACCGTGGCTCTGTCATGAAAAACTGCATCAAATATTCACACTATTTTGTTACAGTGCCGATCTGAAACCTCATTGTGTGACTTTTAGCCATGCAAAGCCTTTTCAAATTGAGAGAAAAAACAGGCTAAATAATAAATTATGGCAGAGATGAGATTAACGAGAAATAGCGTCTGCATTTTAAAACCCAAAATGTTTGACTTTCGGTGGCATGATTTACTCTCTGTATTTTTTACGGACTCTCTCCTAAACTTCCAAACTGTAAATCTGGTGTATTCTCAACGATGTGTGTTTTTTAAAGTTGCTACTGTAGCTCTCAAAATGTAGTTTGCTAAGATTGTAGTTTACTGTAAGTAAGGAGACAAATGTTATTCATATAAAGCTACCATGTCATGATGAAACCAGATTCCTTACAAATACACTGGTTGAGCTGAGTGGACATAATTCATAATTATTATAAGTGATGTGCTCTCAGTCTCACTGCACTTATACAGTATATGCCTGTACTGTGTAGTATGTTATGGTATAGGTACACACACAGTGTAGTGTGTACTTATATGCTGGTCCTTTGCCATCTCTTGCAGTCATTGCCACCTCCTCTTAAACCATATATCTGTTACCCTCCCTATCTGCTGTGTACTTACAGTAGGGTACTTGTATATGAAGGGGTCAGGAGGAGTGTGTGTGTCGGCGGGGGTGTTGAATGAATTTCACAGTCTGGAAGAGGGAAGCCGCTGGAGCACATTTATATGCCACCACGCTGCTTGCTGTGCCATGCATGTGGAAGTGTGGCATTCGAAAGAAACAAAAATGGAGCTGGAGTGTCACTGTCAAGGAAATTAATACACAGAAGAAGACACTTAAAATGGACGGGGGCAACAAACTGTGCCATGCAGCGTACCACACGCCAACAAAGCGTCTGGTGCCTGCTGCTTCACGGGAGCTACAGTATGGCGCTAAGAGGGATTGGGGAGGTGGGGATGCGACCTGTCAGGGAGTGTGTGTGTGTGTGTGTGTGTGTGTGTGTGTGTGTGTGTGTGTGGGGGGGGGGGGGGGGGTGGGGGGGGGGTGACTTCACATCACCCTTTCGGCTCCAGCAACTTCTCATTTATATTGTAATGCAAATCCAGGGCTTGGCCCAGATGGTGCTTTTCCAGCATGGTGGGTGCATAGAAATATGATTATTTATCCCCGACGCTCCTCAAGTCTTTAACTCTCCAGCCTCCTGTCTACACTGGCACTAGTTTAAGTCTGTACACTGTCATGTGTCTCTCCCTAATGATACCGGAAGTGGGGGGAACCAGAGAATAGATGACAAGAGAGTGAGAGAGAAAGAGAAATGAATAATAAAGTTGAGATTAGAAGAGACTCAAGCTAACAAACTGAGTCAGATGCTCTGATTCTGAAGTGTACTCGCATGCTCTTTATATCACCTCTGCTGCGCAAACTCAACTTAAAAGGCCTCATCTTTATTAATATAAATGTCATCTCACTGCGCGCACACACGCACACACACACACACACACACACACACACACACACACACACACACACACACACACACACACACACACACACACACACACACACACACACACACACACACTTTGCCTTTCAGATGCAATGTGGGACACAAGAATACCTTTTGTCTGCTGCAATCAGCCAGGTTACAGCATGTTAAACATTGTTTGCAGGGTCTGAAATTCATTATTGTCTGTCTCTTTCTCCAAATATATCCTTTACTCTTTCTTATGGTGGCTCGCTATTGTCTCCAATTTTTAACTGTTGTTTTCTAAGCAGAGGAGACCCTCTGCTTCATATTTTTCTAATTAACAATTTCCAACAAAAATCATAAAAAAGTACGGTAGTCAGCACACTAGACAATGCTCCTTCCCATGGACATGGATAATGATCAAAAGTATCAAACTGCTCACATGACAGAAGTCATATAGTCACATGCCATTGATATAATTCTGACCCAGTTTGGCAAAAACTTGTATTTTAGCTACTGCATCACCTTAGTAATACATTTACAGTTACTGCATTCAGTGCATTGTCTATCGCTTCATAAGTTTTCAAAACATTCTTGAGAGCAATTTGTACCTGTAAATGACATTGTGCGTTTGTTTCCATGGATGCCATGTTGGATAAGGCAAAAAATCAGTCTTTGATTAAACCGTTATTGAGTTCAGCAGTCAAAATCAAAAACACACAGCTGAATTTGGTGATTGACCAATCATGACCATTCAGAATCAAGCATTCAACCAAGCCGTGTAATAAGATGATATGGAAATGTTGGAATATATGGAAATGTTGTTCCATTTCCACTGAAGTCCTCTCACAGACCATTCCCTTTTCTTTATTTAAGTGACAGCTGACTGGACCAGCTGGGAGAGGTCATGCACAGCAGAATCATATACTGTAGCTGGGAGCTGCATTTTTCTGTGAGAGATGGGATCGAGTTATCTTGAGGTGCTCCAGTACTAATCAGCTGTGTATTATAAGTCTGTCTGTTCCCATATGGGGAAAAAAGTAGAAGAAACATATATGTTGTCCTGTTGCCTCCAATAGTAAGTATTTACATTTTTATGTATGTCATTTACATGTATGTCATGTAAAGTACATACTAGATTTTATACCGGTATGTGAACTCTTGAAAGTGGCACCTTTCATACAATCCTCATATAAGACAATGAAGTGAATCATGTATGAATCAAGTAAACATGTATGTTATCTATGAGGTAAGTACATGGCAAACTGTATTTTCCTTACATGTTCCATACAATGTTTGCCTAGGGCCCATTCAGATGTTAACATGGCCCTGGTTCCGGCTTTGTCAATAAAGGATAAAAAGGGAAATCCTTCAACACATATGAAGTCTTCTCTTCATAATGTGTTGTTTTGCACCCGCCAACTTCTTTCCGCTACATCGCTCTCATTCTGAAGTGGGAAATGCATTTGGCATTGAACTCCCCAAAGGGGTCATCCAACGAGAAAGCATCATTTCAGAAGTCCTGAGTTTGCCAGAGTAAATGCATCAAATCACTCTAATGCCCATATTTTTCTTTTGTCATTTCTATACAGCCATGTTCCTATTCTATCAACCTTTTACAGGAGAAACATGGACAGAGCTACAGTCAACGGTTTAGGTTCATAGTAGTGTCGTCTGTCTGTATTCCACCATCCCGCTGGATCATGTACCATGTTTATATGGATTCATTTTTCTCGAGCATCACAAATAGAACAAATTAAAGGCAATCTAACTTAGGGAAATGTAAATTGTGTAATGGAGCTCTTCCCTGTAATTGCTACTCTCCAGTCAAGCATTGACTAACTGCTGCTCCCTGCATAATATTGTATATCTATGACTGGCTGTCTAAAAGCCCTGCTAGAAGCCCATAGTATGTAGCCGTAGAGGCTGTGATGCTCTTTACACACAGCGGATTAAAGTGAAGTGACTGACACTGCCATCATCAGTAAGTAAAATATAAAAACATTATTATTATTAGCGGGGATGGGGGATGGTATATATTGTAGTCACTGAACGAGGCAGGAAAGGTTCACCAATATCAGTTGGATTCATCTGCCTATTATATTATAAGGTATCTTGTGTTGACAAATTGACATTTTGCTTTGGGCATTTGGGTGGGGTAAAGGGGTAAAGTACCTGCCTATATCTTAAACAATGAGCACTCGGTAATCATGGTTTCATTGTGCCTTTGTTACAACTAGTACAATCACAGAGCATTCCCTGCGAGGCTAGCTCAGTAGGCTATTACCTCTACGCACAAATACAAAATGTGTAATGTGAATTGCTGTGTGGACCTTTTTGTTTCTTTCATTTCAAGCATTTAGTTCAAACCCCTTTTAAAGCTTGAATAGAAATCTGCAAAACTGTCACGTATGACAGCTCTCTTGTAGCCGTTATTCTTTAAATGCCTATACACAAGTGTGTGCATGTGTGTGCATGTGTGTGTGTGTGTGTGTGTGTGTGTGTGTGTGTGTGTGTGTGTGTGTGTGTGTAATCATTACAATCATCTCATAAACTATATTTGGAGCAACGTCATCATCGACATCGATGGACTGCCATAAGCAAGTGTGTGTGGATGTTGTGTTGGCCACAGGCCTGGATGGTCCATCTGCGCTCAAAGCAGAGCCTCACTTTGACCACTACAGTGGGGTCCTGATTGGACCTGGGAGGAGAGACCAGTGAAGGAACGTTGCCAATTAGTATTAACATGACTTGTGTAAAGCAGGTCATAGGTTTGGGGAAAAGAGGGAGATGAGATGAAATTGCAAAAGGAATGAGTTGCTACAACTGGACTCTCAACACTGCAGTGTTAATTTTGACAGCAAATTCTGATTTAGTTCTTAGTCTTTTGAATAACACACCATTTAGTTTTATAATCCTAATTTGGTCATTGTTTAGTCCACTAAATATCAACATCGTAGTCTTTTAGTCTTCTCATAGTCGCCACACAGTAGGACAACAAACTGGCAGCTTTTGACCACCTTGGAGTCTGTACCACTCATTTTGGTTTTACAGATTAACCCGTTTTCAGCACCATTCAGGCAGTACACTACTGCCATCTGTAGGCCACAGTGTTAACAGCAGCCCTCAGAATGATAAGAGCTGCTCTCTCTTTCCCAGCACCTGCTCACCCAGCCAGCACAGAGCACACACGTTCTGTGCTCACAAACACTGCCTTCAGAATCAATTACTCACACACCAGAGTCACATAATAGTTCATTATTGTTCAATTACCTCTGAATGTTCAATAGCAAGCCCACTGCAGGCAGGGGGAAAGTTTCAGCCTCGGGAATACACGAGAAGTTTGACTCTTAAAACCTGGCGTCACCATTATGGATGAACATCTTCAAAGGTTTTCAGAATGTTTAAAAAATAGAAGCTCACAACACACCACATCGCAATGACTTAGCGGCTGTCCATCATGAACAGCTCTCAGCGGGTAAATGGGGCTGGTCAAGGTCTCCAGTTCCAACTCCGATAGGTTAAGTGGTTAATTACACTATTAAAGACGGGCATGAGGTGAGTTCAAACAAATGCATTGACGCAAATTAAACCAAGGGAATATGTTTTGACAACAGCAGAACTTTCAACAAAGCTGGCTTCTAAATATGTATAGTCAACTACCGGACTAGTCAGTCAAGTAGTTGACTATACATATTTAGAAGTAGTTGACTATACATATTTAGAAGCAATATATAGATATATTATAGATATTATAGTATATTATAGACTCTCTAGCATCTACAGTAGAATCTCATTATGATTTCTGCCGGAGAAACTGTACTAATACTCTGTATCGTCAAGCTATAATCAAAATAGAAGTAGCTTCTATTCATTTCAAATAAGTATGTAGTAGAAAGAACGTCTTTGCACCTAATTGGGCCACTCCAGGCCTGACTGAGTCCTGACCCCTCTAAGGCACTCTCCTCTGAGGCACTGGCTGTCAAACTGGGACCTATTTTAACACACTGCTGTTAAACACTAACGGTGTGTTCAAATAATTTCTGTTATATTTCATGGTAGCTTTGTTTCATCAGCTACCCTATTTCCTGAGAACCCCCCTGGTTCTCTGCCTCCTGATTAGCCAGCTGAAGCACTTGCTTGAAGTTTCATCAGGTGATACTTGACTAGGTAGCCAGGATATGAAAAGAAGCAATTGAAATTGCTAAATCACGTCCAAACACTGAAAATGTCACCACAGAGACATCTTGCAAGTGTGCTATTTGAAACACGGCTAGGAATCATGGAATACAAAAAAAATCACACTTATGTGAAGTGAGGGGCGCTCACTGTGGCTGCCACATTCATTGCAGATTCACTGCCACTATATTATACGTTACGAGACATGGATGCAGTGTTATTGTATATAAAACGAAATCATTCAAGATTTATTTATATTGGGCACATGACGTCTCACGTCGTTAACGTTTGTTTTACTGCTGCCCTAAATAAACATGAAAGCCATAGACTTAGTTATTTGCACACGTTCATGTTTTCTTACTATCCTGGCATTGGATTAGACTCTGTAAGAAAATATCTAAAAGCTAACAACGCATTGCAATGAGACATTTAGCTTGTAAATCAGTCATTTGTGGAGTGCAAAGTGAGGTACATTCACAGTTCACTGTGTATGAGTGGTACTACACATTGCGTTTTGAGTATGGCACGTGGGTGGTATGAACATATTCATACATGTTCATACCACCCCAGCTCAATGGGTACAGGCACAATGTCGCGTCAACAAACGCAGAGAGCATTTAAAACAGCTGGTGGATGGAAATGACACTTGCGTGCGGGTTCAACTTGTAGCGTCGGCAAAAAAACAGAAACGCTTTGCCGACGCTACGAGTCGAAGCCGCATGCGAGCGCCATTTCCATCCACCAGCTGTTTAAAAAGCCGGAAGAGACACTTGCTCTAGGCGTTTTCTAGCCGCCTCTTGACAGACCTCCCTTAAAGCCAAGCCAATTGGAGGCGTTCCCTGACATTACCTCTGGATAAATCCCAGACGTGCTGACCTGTGATTGAGACCCTCGGTTGTTGGAAGTCATGACATAAGAGACAATGACAGGCAATTTAACCAATGTCTATTATTCCTAATACGACCTAGTCATACCAGGGGCGGAGCCAGGAACTCTTTATGAGTAAGGCAACGCCAATAAGAGGTAGAAACCCGGCCTACCTTTTCTTATACTGTATGTTGTGATTAAAACCGGTTCTGTGAATGGGGGGGATGCAGCCATGCAGGCACCTGGCAGACACGTTTCACACTAGTGTGAAAAAGACTCAACACCCTCCAGACACGCAGTACACAGAGAGAATTCTTCTGTCTGATACACTGTCTGTCGGCCTTGAATAGGCCTATAGGGGGTAAAATACATACAAATATACACACAAAGCCGCTCGACGTAGCCAAAGCAGGCCATTGCCTTACTTGACCTGATCCGCGCCTCAGTCATGCAGCCACTAAACATCCTTTCGGGACGGCATTTAAAATCTATAGTCCAACAAGCTAGTTATTGACATTAATGGTGCTGGCTCTATCGGACCAAAGCTACGCCAAGAAATGCACTCTGGCCTGTACAGCTACATTGTTACAGGATCCCTGGCAGCTCTGGAAGAAAACTGATATCTATGGCTCAATAGTCAAACATTTTAAATAATCAGCTACTATTGAGGCACAGCATGTATTTAGATAAAGATGCAAACAGTCATGATATTATAGTATACACTACACAGCTTCTACAAGGGGCATAACACTGAATTGTGGATCAAATCTTTGAGACAAGAGAAACTAATCCACACTTGAATTCTACATGATACAAAAATGCGGGTTTTTTACCTATATTTCAGTACTTACCTTATTCACTTGCTGCCTGAGAGATGAGGGTCTCCAGTGTGTCCCAGCCAATAAGATGTCTTCAGTGTGTCCCAGCCAATAGAGCGTCTCCAGGGCATCTGAGCGAATCAGATGTCTCCAGTCTGTCCCAACCAATCCAAGGGGGACAGCATCTCTGAAACACATAATACACGTTCTATTGACAGCAGTAGTCCAAAGAAGACATTTTATAAAGTACAGACAGTTAGTTATTATAGAAGTGCAACAAATTGACATCATTTGATTATGTCAATAAAGTGTCACTCCACACAAAACTAAGTGTGTTCAATCCTGAATTAGTGTAACAAACTAATCGACTACATTTTCCTGGTGTGCATTTTATCCCTAGTGTTGTCATGCGATAGGTCACATTTAATTATCAGGGTTTGTTAGGGAAAGCTATAAGGTTCTGAATAGAGAAGCTGAATTCTGCATTTGCCAGGACACTGTATTCCTCTGAAGCCATTAGCTGCTATTGTGGCAGTGAAGAGAAGAGTGACGGATCAAGCGCACGATAAAGCCGTTATCCCCGCTATTAACGTATAGTACAGTTATGTAAAATGTATAATGGCTTTCATATTTCATAGAAGACATATTTCAAAAGCGGCATGCAGCGTTTGAAAAGTGTTTCAGTGCACTGAATGAAATGCACATGAATATAATAGCTTGAAAGCCACAAATCAAGCCAATAAAAATGATGATACGTTCAATGTTGAATTATGGTATTTCTGAGAACACTACATGTTTGATCGCTCCTTCGTGTGATACATGAAAGAGCCTTTTCTCACATAAACACTTAAGCACTGGCCTGCAGAACTCAAGAGAGGAAAATAAAAGCAAATAAGTGACTACAGAAAGTTGTCTGGCAAGCATTCTTGACTCCCTGTGTATTTTCCAATACACAGCCAAGATGGCCATATTGTGTCTGAACTAGTGGGACGGCTGGCACTGTGACGAGGCAGTGTGGTGCAGAGACACAGAGTCAGCAGAAGTCGTGCTCCTTCATTCCTAGGTCACCACATGAGGTCACCACATGCTGCAGGCTGCAGGGAGCCTCAGTCATGTTAACTCTACTGTTGGATGGATGAACTGTCATTAGGCCTTTTCGACCGAGACCGATTCTACAAAATGTCTTCTAAATCCGGACAGTTTTCTGAAAAACCCATGTTTCTAGGTCAGTGGCTCTCAAACATTTTCATGTCAAGGACATCCCCAAAAAGATATGTAATTGGCGGCCGACTCCCATCTGAAAATATGTTGTTCCAGGGACCTCCCCGGAAGCAAATATTTGAGTTAAAAACGTTGAACTCTGAAATAATTTGTTCAAAGATTTGCGCCACATTTTCACGAATTGTCAAAAATAGCAGACCTACAAGCTCGTAGCGCGGCACCGAGTGCCGCGCTACGAGCTTGTAGATCTGCTATTTTTCAATAGCTAAAGTATAACATAATGCTTTAAAACACCAAAAGGGGTTCCCGCCCAAAATGGGTTAAGCCTTTTTGGCTGGAAGGCAGGAATATAATGTATGTCGCTGTCGGGCAGAAACCTTGTATGTCCAAAGTTTGTACAGATAATCCCTCTATACCTTTGTGTGTTTCTCCATCGCAGAGACATAATCACACAAACAAGCTCTGTTCTCTGAGGCTGATAATGCAGGCCTCAGAGAACAGACATTGTCTGCTATTTCTGGTGCAGTGTAGTGTAGTACTACAGACAATAGGGATGAGGCTGATTACCAACTGCTGTCATATCACCAAAAGGGTCCAGAAACCCTTTTGCCATGAGAACTCTCTCTTGGGTGATTAATATCTGTTTTTATGACCATGCTGTAAAGAAAAGACTCACTCACACACACACACACACACACACACACACACACACACACACACACACACACACACACACACACACACACACACACACACACACACACACACACACACACACACACACACACACACACACACACACACACACACACACACACACACACACACACACACACACACACACACACACACACACACACACACACACACACACACACACACACACACACACACACACACACACACACACACACACACACACAGAATACAAATCCATTATCGACTTCCCTACAAGAGACATTTACAAGCACATAACGGGTGTTCGTGTAAGGGCTTTGAAACCTGTCACACCTCCAGTTATGTGTATGAGACACTCAAAGCTCTGAACAAGAACTGTCCAGAGAGAGCTAAAACAATCAATGAAGTTAAGAGGGAGGGAGTGAAAAAGGAGTGAGATTAGTGGCGTCTTGCTGTGCACTCACTGGAACGCTAGCAGGCTAATTGCTTGGAGACCAAAGCGAGGAGCTGGACAGAAGAGGGGAGCAAAAGGAATCAATGGTTAGAAGTTGTGGGAGCGCGTCTAACAGTAGCCCTGCCCGAGGTCCAACAACCTTGCAGGCTATGCTTGCCAGCTCAAAATATATTTGCTGCTTTGCGAGGGAAGCAATCGAGTGACATTTGTATGCAGTAACCATTTGTATTTGTACCCAAGCAAGCAGAGTATTGTATTGTGTTTGATCTATTCTATTGTGTGTATAAACCAAATGCTACAGTACTTACACGCCTATATGGCTGGCCACTAGATAGGGTCATAATAATAATAATATTCTTATTGACTTAAAGTGTTCTATGGTTGTAATGTGCTACAGCTTGCTTGGTATTCGCAACAGTCGTAGTTACTTATTATTTGGAACAGTATGGTATTGTTTCTTAAAATAATGGGGGAAAACATTAAATAATATAATAATAATAATAATACGTCCGGTGAGGGAAATTCCCCCCTGTCAGGTGAAAAGAAGCAGCTTGGACTATTAAGGGACAAAGGCAGCATATGATACGGTATATTACTGCCACCAAGTGGTCAAGAAGAGTTCTTGAAGAAATGGCAAGTGAATATTCATCATTGAGCCTATAAGAATGTATTCAACCATTCTGTGATAAATGGTCTGTGCCGTTGGTATCGTTGATTAGCCGCTACAGCAGTGGTTCTCAAAGTGGAGTTCAGGGACTCCTAGGGGTCCTCGAGGGAGTTCCAGGGAGTCCCCAATTAAATGAAAGATAGTTAGGAACCAAATGGACCCATATATCTGAGAGGGTTGCAGACATTCGCTGTCCTCGTGTCTCACCACGCCTCTCATCGTGTCTCCCACCCTCTCAGACATTATAAGTGGCTTATAAGCCAGGTCCGAGCTAGGCCTAATGCATGTCAAACTGGGGGTGCTTGAAATTAAAAATGGTTGAGAATCACTGCTGTAGGCCTAATTGTAAACATCTTCTCTTATGGGGGTCCCTGGCATATATTTTCAAATAGGGGTCGGCAGGCTAATAAGTGTCATTTTGGAGGTCCTTGACATGAAAAACGTTGATTTTTTTTTTTAAACAGAAAAAGCACTAAGACTTGTTGAAATAAAGCCAACTCCACATGCCGCAACGTAATTAAAAAAAAGTCAACCAAAGAACAATTCTTATACACGATCTCCTCACTGGTCAACAAAAACACCTTGAAGACCCTAACAGTGTAATATAGTGGCCAAAACCCTTTTTCCCAGTATCTTTTCCAAAAAGTATAGATATGTCTGGCTAGCTACTGAATGATAAACTTAGGACACGCGCACACATTTTTGAGACAACTGCTTAAATAAGGCTTAAATTGCTTATTTGCCGATTGCATTGGGAAAACATGGTACTGGCTGACATCACTGATTTCGCTCCTATGCCACCAAAAAGTGGAATGCCCTACCAACAGTCATTAAGACATGCAAATCCCTTGACTCCTTCCAAACCGCTCTCAAAGGGCACCTATATGGATGGCTGCAATTCGAATGTCCTTGACTTGAAAAAGTTTGGGAACCACTGCTACTTTCCACCACTGTATGTTATTTCCGCCCATAGTGTCTCTGTGAGTGCTACAGCAGCAGTGGGTGGAGAGAGTGAGTGGGTTGGTCCTGCATGTAAGCACCGTTCTGTCCCGTGTTGATCTGGGGGAGAGTTTAACCAGGAAGCAGAGCAGACGTGGACCATCAGAGTGGACCGAAGAAGGAGATATTAAACTATTTGGGCTTTTAAAAAAGAGAGATGTCGTCCGACAGCTTTCCAGCTGATGCGTCAGAGAAGCAACAGATGGACCAGGGAGCCATGCTGAAGCAGCCTGTGATAGAGTTACACAGAATAATAGGTGTGTACATGTTTTTATGTCTCTGTACAAATTTATTTCAGCTTCAACAGAAAGCAGAGGCACAGAAATGTTGTCGGTACTCGGTGGAGACTAGTAATGCTTCCTCCCAGCACGAACACACTGTGCGTGTGCGTTGATAGGGATAGGGAACGTCACTTTAATTCTATGCCACTTTTAAACACTGTCATTTCTCTTTTACTCAATCCACTGATATGCAAGAATGGACATTGTGTGAGTGTTAGTTAGTTTCAATGTATTGAAGCCGTCATATATAGTGTTTGTGTAAAGCCAGCTACAGTAGTGGAGCCTAGCAGCGTCACCCAGTGCCTAGCTGTATCAGATTCCTTCTACTGCTCCTCCTTAACCTCAAGGTCACTGCAGGCACCAGTGGCTCCTTTTTTATGCCCTTTTTATCTCTATGTGAGCAACCCCTCCCATTCTATGATCCTCTCTCCTGGGAACAACATATACTCCTCTGTTCTGTGCGTTGCTCACAGCAGCTTCGTACTGAGTGAGACTTCCATCATTTCTATGCATACAATCCTGGGTATTAAAGCTACAAAGACAACTTTGCTCCCATTCTTTTATTTTTCTCATTTCTAGTATTTACATCAAAGATTGGGGGGGGGGGGGGGGGGGGGAGTCACACATTTGGTCAGAAGTAATAACATCCTGATTTAAAGAAGTAAAACAAGAAAGAAGCTAGTTATCTTCATTCTAATGCAGGTATTTTAGCTCCAAACGTTTTAAGTAAGTAAGTAGAGTTTATTTATAGAGCACCTTTCACAGACAATTACAGTCACAAAGTAAATCAATCAAAATAAAGCATTTAACCAGGCCGGCTATGGAAAGGCCTGTTTAAAAAGGTGAGTTTTCAACAGTCCTTTAAAAATGTCCACAGAATCCACAGTTATTTAGGTGGAGGGGGAGCTCATTCCATAGACTTCACTAGGGGAAAAACCTGCAAAGGCTCCATGGTCACCTTTAGTTACTAGTTTTGTCTGAGGAACAACCAGCAAAGCCTGGGATGTGGATCTCAGTGACCTTCTGGGCACATACGGTTGGAGCAGGTGACAGGTCAGACAGATAAGGAGGTGCCTCATGGCCATGGAGGGCTCGGTGTGTAATGACTTGAATCTTAAAATGTATTTCATGTAATTAACTGGGAGCCAGTGTAGGGAGGAAGGGACGGGTGTTATATGACAGGATCTCTTGGACCTGGTCAGCAACTGTATTTTTAACCAGTTGCAGGCGATCTAATGCGGTTTTAGACAGACAGGTAAAAAGAGAATTACAATAATCAAGACGTGATGACACGAATGCATGGATAATAGTTTCTAACTCTGGGTGTGAAACAACTGATCTTAGTTTGGCATCCAATTCTTGATGGCAGTAACACATTCATGGAGTTTGGTTATCGATCATATTATCCATCTTATCCGGTTTGAAAGAACAGTATAATTGAATATCGTGGAATAATGCTTGGAATGGATTCAGAATCAGAATCATGAAAACCCCCTAGTTTGACATGTCACATGCTACTTAAAGCATGAGGAAAGCTGTCGGTATTGAGCTTTTTATATAGTGGTTTGTATGTGACATTAAAAGGACCACTTCACCACTTTTCAACCTATCTTCATATAATAGGTCCTCACTAATAATCATGATACAATGGAACGATTTTTTTCTACTCAGTCTCATAGGAGGGCTGTGGGCAGTTTAGAAACCGTCCTCCAGTGACATCATCATTAAGCAGATTTTTTTTTTAAATGGACTAGAAAGCCACTATTATAAAGCTCAATACCGACAGCCGGTCAGCAAGTGGATTCATGAATGTATGTATATAGACAATATTTCAGGCCAATAAAAAATACTATATACCGAATTTTGCACTTTAAACAATAGAAGCCAGTTGGCTGCTGGACTAAAGGTTGTCAATACTGGAATGAGCTCCCTGTCACACTGAGGGAGAATCCCACTTTCACAGCTTTTAAAGGGCAATTGAAACAATGGTTAAACAACCAGTCATGTGATCACATATGACTCTCACTCGACAATAAAGTAGGCCTACCCTAGTAATAGTTTTAATCTTTTCTCATTCTTCTTATTTTCTCTTTTTTACTGTGTTTGAAATGTACTGTATTTGTATGCTGTCCACTCGTGTATTATTATGCAAGTACTGTTTAGTGTTAAATGTCTGGGGACTACGGATGGAAATTAGCATCGCGGCTAAATCCGAAAGGTGTATTTACGCTACATTTGTATGTAATGTTCATTAAGCTCTGACCCGTCCAAATAAATTAACTAAAGTAATTTAGAACATTATCAGTTGGTAATACAACACAGCTTGCATGTTATTTCAAAACATATGTTTTTTTTCTCTTTCCTCATTCTACATCCCAGATGTCTTTCCTGCCCAACTCAAACATATCTACAGCAGAAATAGACATCTCAAACATCACCAGAGAACTCAGCCCTACACCTGTGACCAGTGTGGGATAAGCTTCAGACGGAGCAGTACTCTCAAAAATCACCAGAGAATTCATACAGGACAGAAGCCCTACACCTGTGACCAGTGTGGGATAAGCTTCAGACGGAGCAGTACTCTCAAAAATCACCAGAGAATCCATACAGGGCATAAGCCATACACCTGTGAGTGTGGGATAAGCTTCAGCCAGAGCAGTACTCTCAAAAATCACCAGAGAATCCATACAGGGCATAAGCCATACACCTGTGACCAGTGTGGGAAAATCTTCAGACAGAGCAGTCATCTCAAACGACACCAGAGAATCCATACAGGGCATAAGCCATACACCTGTGAGTGTGGGATAAGCTTCAGCAACAGCAGTACTCTCAGAAATCACCAGAGAATCCATACAGGACAGAAGCCCTACAACTGTGACCAGTGTGGCAAACGGTTCAGTCAGAGCAGTCCTCTCAAAACTCACCAGAGAATCCATACAGGACAGAAGCCCTATACCTGTGACCAGTGTGGGGTAAGTTTCAGCCGGAGCAGTCATCTCAAAGAACACCAGAGAATCCATACAGGGCATAAGCCATACACCTGTGAGTGTGGAATAAGCTTCAGCCACAGCAGTACTCTCAAATATCACCAGAGAATCCATACAGGGCATAAGCCATACACCTGTGAGTGTGGGATAAGCTTCAGCCACAGCAGTACTCTCAAACGACACCAGATAATTCATACAGGACAGAAGCCCTACACCTGTGACCAGTGTGGGATAAGCTTCAGCCACAGCAGTGCTCTCAAAAGACACCAGAGAATCCATACAGGACAGAAACCCTACTACTGTGACCAGTGTTTCAAACGGTTCAGCCAGAGCAGTAATCTCAAAACTCACCAGAGAATCCATACAGGAGAGTAACCCGTGTGGGAAATGGTTCAGCACACCGCGAGTTAAAAAACAACAATAACATGGCTGCAGTTATGGTTGTACTGCCACCCCAATCAGCTGCAGGGGTCAATGGGTCGTACCCCAGACAGACAGACAGACAGACACGGCCATTGGAGCGGTTAGACAGCGCTCAAAAACTGGCAGACTGTGTGAACCTGTTGATCTACAGTGTATTTGTTTGTTTCTATTAGTTACTGCGAGAGTGAGGTCTAGCCAACACTAACTCGGGAATCTTGGATCGCAGCCCTCCACACTTTCCTATATCTAAAATCGGGCTCTTGAGCTCTGCAGTGTTGTTAGCTAAGCTGTCGCGCCACCATGCGTCTACGTAGGTGGTGCGCTTCTTTCCCTTACTGGCTTTGCCCTGGGTTGGCTCCCATAGAGTCAGTTTACCTGCCCCTAGTTCTGGGTGCCTGACACAGTGCCCAACCAGCCTCATCCTTCTCTGTCTGTGACCCGTGGTAGGTCCCCCATAGAGGTCCACATTTCTGATGTGACACCTAGTGCCATTGATGATCTCCACTGCTCTCAGCTGGTTCCTCAAACACCTGTTTTTTGTACTTCTCCCCTGGTGTAATTGATGTTGTTTTGTACTTGTGTTCTCCCCTGGTGTAATTGATGTTGGCAAATGGCAATAGCACAGTTAAGATGATAATAATCTAATATGATGTGTGTAGTTATTTATAGATCTAGCCTCTTAATTAGATCTAGCCTCTTAATCCCCCACTTCTCCCCTGGTGTAATTTATGTTGTTTTGTACTTGTGTTCTCCCCTGGTGTAATTTATGTTGGCAAATGGCAATAGCACAGTAAAGATGATAATAATATAATAGTAATAATTAATTTTGATCTCAAAGTGCACCAGATTTAAGCATTTTCTTCGCAAATTTACTTTATTTTATTTCTAATACCATAATCATCATCATAGGTCAAATTAAATTAACAATTACTACGACGACATTGAAGAAGCTTTGGATGTATAGTGGTTAACTTGAGTTGTCAGCTGTTGGGTGGGGCTAAGGAACTGTGCATTTGTTTATATTTAATTAATAATTTAATGTAATGTGTTTTTGTTTTTTCAGTTTTTTTGTTTGTTTTGTGTTCATGGACATGTCCTGTTTCATAAAAATATATGTGAATAAAAGTTGTGTTAAGAATACTATGTCGTAAAGAAAAATCAATAAACATATGTTTTTAAAAAAGAAACAATTACTACAACTATTACCACCATCATTGCTATCATTCTCACTACTGTCCTACCCTCATAATTTAATATACTAATTATCCTGTGATATACTGTATTTAGACAAGAGAATACGCTTGAGCAGTAATTTGAATTGAGAGATATTTCTGCTGTGTTTGACATCGTCTGACAAGCCATTCCATATTTTCACCCTACAGACAGAAATACATACAATCCTCCGGGTGGTGCCGAGTCTGACACTGTGTTGTTGGAAGTTTAGGTCCCATCTTAACTAAGGGTGCACGATTATGAAATGATGACCGATATCCGATCTCCGATTATTTGCAGGGTCATATCTGCCGATACCGATTCTGACCGATTCCGATATTATACAGAGGACCACAATAGAAACAAGCCTAGGGGCTTGGCCCAAAGCCTGTTAATAAAGTATTCAATCAAAAAGCCTATACCCTATTCTGAATGAGATGAGTACACAAATTAAATGTAGAAAAATGTAAATCTGAAATTCGAAACTGGCCCCCGTAAAATCTGAATCCCCCACCCCCACCTCTATGATGAATTGAACATGGTGGACCCTATTGTAAACAAGTGTAATTAACAGTTTTGTATTGAGTTGTGACTGTAATTCTCCAATCTGATAATATATAATTAAATCAATCAATCAATCACATTGCGCAGACCGTTGGCAGTATTCTTTCCAAAAAGTATAGATATGTCTGGCTAGCTACTGAATGATAAACTTAGGACACGCGCACACATTTTTGAGACAACTGCTTAAATAAGGCTTAAATTGCTTATTTGCCGATTGCATTGGGAAAACATGGTACTGGCTGACTTCAGTGATTTCGCTCCTATGCCACCAAAAAGTGGAATGCCCTACCAACAGTCATTAAGACATGCAAATCCCTTGACTCCTTCCAAACCGCTCTCAAAGGGCACCTATATGGACGGCTGCAATTCGAATGTCCTTGACTTGAAAAAGTTTGGGAACCACTGCTAGTTTCCACCACTGTATGTTATTTCCGCCCATATGTGTCTCTGTGAGTGCTACAGCAGCAGTGGGTGGAGAGAGTGAGTGGGTTGGTCCTGCATGTAAGCACCGTTCTGTCCCGTGTTGATCTGGGGGAGAGTTTAACCGGGAAGCAGAGCAGACGTGGACCATCACAGTGGACCGAAGAAGGAGATATTAAACTATTTGGGCTTTTAAAAAAGAGAGATGTCGTCCGACAGCTTTCCAGCTGATGTGTCAGAGAAGCAACAGATGTACCAGGGAGCCATGCTGAAGCAGCCTGTGATAGAGTTACACAGAATAATAGGTGTGTACATGTTTTTATGTCTCTGTACAAATTTATTTCAGCTTCAACAGAAAGCAGAGGCACAGAAATGTTGTCGGTACTCGGTGGAGACTAGTAATGCTTCCTCCCAGCACGAACACACTGTGCGTGTGCGTTGATAGGGATAGGGAACGTCCTTTTAATTCTATGCCACTTTTAAACACTGTCATTTCTCTTTTACTCAATCCACTGATATGCAAGAATGGACATTGTGTGAGTGTTAGTTAGTTTAAATTTATTGAAGCTGTCATATATAGTGTTTGTGTAAAGCCAGCTACAGTAGTGGTGCCTAGCAGCGTCACCCAGTGCCTAGCTGTATCAGATTCCTTCTACTGCTCCTCCTTAACCTCAAGGTCACTGCAGGCACCAGTGGCTCCTTGTTTATGCCCTTTTTATCTCTATGTGAGCAACCCCTCCCATTCTATGATCCTCTCTCCTGGGAACAATATATACTCCTCTGTTCTATGCGTTACTCACAGCAGCTTCGTACTGAGTGAGACTTCCATCATTTCTATGCATACAATCACAAAGACAACTTTGCTCCCATTATTTTATTTTTCGAATTTCTAGTATTTACATCAAAGATTGAGCCACAAAGACAACTTTGTTTGAAACCACTGACCTAGAAACATGGGGTTTTCAGAAAACTGTCAGGATTTAGGAGGGGGTCACACATTTGGTCAGAAGTTATAAGATCCTGATTTAAAGAAGTAAAACAAGAAAGAAGCTAGTTATCTTCATTCTAATGCAGGTATTTTAGCTCCAAACGTTTTTCCTTTTCATGAAACGTCTATTAATATAAGTAAGTAAGTAGAGTTTAGAGCACCTTTCACAGACAATTACAGTCACAAAGTAAATCAATAAAAATAAAGCAATCAACATTTAACCAGGCCGGCTATGGAAAGGCCTGTTTAAAAAGGTGAGTTTTCAACAGTCCACAGAATCCACAGTTCTTTAGGTGGAGGGGGAGCTCATTCCATAGACTAGGGGCAAAACCTGCAAAGGCTCCATGATCACCTTTAGTTACTAGTTTTGTCTGAGGAACAACCAGCAAAGCCTGGGATGTGGATCTCAGTGACCTTCTGGGCACATACGGTTGGAGCAGGTGACAGGTCAGACAGATAAGGAGGTGCCTCATGGCCATGGAGGGCTCGGTTTGTAATGACTAGAATTTTAAAATGTATTTTATGTAATTAACTGGGAGCCAGTGTAGGGAGGAAGGGACGGGTGTTATATGACAGGATCTCAGCAACTGTATCTAATGCGGTTTTAGACAGACAGGTAAAAAGAGAATTACAATAATCAAGACGTGATGACACGAATGCATGGATAATAGTTTCTAACTCTGGGTGTGAAACAACTGATCTTAGTTTGGCTTCCAATTCTTGATGGCAGTAACACATTCATGGAGTTTGGTGATCATATTATCCATCTTATCCGGTTTGAAAGAACAGTATAATTGAATATCGTGGAATAATGCTTGGAATGGATTCAGAATCAGAATCATGAAAACCCCCTAGTTTGACATGTCACATGCTACTTAAAGCATGAGGAAAGCTGTCGGTATTGAGCTTTTTATATAGTGGTTTGTATGTGACATTAAAAGGACCACTTCACCACTTTTCAACCTATCTTCATATAATAGGTCCTCACTAATAATCATGATACAATGGAACGATTTTTTTCTACTCAGTCTCATAGGAGGGCTGTGGGCAGTTTAGAAAACGTCCTCCAGTGACATCATCATTAAGCAGATTTTTTTTTTAAATGGACTAGAAAGCCACTATTATAAAGCTCAATACCGACAGCCGGTCAGCAAGTGGATTCATGAATGTATGTATATAGACAATATTTCAGGCCAATAAAAAATACTATATACCGAATTTTGCACTTTGAACAATAGAAGCCTGTTGGCTGCTGGACTAAAGGTTGTCAATACTGGAATGAGCTCCCTGTCACACTGAGGGAGAATCCCCCTTTCACAGCTTTTAAAGGGCAATTGAAACAATGGTTAAACAACCAGTCATGTGATCACATATGACTCTCACTCGACAATAGAGTAGGCCTACCCTAGTAATAGTTTTAATCTTTTCTCATTCTTCTTATTTTCTCTTTTTTACTGTGTTTGAAATGTACTGTATTTGTATGCTGTCCACTCGTGTATTATTATGCAAGTACTGTTTAGTGTTAAATGTCTGGGGACTACGGATGGAAATTAGCATCGCTGCTAAATCCGAAAGGTGTATTTACGCTACATTTGTATGTAATGTTCATTAAGCTCTGACCCGTCCAAATAAATTAACTAAAGTAATTTAGAATATTATCAGTTGGTAATACAACACAGCTTGCATGTTATTTCAAAACATATGTTTTTTTTCTCTTTCCTCATTCTACATCCCAGATGTCTTTCCTGCCCAACTCAAACATATCTACAGCAGAAATAGACATCTCAAACATCACCAGAGAACTCAGCCCTACACCTGTGACCAGTGTGGGATAAGCTTCAGACGGAGCAGTACTCTCAAAAATCACCAGAGAATTCATACAGGACAGAAGCCCTACACCTGTGACCAGTGTGGGATAAGCTTCAGACGGAGCAGTACTCTCAAAAATCACCAGAGAATCCATACAGGGCATAAGCCATACACCTGTGAGTGTGGGATAAGCTTCAGCCAGAGCAGTACTCTCAAAAATCACCAGAGAATCCATACAGGGCATAAGCCATACACCTGTGACCAGTGTGGGAAAAGCTTCAGACAGAGCAGTCATCTCAAACGACACCAGAGAATCCATACAGGGCATAAGCCATACACCTGTGAGTGTGGGATAAGCTTCAGCAACAGCAGTACTCTCAGAAATCACCAGAGAATCCATACAGGACAGAAGCCCTACAACTGTGACCAGTGTGGCAAACGGTTCAGTCAGAGCAGTCCTCTCAAAACTCACCAGAGAATCCATACAGGACAGAAGCCCTATACCTGTGACCAGTGTGGGGTAAGTTTCAGCCGGAGCAGTCATCTCAAAGAACACCAGAGAATCCATACAGGGCATAAGCCATACACCTGTGAGTGTGGAATAAGCTTCAGCCACAGCAGTACTCTCAAATATCACCAGAGAATCCATACAGGGCATAAGCCATACACCTGTGAGTGTGGGATAAGCTTCAGCCACAGCAGTACTCTCAAACGACACCAGATAATTCATACAGGACAGAAGCCCTACACCTGTGACCAGTGTGGGATAAGCTTCAGCCACAGCAGTGCTCTCAAAAGACACCAGAGAATCCATACAGGACAGAAACCCTACTACTGTGACCAGTGTTTCAAACGGTTCAGCCAGAGCAGTAATCTCAAAACTCACCAGAGAATCCATACAGGAGAGTAACCCGTGTGGGAAATGGTTCAGCACACCGCGAGTTAAAAAACAACAATAACATGGCTGCAGTTATGGTTGTACTGCCACCCCAATCAGCTGCAGGGGTCAATGGGTCGTACCCCAGACAGACAGACAGACAGACACGGCCATTGGAGCGGTTAGACAGCGCTCAAAAACTGGCAGACTGTGTGAACCTGTTGATCTACAGTGTATTTGTTTGTTTCTATTAGTTACTGCGAGAGTGAGGTCTAGCCAACACTAACTCGGGAATCTTGGATCGCAGCCCTCCACACTTTCCTATATCTAAAATCGGGCTCTTGAGCTCTGCAGTGTTGTTAGCTAAGCTGTCGCGCCACCATGCGTCTACGTAGGTGGTGCGCTTCTTTCCCTTACTGGCTTTGCCCTGGGTTGGCTCCCATAGAGTCAGTTTACCTGCCCCTAGTTCTGGGTGCCTGACACAGTGCCCAACCAGCCTCATCCTTCTCTGTCTGTGACCCGTGGTAGGTCCCCCATAGAGGTCCACATTTCTGATGTGACACCTAGTGCCATTGATGATCTCCACTGCTCTCAGCTGGTTCCTCAAACACCTGTTTTTTGTACTTCTCCCCTGGTGTAATTGATGTTGTTTTGTACTTGTGTTCTCCCCTGGTGTAATTGATGTTGGCAAATGGCAATAGCACAGTTAAGATGATAATAATCTAATATGATGTGTGTAGTTATTTATAGATCTAGCCTCTTAATTAGATCTAGCCTCTTAATCCCCCACTTCTCCCCTGGTGTAATTTATGTTGTTTTGTACTTGTGTTCTCCCCTGGTGTAATTTATGTTGGCAAATGGCAATAGCACAGTAAAGATGATAATAATATAATAGTAATAATTAATTTTGATCTCAAAGTGCACCAGATTTAAGCATTTTCTTCGCAAATTTACTTTATTTTATTTCCAATACCATAATCATCATCATAGGTCAAATTAAATTAACAATTACTACAACGACATTGAAGAAGCTTTGGATGTATAGTGGTTAACTTGAGTTGTCAGCTGTTGGGTGGGGCTAAGGAACTGTGCATTTGTTTATATTTAATTAATAATTTAATGTAATGTGTTTTTGTTTTTTCAGTTTTTTTGTTTGTTTTGTGTTCATGGACATATCCTGTTTCTTAAAAATATATGTGAATAAAAGTTGTGTTAAGAATACTATGTCGTAAAGAAAAATCAATAAACATATGTTTTAAAAAAAGAAACAATTACTACAACTATTACCACCATCATTGCTATCATTCTCACTACTGTCCTACCCTCATAATTTAATATACTAATTATCCTGTGATATACTGTATTTAGACAAGAGAATACGCTTGAGCAGTAATTTGAATTGAGAGATATTTCTGCTGTGTTTGACATCGTCTGACAAGCCATTCCATATTTTCACCCCACAGACAGAAATACATATACAATCTTCCGGGTGGTGCCGAGTCTGACACTGTGTTGTTAGAAGTTTAGGTCCCATCTTAACTAAGGGTGCACGATTATGAAATGATGACCGATATCCGATCTCCGATTATTTGCAGGGTCATATCTGCCGATACCGATTCTGACCGATTCCGATATTATACAGAGGACCCCAATAGAAACAAGCCTAGGGGCTTGGCCCAAAGCCTGTTAATAAAGTATTCAATCAAAAAGCCTATACCCTATTCTGAATGAGATGAGTACACAAATTAAAATGCAGAAAAATGTAAATCTGCAATTCGAAACTGGCCCCCGTAAAATCTGAATCCCCCACCCCCACCTCTATGATGAATTGAACATGGTGGACCCTATTGTAAACAAGTGTAATTAACAGTTTTGTATTGAGTTGTGACTGTAATTCTCCAATCTGATAATATATAATTAAATCAATCAATCAATCACATTGCGCAGACCGTTGGCTGTTGGCCTGTTTGGAAGTGTCGCAAGCTTGTAAGCAGGAGACTCCCGATGACTATCTCCCGGTGATTGCCGTCCATATCACCTTATCAACGCGTCGGAACCCATTGATGAAGAACTGAACATGTCCGGTCTGTTGTCGATGTCGGGAGCGACACTATCCATGTTGTAGTGATGAGGGGGGTAAATTACTTACCACAGTAGAGTGGACTTCTAGTCTGCTCGTTATGTTTCAGGGCTGACTACTGGTGTAGTGTGAACTACCGTAGATCGGCTATTTTTGCTACAATAGTAATTTGCAATGTGGCCTTCTTGAGTGAGTGTGGAAATATAGTGGCCCTCTGAAGTGAGTGGTGAAATGTAGTGGCCCTCTGAAGGGAGTGGTGAAATATAGTGGCCCTCTGAAGTGAGTGGTGAAATGTAGTGGCCCTCTGGAGTGAGTGTGGAAATATAGTGGCCCTCTGGAGTGAGTGTGGAAATATAGTGGCCCTCTGGAGTGAGTGGTGAAATATAGTGGCCCTTTGGAGTGAGTGGTGAAATATAGTGGCCCTTTGGAGTGAGTGGTGAAATATAGTGGCCCTTTGGAGTGAGTGGTGAAATATAGTGGCCCTTTGGAGTGAGTGGTGAAATATAGTGGCCCTCTGGAGTGAGTGGTGAAATATAGTGGCCCTTTGGAGTGAGTGGTGAAATATAGTGGCCCTTTGGAGTGAGTGGTGAAATATAGTGGCCCTCTGGAGTGAGTGTGGAAATATAGTGGCCCTCTGGAGTGAGTGTGGAAATATAGTGGCCCTTTGGAGTGAGTGGTGAAATATAGTGGCCCTCTGGAGTGAGTGGTGAAATATAGTGTCCCTCTCCGTCTCCATCGTCAATGATGCCGACCTCTGTAGTAGAGGAACACTAGCTCCATTTGGAACCTCACTCTACGCTTTAGCTCCGAGAAGAGGTTCCGTCCGTGTCAGGATATCCCTACATCGGTGGAACGGGGGTTGAGCGGTCCAAAAACACTGGCCAAAACCCTTTTTCCCAGTATCTTTTCCAAAAAGTATAGATATGTCTGGCTAGCTACTGAATGATAAACTTAGGACATGCACACACATTTTTGAGACAACTGCTTAAATAAGGCTTAAATTGCTTATTTGCCGATTGCATTGGGAAAACATGGTACTGGCTGACTTCACTGATTTCGCTCATATGCCACCAAAAAGTGGAATGCCCTGCAAACAGTCATTAAGACATGCAAATCCCTTGACTCCTTCCAAACCGCTCTCAAAGGGCACCTATACGGACGGCTGCAATTCGAATGTCCTTGACTTGAAAAAGTTTGGGAACCACTGCTAGTTTCCACCACTGTATGTTATTTCCGCCCATATGTGTCTCTGTGAGTGCTACAGCAGCAGTGGGTGGAGAGAGTGAGTGGGTTGGTCCTGCATGTAAGCACTAAGCACCGTTCTGTCCCGTGTTGATCTGGGGGAGAGTTTAACCGGGAAGCAGAGCAGACGTGGACCATGACAGTGGACCGAAGAAGGAGATATTAAACTATTTGGGCTTTTAAAAAAGAGAGATGTCGTCCGACAGCTTTCCAGCTGATGTGTCAGAGAAGCAACAGATGTACCAGGGAGCCATGCTGAAGCAGCCTGTGATAGAGTTACACAGAATAATAGGTGTGTACATGTTTTTATGTCTCTGTACAAATTTATTTCAGCTTCAACAGAAAGCAGATGCACAGAAATGTTGTCGTTATTCGGTGGAGACTAGTAATGCTTCCTCCCAGCACGAACACACTGTGCGTGTGCGTTGATAGGGATAGGGAACGTCACTTTAATTCTATGCCACTTTTAAACACTGTAATTTCTCTTTTACTCAATCCACTAATATGCAAGAATGGACATTGTGTGAGTGTTAGTTAGTTTAAATTTATTGAAGCTGTCATATATAGTGTTTGTGTAAAGCCATCTACAGTAGTGGAGCCTAGCAGCGTCACCCAGTGCCTAGCTGTATCAGATTCCTTCTACTGCTCCTCCTTAACCTCAAGGTCACTGCAGGCACCAGTGGCTCCTTGTTTATGCCCTTTTTATCTCTATGTGAGCAACCCCTCCCATTCTATGATCCTCTCTCCTGGGAACAATATATACTCCTCTGTTCTATGCGTTACTCACAGCAGCTTCGTACTTCCATCATTTCTATACATACAATCACAAAGACAACTTTGCTCCCATTATTTTATTTTTCTAATTTCTAGTATTTACATCAAAGATTGAGCCACAAAGACAACTTTGTTTGAGAACCACTGACCTAGAAACATGGGTTTTTCAGAAAACTGTCAGGATTTAGAGGGGGGGGGGGTCACACATTTGGTCAGAAGTTATAAGATCCTGATTTAAAGAAAACACGAAAAAAAACAAGAAAGAAGCTAGTTATCTTCATTCTAATGCAGATATTTTTGCTCCAAACGTTTTTCCTTTTCATGAAACGTCTATTAATATAAGTAAGTAAGTAAGTAAGTAAGTAAGTAGAGTTTATATATAGAGCACCTTTCACAGACAATTACAGTCACAAAGTAAATCAATAAAAATAAAGCAATCAACATTTAACCAGGCCGGCTATTGAAAGGCCTGTTTAAAAAGGTGAGTTTTCAACAGTCCTTTAAAAATGTCCACAGAATCCACAGTTCTTTAGGTGGAGGGGGAGCTCATTCCATAGACTAGGGGCAAAACCTGCAAAGGCTCCATGGTCACCTTTAGTTACTAGTTTTGTCTGAGGAACAACCAGCAAAGCCTGGGATGTGGATCTCAGTGACCTTCTGGGCACATACGGCTGGAGCAGGTGACAGGTCAGACAGATAAGGAGGTGCCTCATGGCCATGGAGGGCTCGGTGTGTAATGACTAGAATCTTAAAATGTATTTTATGTAATTAACTGGGAGCCAGTGTAGGGAGGAAGGGACTGGTGTTATATGACAGGATCTCCTGGACCTGGTCAGCAACTGTATTTTTAACCAGTTGCAGGCGATCTAATGCGGTTTTAGACAGACAGGTAAAAAGAGAATTACAATAATCAAGACGTGATGACACAAATGCATGGATAATAGTTTCTAACGCCGGGTGTGAAACAACTGATTTTAGTTTGGCAATGTTACGAAGGTGATAAAAGCAGGTGCGCGATACAGAATTAACGTGTTTGTCTAAAAGCATGGACTGATCTAAAATAATGACAAGGTTTCCGGACTTGGTCATATATTCTCTTTTAATGACCCAAGGCGATCGGCAACGTCTGCAGCAACCCTACTTCATTCATGGAGTTTGGTGATCATATTATCCATCTTATCCGGGTTTGAAAGAACAGTATAATTGAATATCGTGGATAATAATGCTTGGAATGGATTCAGAATCAGAATCATGAAAACCCCCTTGTTTGACATGTCACATGCTACTTAAAGCATGAGGAAAGCTGTCGGTATTGAGCTTTTTATATAGTGGTTTATATGTGACCCTCACCCTACCATTAAAGAAACACTTCACCACTTTTCAACCTATCTTCATATAATAGGTCCTCACTAATAATCATGATAAAATGGAACGATTTTTTTCTACTCAGTCTCATAGGAGGGCTGTGGGCAGTTTAGAAACCGTCCTCCAGTGACATCATCATTAAGCAGATTTTTTTCACGAAAATGGACTAGAAAGCCACTATATAAAGAGCTCAATACCGACAGCCGGTCAGCAAGTGGATTCATGAATGTATGTATATAGACAATATTTCAGGCCAATAAAAAATACTATATACCGAATTTTGCACTTTTGATTGATTGATTGAATACTTTATTAGGCAACATAAATGCAAACAGCACAATGTACAGTCAGGCATTTTTGTCCAAAAAAGGATTTCACCGAAGAAAGACCTTGCGGCCTTGTTTCCATTCGGGTCCTATCCACTCACACATGACATGAATAATAAGTTAACACAGTAACAATAGAAGCCTGTTGGCTGCTGGACTAATGTCAATACTGGAATGAGATCCCTGTCACACTGAGAGAATCCCACTTTCACAGCTTTTAAAGGGCAATTGAAACAATGGTTTAATAAACAACCAGTCATGTGATCACATATGACTCTCACTCGACAATAGAGTAGGCCTACCCTAGTAATAGTTTTAATCTTTTCTCATTCTTCTTATTTTCTCTTTTTACTGTGTTTGAAATGTACTGTATTTGTATGCTGTCCACTCGCGTATTATTATGCAAGTACTGTTTAGTGTTAAATGTCTGGGGACTACGGATGGAAATTAGCATCGCTGCTAAATCCGAAAGGTGTATTTACGCTACATTTGTATGTAATGTTCATTAAGCTCTGACCTGTCCAAATAAATTAGAAAATTTAGAACATTATCAGTTGGTAATACAACACAGCTTGCATGTTATTTCAAAACATATGTTTTTTTTCTCTGTCCTCATTCTACATCCCAGATGTCTTTCCTGCCCAACTCAAACATATCTACAGCAGAAATAGACATCTCAAACATCACCAGAGAACTCAGCCCTACACCTGTGACCAGTGTGGGATAAGCTTCAGACGGAGCAGTCATCTCAAAGTTCACCAGAGAATTCATACAGGACAGAAGCCCTACACCTGTGACCAGTGTGGGATAAGCTTCAGCCACAGCAGTACTCTCAAAAGTCACGAGAGAATTCATACAGGACAGAAACCCTACTACTGTGACCAGTGTGACAAACGGTTCAGCCAAGGCAGTAATCTCAAAAGTCACCAGAGAATTCATACAGGACAGAAGCCCTACACCTGTGACCAGTGTGGCACACAATTCAGCCAGAGAGGTAATCTCAAACGACACCAGAGAATCCATACAGGACAGAAGCCCTACACCTGTGAATGTGGGATAAGCTTCAGACACAGCAATACTCTCGAAAATCACAAGAGAGTCCATACAGGACAGAAGCCCTACACCTGTGTCCAGTGTTGGAAAAGCTTCAGACACATCAGTCATCTCAAACATCACCAGAGAATCCATACAGGACAGAAGCCCTACACCTGTGAATGTGGGATAAGCTTCAGACACAGCAATACTCTCGAAAATCACAAGAGAGTCCATACAGGACAGAAGCCCTACACCTGTGTCCAGTGTTGGAAAAGCTTTAGACACATCAGTCATCTCAAAGATCACCAGATAATTCATACAGGACAGAAGCCCTACACCTGTGAGTGTGGGATGAGCTTCAGACACAGCAGTCATCTCAAATATCACCAGAGAATCCATACAGGACAGAAGCCCTACACCTGTGACCAGTGTGGCAAACAGTTCAGCCAGAGCAGTCATCTCAAAAATCACAAGAGAACTCATACAGGACATAAGCCCTACACCTGTGAGTGTGGGATGAGCTTCAGACACAGCAGTACTCTCAAATATCACCAGAGAATCCATACAGGAGAGAAGCCCTACACCTGTGACCAGTGTGGGAAAAGCTTCAGACAGAGAAGTTCTCTCAAACGACACCAGATAATTCATACAAGAGAGTAGCTCTGCACGTGACGTGTGGGAAATGGCAGAAGCAGTGAGTTAAAAAACAACAACATGGCTGCAGTTAGGATTGTACTGCCACCCCAATCAGCTGCAGGGGTCAATGGGTCGTACCTCAGACAGACAGACAGACAGACAGACAGACAGACAGACAGACAGACAGACAGACAGACAGACAGACAGACAGACAGAGCCAGTCATTGGAGCAGTTAGATACCGCTCAAAAACTGGCAAACTGTGTGAACCTGTTGATCTGCAAAGTGTTAAACAACCCATTTGTTTGTTTCCATTAGTTACTGCGAGAGTGAGGTCTAGCCAACACTAACTCGGGACTCTTGGATCGCAGCCCTCCACACTTTCGTCTCCACCTACGTACGTCTACGTAGGTGGTGCGCTTCTTTCCCCTACTGGCTTTGCCCTGGGTTGGCTCCCATAGAGTCAGTTTACTTGCCTCTAGTACTGGATGCCTGACACAGTGCCCAATATGTAATGTAATTGATGTTGTTTTGTACTTGTGTTCTCCCCTAGTGTAATTGATGTTGGCAAATGGCAATAGCACAGTAAAGATGATAATAATACAATAGTAATAATTAATTTTGATCCCAAAGTGCACCAGATTTAAGCATTTTCTTCGCAAATTTACTTTATTTTATTTCTAATACCATAATCATCATCATCATAGGTCAAATTTAATTAACAATTACTATGACGACAATGAAGAAGCTTTGGATGTATAGTGGTTAACTTGAGTTGTCAGCTGTTGGGTGGGGCTAAGGAACTGTGCATTTGTTTATATTTAATTAATAATTTAATGTAATGTGTTTTTGTTTTTTCAGTTTTTTTGTTTGTTTTGTGTTCATGGACATATCCTGTTTCTTAAAAATATATGTGAATAAAAGTTGTGTTAAGAATACTATGTCGTAAAGAAAAATCAATAAACATATGTTTTTAAAAAAGAAACAATTACTACAACTATTACCACCATCACTGCCATCATTGCTATCATTCTCACTACTGTCCTACCCTCATAATTTAATATACTAATTATCCTGTGATATACTGTATTTAGACAAGAGAATACGCTTGAGCAGTAATTTGAATTGAGAGATATTTCTGCTGTGTTTGACATCGTCTGACAAGCCATTCCATATTTTCACCCTACAGACAGAAATACATACAATCTTCCGGGTGGTGCCGAGTCTGACACTGTGTTGTTGGAAGTTTAGGTCCCATCTTAACTAAGGGTGCACGATTATGAAATGATATCCGATCTCCGATTATTTGCAGGGTCATATCTGCCGATACCGATTCTGACCGATTCCGATATTATACAGAGGACCACAATAGAAACAAGCCTAGGGGCTTGGCCCAAAGCCTGTTGATAAAGTATTCAATCAAAAAGCCTATACCCTTTTCTGAATGAGATGAGTACACAAATTAAATAATTGTGCCATTTTATCATCATTATTATTGAAGATAGGTTGAAAAGTGGTGAAGTTGTCCTTTAAGTAGTCTTTGACTAGTCTGAGCAAGTTTGTTTGGTCTGAAGTCACCTTAAGGTTTTGCCCAAAGTGCTTTTTAAGTAATACTTTTAATTGGTTCAATCTCAAACTGGAATTACCGGTGGTTTCATCTTCACTGTGTATTCTTGCTTTTAAAGCTGAATACCTTTGAGTCAAAAGGCCCATTTGAAATACAGTGCTTTATTATCATACAGCAACAGCTGTGGGCATGGCTTAAATTCAGTTGGGTTTGGTGCTAAGGTGAAAACTCTGTTTCTGTCTCTCAGGTATACTTAATGAACTGGTGGGTGTGGCCACATAAAAACATAATTTTAACACTTTCTGTAGGCATATACACTTTGTGGGGGGGAAATAAATCTTCATCCTAGTACAATAAATCATAATACCTGATACCTGTTTTAGGGTATCAGGTTCACTGACTGTATTTTCTTGAGGTCTTTTGACTTTCACTTTCTCTTTAAATGATTTGTCTTTTTAAAAACATTAACACAATCATGATATGGAAAATGTTTATGGAATTAAAATGAAACAGTGACCGCTCTTTGTGAAAAGGACGTAGATTTGAGAGGAGAGGAAGTTAATTTTTACATTACACTGAGAGTGCTTTGAAAGTATTGCTTGCCTTGCCTACTCAATCGTTTACAAGACAATCTTTGGAAGACATATGAGACGATATGCTCGTTAATCCTCATACCTACAGTATGAATGGATCACTTGATTGTTATTTTAATTCCCCCAAAGGTTGTTATTGTTACTAATTATGTTAAGTAATGCTCTACTAATAGTGACTGCTTCGTTTTGGTAAATCACTTGTGGTTGTAACACTGTCCTCTAGTGGCCATGGTTGACATAATATTGTGATAAATATTCCATAAAACATATTTTCACCTACAGAGGGCCCCCTTGTCAAAGCTATCAATCATAGTAACCTTCATTCTCCTATTCATGTATGAATACAATTTCCCATGAGTAAAGAGTCGCATCATTGTTCAGTGTCAATGATTGCACACCAATGAAGTTTGGATTGCACACCAATGAAGTTTGGAGCAAAGTGAGAGCATTTTTGAGAGTGGGATTGTGAGGAAGTGATTCATATCCCCAAGTATTCCCCCTATTCATAACCAATCAGCATTCCAGATTCTAGTAAACCAATCCGTTTTATTTATCTGTCAAATTGTATTCATGCATGCAGATCAACATTATAATATATGTTGATCTGCATGAATACAATTTGATTGATTACATACTCCAAGCAAACATTCCATTGGCATATTATGCCATGGAATGTTTGCTTGGAGTATGTAATAATTTATTAGGGGCCCAAAGGGCGTAGACCCCTTTTGTTTCCGTGAAATTCCGCCATTTTTGCAGTTTTAGGGTCCACTTGGCTGACTTGGGTGTTGCATAAAATTACCTATAGTTGGGGCACACCTAATGCACAACTCTAGGTGTGTGTATGCGCGTGCGCGTGTGTGTTAGCTCCGCAGATAGCCTCTGTACTCCACTCACCCACAGTAACCCTCTCCGCTCAGCTGCTCTTTACTACTGCACAACGGCTCCTCTTCAAAAGACAGCGTAGTCGGTAGAAGTGACAGTCGGGATGTGGTTTCGCAGCGGCCGTTCTATGCCCCCCGGCGCGGTCGTCGCTGAATTTACTGTTTATCTGGGCAACTTTAAATGGGCAACTGCCGTCTTCACAAACAGCACCGTACACACACAACTCCTCACTCCCGCGACAGACTCAAACTGGAAGTAGTCTCCATATTTGCCAGAGGCTGGGCGTTCAGCGAGCAGCCAACCAGCGCCATGCACAGGCAGGCAACGTCACTGACAAAAGTAGCGTGGATCTGGGTGTGAGTGCTGTCATTCCCTAACATATTATTTTGGTTTATTATTATTTTTGGCTGATCGCCACAATACAACAGCACAGAACTGCCAAAACTGCTAAAAATGGCGGAATTCATACGAAAACAATAATATAAAACTTGATTTTTGTATATAGCACCTTTTCATGACATGAACTGCAGCTCAAAGTGCTGCAATTAATACAAAAATAAAAGCAAAGCCATTAAACAACATTAAAATAATAGCAGTGATTAAGGCAATAGTGTCAATGAGGACATGATTGTAAAAGCTCAACTAAAAGCAGAAGTAGGTCTTGAGCTGTGCTTTAAAAATGTCTAGAGGCTGCCTGTCGAAGGTATAGTAATAGTGGGAGTTTGTTACAGGCTCGGCTCCAGTCTCTTTATGCCCATATATGGAGTTCTTTGTCAGGCATGCCCAAATATGGAGTCTATGCAGATGTCGGGTCGGGTTCGGACAGAATTAGAAAACTGTAGGCTGAAAAGGAACACATCTGTATGCATGTACAGTTTAACTCGGGTCCGTTTGACCAAGTTTACTATAGAGGGTCTAAGTCAGGGGTGTCCAAAGTGCGGCCCGCGGGCCAAATGCGGCCCTGGGACAAGTTTTATACGGCCCACAGCTTCATACCTGAATTGTATTATGAACGGCCCACCCAACAGTATGGGACATTTTTACATTCAAGTTTATTTTAATCACTATTACTGGAGGCCAGTCTGCAGCCATGATGTCACCTCTATGACCACAGCCATCTCCATATTTGGGCAAACCGTGCGAGACAAATACACACACACAGAACCAGGCGGATTCACAGACAGACCGACAGACAGACTATACAGAATTATACCCATCGAAGAGAGACAGACAAGACAGACTTACTAGACTGGCTCAAACACATGTTGAACGGTCCAAACGAAATAAGTTAGTGCACTAAAATATCGACCGCCCGGAAGCCTATAGGACACATCCCTGACGTTGAACTCCTCTGAGGTACTGAATAAGATAAGATACTGATCCGGTAAGACCCTGACATAGAACTGGACTGCTTTAAGACCCTGGCAGACTCCTGTAGGACACTGAACACGGACACTGATCTATAAGACAGCAGGGTTCTCAAAACCTATTTGGCCGTGCCACCCCCTGCTACCTCCTGGCCTAGTTGACGCACCCCCCCGAGGACTGGTGTCGTTGTATTTGCCCCGGATATTATACATTTTCCCAGAGCTATGGTGCGAGTGGTCCTGGTGACGGCCACCAGCCTGGCCCTGACGGGCGCGGTGGTGGCCCACGCCTACATCCTCAAGCAGCAGTTCTACCCCGCCGTGGTGTACCTGGGCCGCAGCAGCCCGAGCATGGCCGTGCTCTACCTGCAGGGGGCGGTGCTGCTCTACCTGCTGGGCTGCCTCCTCCGCGGCGTGTTCTTCGGTGCGCTGCGAAGCGCCGAGACGGAGCGCCTGGTGGAGCGCTGCGGCTACGCCGTCACCGAGACGTGCGTGGCGTTCACGGTGTTCCGTGACGACGCGTCGCCGCGCTTCGTGGCGCTCTTCGCGCTGCTGCTCTTCCTCAAGTGCTTCCACTGGCTGGCCGAGGACCGCGTGGACACCATGGAGCGCAGCCCGCACGACGCGTCGCCGCTGTTCCACCTGCGCATGCGCTCGCTGCTGTCCCTGCTGGCCGCGCTGGACGTGCTGTTCGTGCGGCACGCCTGGCGCAGCGTGGCGAGCCGCGGGCCGTCGGTGCAGCTGGTGTTCGGCCTTGAGTACGCCGTGCTGCTGACCATGGCGCTGACCACGCTGGTGAAGTACCTACTGCACAGCGCCGAGCTGCGCGGTGGCGACCACCAGGGGGCGACCGCGTCCTCCTGGGACGACAAGGCGGTCTACATGCTCTACACGGAGCTGGTGACGGGCGGCGTGACGGCGCTGCTGCACCTCGCCTTCATCGTTGTCATGCTGCAGGTGCACAGCTTCCCGCTGTTCGCCACGAGGCCGCTCTACCTGGCGCTGCGGACACTGCGGAGGGCCGCCACGGACGTGGTCATGTCGCGCCGCGCCGTGCGCCACATGAACGCCGCGTACCCCGATGCCACGGCCGCCGACCTGCGGGCCGCCGACGGCGCGTGCGTGGTGTGTCGGGAGGAGATGGCGCCGGCGGTGGGCGGGGCCAAGAAGCTGCCCTGCGGCCACATCTTCCATGGCGGCTGTCTGCGCTCCTGGTTCCAGAGGCAGCGCACCTGTCCCATCTGCCGCGCCGACGTACTCGCTCAAGGCACGCCCTTTGCCGATGCGCCCGCCACGCTCCCTGCTAGCGCGGTGGCTCCAGGAATGCCGTTGCCGCCGCCTGGCTTTCCTCCCGTCGCCTTGTTCCCTGTTTGGGCTCTCTTCTCTTCTGGAGCGCCCCCTGGTGGTGGTGGTGGTCCTGCTGACGTGGAGGAGGCCGCGGGGGAAACCCTGTCTGCTGCTGCGGGGCAGACACTCGCTTCCAGCTCCCCTGCTTTCTCCTTCCCGCCAGCTCCGTCGTGGCTGCTCCATGTGCCGCCGGCTGCTCTTCCCTCCGCGTCATCCATGCCTCCTCCTCCTCCTCCTCTGACGGGGCTGTCTGAGGAGGAGCGGCTCCAGTCTCTCCAGGACATTTACTCTCTGCTGGACGCAGCCATGCTCCACATCCACCACTACCTCAGCAGCCTGGCTGCTGCTGCTCCTCCCCCCACCAGCCAGGAGAACCAGTCACAGAGCCTCTGAGCCGGAGAGAGCCGGTCAGGCCCCCGGCCTGGAAGGCGACCTGTATACCTTCTGCATTATCATACATGCGAAATTGCGAATGGAGCCTTGTCCAGCTTTGTGTGTCTGTGTACCGCATTTGTGATGATTTGATTGGCTGCGGAATGTGATGATGTATGACGATAAGAGTGCCCCTTATTAGCGCCCCCTTAAGTGTGGTTTGTATCTATTTTACTTACTAATTCAGTCATCAATGTTTATATAGCTCATTGTGTATATTACATATAGCCTTTTTATTTTGGGGCTTGACCCCCCCTCTTATAGCTGCTTGCAGCTATATTAATTATTGTTTCTGATTCCAAGAGTAGGCTCAACAGTAGCTCTGGTCCATAGCCTTCTACTGCTTCGATTCTGCCCTGCAGTAAGGCTATGTGACTTTCCGTTTTAAATCTCAAATCGAAATCAGACCAGCCTCTCCTCTTTGGTGGAAATCTCACGAACGTCTGACCTACTCACCAATATTAAGACGGGTTGTGTCAATAGAAAGCCTACTTTACTTAGTGGACGCACTCTGAGTCCCCCACCACACCTATAAACGGTACTTTTTGGCCAAAAAATACTTTTAGTTACTCCGCTGCGCCCTCTACCGATATTGCCCAGAGAACTGCCTCATAGAGAATATTTTTCCTCCGGTGAAATAAATCCCTTTCTGGCCAAAAAGTACCGTTTATACGTGTGGTGGGGGACTCAGAGTGCGTCCACTAAGGAAAGTAGGCTTTCTATTGAATATTGGCGAGTAGGTCAAACGTTCGTGAGATTTCCACCAAAGAGGAGAGGCTGGTCTGATTTCGATTTGAGATTTAAAACGGAAAGTCACATAGCCTTACTGCAGGGCAGAAACGAAGCAGTAGAAGGCTATGGACCAGAGCTAGCTCAACAGAAACAAATAGGAGATGGTAAAGTGAAAGTCAGTGAGTGTAAGTTAAGTGTGTACGGTAAGATTTGACTTGAAATACATTATTCTAGGCTAACTGAAGACTGAGATAATTCACCAGTAAGACGCGCAAACGCGGGAAGCGAACGCAGCTGAGACCCTGCAGATCATGTCTGTCTGTGTGTCTGTCCCGCTGTTACTGTATATGTGGACATGGCCCCTTTTGTGCCCATATATGGAGCTGAGTGGACCTGGCCCCTTTTGTGCCCATATATGGAGCTGAGTGATTGCTGATGCAACACACTCCATATTTGGATAGCGGGACAGACACACACACAGACAGACAGACAGACAGACATGATCTGCTAGGTCTCATAGTAAGTGCTCACTGCGTTCGCAATTATATCCATGTGTGGATAATGAACTGATTTGCGATAGCACCAATCACTCACAATGTCAACTAGAACTGCACTCTGTCGACCGCTACGAACTTTAAAATCTCAGCCTCTCTGTAAAACATTGAAATTAAATACTAAAGTCGGGTTATAACTGGTGACGTAATTACGAAATGTTTCAATATTGGTTGGGTAACAGGTAACGTATACATTATGTAAGTTGAAAGTACTATACTGTGGTCGGCTGACTTTTTTATGTGCGTATGCTTCGTATAGTTATATATTCAATGTCGGGTTATAACTGGCTGTCGATGGTGATGTAATTAGGATATGTTTCAGTGTCGGGTGAATTAAAGGTAATGTCTGTATGTATGTATGTAATCTTAAACCTATCTTAATTACGTCACCATCAAAAGCCAGTTATAACCCGGCATTGATACATATCTTACGTCACCATAAATACCTACCAAGCATACATGTGCATTCGTACCAGCACGACCACAATACTTGCACGCTCTGCTTGCGCAAGTAATAACTCATTACATTACATACATCCCATCATGGCTCCTCTCTACTCCCTACATCAAAACGTTTTGTATTTACTAATAGCATAGTTTGTACCATGGAGTCATATCAACAACAGCAAATCAAAATGTCAAATGCACAAATGAGACAAATATTCCAATACCTGTTAAAGTTTTGATCTTTATGTCTTGTGCAGTAACATTTATGAAAACAAGATTTTCAGTCGTTTGTGCTTCTTTAAGTTTAATAGACCAAGATTGGCGAGACCAAATAAAGCTAAACTGCCAACTGAATTTCACAAATTACATGGAAGACAACAGTTTTTGTTATATATATATATATATATATACCGGTATATATATATATATATATATATATATATATATATATATATAAATGCGTGTGCGCTATATTTACATAGGAGAGTGACAGGAAACCAGAGAGAAAGGAAAGAACTTGGATTTGAACTTGGATTTTCAAGACTCACAGGGAGAGTATGGCCAGTGCACTAACTGGGCACTCATGCATATGTTTTCCAGGACCATATGGGAAATATACAACAATGTCTTGCTACATACGGTATCAAGCATGGGCTACATCCATTTAATGTGATTCAATCACCATCATCTCTCTGTACTGTACATCTATCTGTATACATTAGTGCCAGAGAATGCACTCCAAGTTTATTATGTCCCTGTTATAAATTATGAATGAACTCAGCTGGGCTAAGTAAAGGCCCATTATGCTTGTTGAGGGGCACAAGCCCCTCCTATGTCCAGCTTTGAGGGTTTGTGTAAACACAAACATTGTTTTGCTACCACCAGTCCACCACCTATGACTAGTTTTGAGTGTTTGTGTAAACATTGTGTAAACACAAACATTGAAGACAAAAGTAAGGACGCAAATTGTGATCGGCCGGAAAGAAATTATGTATGATGATAAGAGCGCCCCTCACTTCACACAGGGATGATTCAAAGTCTTTTTAAGGCTCTCCCTGTAAAGAATAATTTGTCTTGCTATGGTCTGTAGCATGAAGTCATGTCATTAATGCAGGAATGCACCATTTACCATTTAGAAAGCGGGTCCATCATAGTGCAAAGTCGCATTGTTTTGTTACCTTAAGCATTAAGCAAGGATCCTTTAAACACTGAATCACATAAGTTGAAGAAATACATTTCTAAATCTATACATTTCTAAATACTTTTGCATTAAGTGCATGAGTATAAGAGCACTCATTGTTTACACTGTGTGTGCTCTACCTGCCCCTTTTCATGCATTACACTTTGGAGCTTTCTGAGCAGGGGAAAAGGTTATGCTTGCTTTACAAACAAGCAAAATCATTTCAATAAACAAAACATTTCCACATACAGTATGAGGTCTATCAGAAAATATTGTTGTTTGCCAATTCAAACCCTGAATGTCCATCACTACGGCAGTCACTACACTGACCTCCGCCGAGAGCGAGGGAAACCCCTGAAGCTGTGCCCAGGTGTGCTACCTGGTGAAGAGAGTCCAGTGTTGTCCCTAAAGCTTGGAGAGTGACCGTGGATTCTATAAGAGATAGAGTTGTAATAGACAGAATTCACATGACAGCCGGGGTGGTCACTGTGTGACATGAGGAGACTGTCACACATGTAGCACATACAGGAACAGAGGGAACCCAGACTTGAGTCCGGCCTGCATCTGTCTGTCTTGAAGTGAAATTGCAGCTTCTGTATGCGAGGGGCACTCGTGCTCTCCTGTTCCTCTCCTGGGTAAGCGATTAGATTGGTGCGACTGGTTCCCTCCTCCATGGGAAGATAGAGGGTACTGTGGCTACGACTGTGCACCATGTTCGTCCTGCCCCTCTGCCCATCTCTGCTCCGTGCTCCTATGGCAGAGAGTCCGAGGGTCCTGTCCACAAGATCTTTCTCCCTCTTCAGTGAGGCCCTCTCCTTGGCATCTCTCCTTTCATCTTCGGTGTTCATGGTGAGGAAACGAAGCACCACCAGGTTGAGGAACGCCCCGATGACAGTGAGCCCCACCAGGATGTACAGGAAGCTGAACGCCACGTAAGGCGTCTTCTCCTGGAGGTCCTCCTTCTTCTGCAGGGCCACAAAGTCCCCGAATCCGATGGTGGTCAGCGTGATGAAGGAGTAGTAGTATGCGTGGAAGAATGTCCAGCCCTCAAAGTGAGAGAAGGCCGCGGCGCCTACACACAGCGTTCCGATGCAGGACAGGAAGCCCACCAGCACCATGTTCTCCATCGAGACCTCTGTTTGCCGTAAGCCCAGGCACTGCTTTATCTTGCAGAGGAGATAGCGGACAAACGTGTTCATCCTCTCGCCCAGGCTCTGGAACATGACCAGAGTAAGGGGAATGCCCAGTACGGCATACAGCATGCAGAAGACCTTCCCTGCGTCTGTACCAGGTGCTGCATGGCCATAACCTTAATGGAGAGAGAATGGAATTAATTATATATATTAAAGACTGAGGCAGGAAAAGTTCTATGTTAAAATATCAACCTGTAAAACATGGAAAGTCCATAATAAGACAATCTTGTGTCATACAATACAATTTGTACAATGTGTGTGTGTGTGTGTGTGTGTGTGTGTGTGTGTGTGTGTGTGTGTGTGTGTGTGTGTGTGTGTGTGTGTGTGTGTGTGCGTGCGTGCGTGTGTGTGTGTGTGTGTGTGTGTGCGTGTGTGTGCGTGTGCGTGCGTGCGGGCGTTTCTGTGTGTGTGTGTGTGTGTGTGTGTGTGTGTGTGTGTGTGAGAGAGTGTGTGACTGTGTGTGTGTGTGTGTGTGTGTGTGTGTGTGTGTGTGTGTGTGTGTGTGTGTGTGTGCGTGTCTGTGTGCGTGTGTGTGTGTGTGTGTGTGTGTCTGTGTGTGTGTGTGTGTGTGTGTGTGTGTGTGTGTGTGTGTGTGTGTGTGTGTGTGTGTGTGTGTGTGTGTGTGTGTGCGCGCGCGCGTGTGTGCGTGCGTGCGTACGTGCGTGCATAATATCTAATGGTATAACACTACGACAGTATAGGCAGCAGGCTACAAACAAATCAAACTCACCAATGGTGGTGATTACCGTTATGGCAAAGTAAAAAGAACCCGCAAATTTCCACTGCCTCCCGGCGCGATGAGGCTCAGCCTGCAGCACGACTCGCTCGATTTCCCGGTAGTCGTCCTCCGAGAAGCGGTACTTCTTTTTCATGTCGCTGCGTTTCTGCTCCAAGATGCGCCGGCGAGAGCTCTCCGTCTCGGACTCCAGCGCGTCGAACACCGCTGCGCCCACCAGCAAGTAGGAGAACATGCACAGGATGAGCGAGAGAGTCCGAACATTTTGCTTTTTCATCATCTTTTCGGTCCGTGAAACTCAGCGTGGTGCTGAGAGAGAGAGAGAGCTCTAACAGTGAAGGCACGGTTACAGGTGGTATAGAGGCTATACAACGCTGTTCACAATATAGATCTCAAAGAGGGGGTGTGAGGAGAAGAGTCGACCGACCTCCTGTTGCGTGAAGAGATATCAGCCTCGTGGAGCCAGTTTCGGAAAGCCAGCACAGACCCAACTCCAAGGAAAACGACTATATAGGTTAGAATAGGTGCATTAGGACATTATTCGACTGTGTGCAACGAGAGTATAGTGCGCACTAGAGTTCCCGCACGGTCATCTGTTTCTGTCATCATATAACAGGTGGCAGTGGCTTCAGCACTTCGCATGCGCAAAGCAGTGGCCAATAAAACATCCACGGCGTAAATTATTTATTTCTATTAATACTTTATCCTATACTGTAGGCTACACAATCCCTGCAATCCGCAATGCTATAAAAGGTTCTAAAAGTTGATGTTCCAACTTCAAATAGCCAAAAATAAGAGGATGTGGCGTGGCTGTGGATGGGGGCGTTTTTCCATTATGGAAACAAGCGAGTAATCACGTGGCTGCTGAATTTACTCCACATGTTGCACCGATGATTTTCAAGCGACTAACTCGTCTTGAAATCTCATTTTCTAGCTAATTAAATTCAAATCAGTTATGAATATGCTTGTCGAGCGTGGTATAAGCGTTCACACAGCGCTGCCTCCCCATTGAACCAATCAGCACCACGGACAGCGTCACAGCGACACGGACAGCACCATGGACAACGACAACGGACAGCGAGATACATGTGCATTTTCTAGTTTTAATCCAGTGCCTCGTAATAATCAAGGGGGAAAAAAGCATACCCTATTTACGCTCTTTAATTTAATAATATTAACACAATATTAAAAATAGTTAGGCCTCCTTGAGCCTTTAACTGCAGGGGCATGCAATAAATGGTGTAATGGTAAGCCCCTAGATGCCATCTGCAGCCTAAATAGTAAAAACCTATTACTGCAGGTTCTGCAGGAGTTAGCCGTCTATATAAAAGGGTCGGTCGTGTTTCTGATAAGCGCTATACACTGTGTATAGTGCACACTGCACACTGCCAGTGCCATGCAGTATAAAGCCACCATTTAGTTTTTCACATAGGCACCTTTTTAAATATTGGCAGATGAAACGATGCAGTCTACCATTCATTGTCAATGGAAGACAGCGACATGACGTTGCAAAGACGGAATGATGCATGAAGGCTGTAGCTGCTCCAAAGAAACTCACAACGCGTATTTGCATCGTCTCATCTGCCCGTGTGAACGCACGCACCATGAGTTCCACACCGTATATATAGATGCCGAGAGCCATGATTCCATTATAAGTAACTTAAGCTTAGATAATGATTCCTAAAATAGTTACAGACTGTTTATAGAGAACGTTTAGGTTATATATAAGACCTATTTGTTGATGTTGATGCCAACGATATGTTTTACCATTGCATGTAACTCTTATACTTTCTTATACAACTTTCTCAATCCATCTAATGCATTGTATTAATGTACATTTATAGACTATATATATAACCTAATTGTGCTGCTTTTCAAGGATGTGTTGAAATTTGGATAGTGTTAGGGATTGAACATAAATCTGTGCTGTCCCTGTGTCAGTGTCAATTTTCGATAAATTGAGTGAAGGACCCCAATGGAAACAAGCCATAATAGGCTTTCTTGGGTTTAAATCTTTCCAATTTTTATACTTTTACTCCACTGCATCTCAGAGTCAAATTTCGGTACTTTTTACCCCACTACAATTATTTGAAAATATAAGTTCAGTCAGATAACTCACGAATAGATTGAACAAATATTTATTATCGAATGAGAATACAAGTGTGCATATAACATTTTATCTTGGCGTTCGGCTCTGCTATACATTTTTCTCCCTGCTCGGCACAATTATACAACCATCAGTAGTCATTAAGAGCAGGGAGATAGATATACAATAACAACCCCCCGTTGGAAACAGAATAGCAGCGCCCACCGGTGCATGGTGCTGGGGTGCATGGCGATGGGTGCAGAGGAAGGAACGCAGGTAGAATCTAGACCTAAGTGATCTTAAATACCCTGCCCGATTGGTCAGCTGATTGATTGCCACCTCAGCGAATGACATGTGGGTCTTGCATAACACTGAATGAGCCCCTCGAGTATATCTGACTGAACTACTGTAGCTAGCCTACTCTGCAAGCTACATATCATTTACTAGTTACTTATTTGGATTATTATCACAAAACACCAAGTAAAAAGTACAGTATGTGTGTTTAAAATGTATGGAGTGAAACCAAAAGGTATACATAACATACTTACATATACTCAAAACATTTACAGTAGCCTACAGTGCAGTAGGCCTACTCAGGTAAATGTGCTTCATGTTAGGCTGCCCACAGAAACTGGCCTTATTTTTTAGAACTAATTCAGCTGCTTTATAGTAGACTATACTCTACCATGTCCGTGTATATGTTTTAAATGCATTCATGATAGTGGCATCTCATACTCTCACTTGGAGTAGTGGACTGGAAACCAATACACTATTGTGTGATAGCTACAGTACTTGTTGCCATGGTTACTCTAACTGTGCTGCTGATAACCAGCAGCACAGGCCGGGAGCTGTCATTAAAGGTTGATGCTATGTTGGTGTTCATAATCCAACAGGGAGTACATTTATCGCATTTCTGCATATAAACGATCAAAGAAAATTGTCTCTCTCTGTTGTTCATTGCCTAGATTTGGATCGTAAAAATATAGGCTATAGTATGGTACTCTTGACAGTGAGCACAAATTATATTAGTAAAATATGAACATATTAACGAACAACCCTCCTTTATAGAGTCACAGTAAAATGCATAATTAACTGGAGAGTGTACTCTCCAGTACATTCAATGTGTTGAATTAAAGTAAAATAAAACATTTTTAAAATAACTATTAAATAGCTACATATTCCCATAGCAACCATTGCTATAGAAGGTTGCTCAGTAACTCTCCAGCTCTTTAGTAAACAGAAAATACATCTGACCAATATCATCTAATCAAGACAGAGAGAGAACTCATAAAAGGATTAACATACAAGCACACAACATTGGAACTGGAACAATATAACATTGAAGTGACCTTTGATGACATTTGTAATACACCTGAAAATGTATTTTCTGTTCACTAAAAAGCTGGAAGACAGGGATAATCTGACCCTGAATAAGACATGAGACATGGCCAAAGCATTTCCGGGGGTCCACAGCCAAAAACGTTAAGAACTCCTGCTTTAAACAGTTCTGTGATCTTATTGTGATGTCAGAAGGTGGTGGACAGCTGTCTGATCTTTTGTTCCTCTCAACCACAGCAGGATCTGCTCACCATGGCTCTGCTTCTGTGTTAAGTACCTAAAATAGGCCATGTTTGGGCCCTGTTGTGTTGTGATTCAATCCAGCCAGCTATTGATAAATGAATTAAACGTCAGTCTATAATCGGGGAACCAGCAGCACTTAAAGCCACACCATGCCTGCCTGTTAGTCATGTCCTTTTCAAAGCTGAGGGAGCTGGGGGCGGAACGGGGGCGGGATGCGACCGGGGGGATTGGGTGTTAAAGACACACTTCATCAACATGCAGAAAATATTAACATGACATTTATTTATTGTTTATTGGCATGAAAATGTGATTCATGCTCTAAACTAAAAACCCATCCAGGAATGTTCATTTTCTTTTGGAAATGGTCTATCTTTAAACAAATATTTAGCCATTAGTAACACTAAGACTTCAAGCTGCTATAAGCATTAATATGTCAAAAAGGTTAATGACTTTGGTATTTGGTATTCAGACAGCCAGCAATGAGTACAACGCTCCCAAAAGAAATGTAGTCTCTGTGACAAATCTAGGGGCCGCAATCTGCATTCAAAGGTTTTCCTAGAGGTGAAATTACTAACCAATCAGGAAGTAGACAGGCAAATCGACCAATGACAAAGCTTCTAGGAGAATCTTTGAATGCCGATTGTGGCCCCTAGATTGTGTCACAGAGACTACATTTGTTTGGGGAGCGTTTTACCCATTGCTGGCTGTCTGAATACTAAAAATGATATAAATAAAAATGTCATTAAAATGTTGACATATTATTGCTTATAGCATAAGTAAAGTACTTTACATGTTGAACAACAGAAGTAAACAGTTTAATGAAAGCAGTATCTTATTTGGTCAAAACATTTCTTCTCAGAACATTCAAATTCGATCTGTGTGGAAAGTGCTCAGTGGGACATGATAATTGTGAATGTGTTATATTAATTCATCAAAAACAATGCTTAGAAAAGGCTGCGTATAAGCAGATGTGATGTTTTTTGTCTTGCATAATGCGCTTTGGAGTATTCCGGTTTTTTGGGGGTATTCTCTCCTGGCTGAAGCAAAAACACTGCTTTGACATCGTTGGTGATGCTGTGAATGAGCACCAGTGGTGGACAGTAACTAAGTATGTTTATTGTTTACTTGAGTAGTACATAACTACATGTTTTAAGTAACTGTACTTGAGTATGTTATGTCACACCATGCACTACATTTCAAAGACAAATATTGTACTTTTGACACCACTGGGACTCAAACATGTAAAATAACATTACGACCCTATGACTTGGAAAATATCCAATCTCCATGCAAGCTCACAATGCACATTGTGTATACTTTTAGTAGAGTGCTATATTTGACCAGAAGTATCCATACTTTGACTCAAGTATACTGGGTTTGAATACTTTGTCCACCACTGATAATAAGGCACATGGCATCACGTGGAGAAAAGAAGAAGATGTGCCTGAAGGCAGCTTCCCCCGTTGATCGAGCGGCTCTGCAGGAAAACCATTAAGTAGCCTACTGGAGCTGAACACAAATCAAGCACCTCATTATAAGTCAAAGATTCAGAATGAGAGCAAGGTGGTCACGCAGGGATCAGGAGCTCAGAGCTTATGCTTCTACGAATCTATAGAGGATGGGAGGAAAACGAGAGAGAGCTGGCCGGGGCAAAGGATACATGAGGGACAGAAACAGGACAACATTATCTATCAGCATCTAGTCTGGGGCCCACCAATTGAAGGTTCAAAAATGGACCCTTGTTGAGGGTTCCAATTCGGTTCCAATTATACACTCTCAGTTACAGACCATAAAGGTCCATTTAGACGAAGAAAAGGAAATGAACCAAACCAACTGAAAAGCTCTAAATGTTCCAAGTTTTATGAAAAGGGTGTGATTTTGTTTTAAAAGATATATACACTGACAGTACATATGTTGCGATCAATAACATGCCAATACCTGAATACCTACAGTATATGGTATACCCAACCCAATGTATGTATCATGTGCAAAAAAAGAACAATTCATTTTTACATCTTAAAGGGATATTTTACTTTCAAAAAAACTTTTTGTAAATTTTACTCTTGTATATCTCATATATCTTTAATATATCTCTTCTCCTCTATTTGTCTTTTTTATGACAAATAGAGCAGGTGTATGATAGCAAGTGGTCTCAATTCAATGACACATTTGGAAACTCACTTTGACTTGATTATTTTGGCTGGTGGTTATAAATGAAGAGGGAAAACAACTGAAAGCTTTTGGAATGCATGGAGATATTTGCTGGGCAATATTTCCAGCCACAATAGTCGCGATCCTGTCCAGGTCTGTTGTGTTTGATGACAGGCAAACAAGGCTTCATCAACATGGTTGTGACAAACTTGCATCCATATGGGATTCGTTATTGGATTGGTGGGTCAAACAATAGCCACTTCATTATAACCTAGGTGTGATTGTGGACGAATGCCTAGATCCTTTTCCATGGGAGATGCCACTATTCAGGCAATGATATTGATATGCCAAGGATAGCATACAGATCTGACACTTACAATGTGCATTACATTCACCCGTTCACACACCGACGGTGCAGGATACCATGCAAGGCATGCCCATCAGGAGCAGTTAGGGGTGCAGTCATTCAGTGTCTTGCTGAATGACACTTTGACACTAATGCAGGAGGAGCCGGGAACCTTCAGTATCACAAGTGGACCCACATACCTCCTGAGTCACTACCGCCCCTACTGTATATATTGTATGTACTCCAATGTACCACATGACCACAGAGCATCCTTATTCTTAGGGGAACATTCTCCAAAAATAGCAGAACTATAAGCTCACAATGAATCACTTCATGACACGTTGTGAGCTTGTCATTATTTTCTGTGAAGAGATTTAGTGTAGAGGGGAAAAGGGAGGGGGTCTATAGTTATATTTTGCCTAGTGGACTCAGGTCAACAAAGTACTGTATAAGGTTTAAGTGTCAAATTATACCACTTTGTTTGTTGTTAGGGAATTTGCATGGTACGTTTGCACATTCCTGGGATGAATCCTCTGTATATTTACCCATCCTAATAGGGCATAGCAGTGGCGGCCATTTTCTGGTTCCACTCAAGTTGTGAAACAGCTGCTTAAATCAGGTTTAAATTGCTTATTTAGTCAGCCTGTGGCCAGTCAACTGTGGCCAGTCAACCCTTAAGCCTAGAATCAAGCTCATGACTCATGGCCCTGAGGTGCATACCCATAACAAATGAACCCAGTAAACTGAGAGAGAGAGAGAGAGAGAGAGAGAGAGAGAGAGAGAGAGAGAGAGAGAGAGAGAGAGAGCATACATTCAGCAAAAGTATAGCCGATCTACAAGCTCACAACGCATCCCAAGAGATGGTGTAAAGGGAAAAAAGGAGTGGACTAGACCTACTCCAAAATCCAAATCTCTTTGCCATTTGTTGGTCGTTGTTTTTTTTGCGAATGTTCGCCCCAGAATCATCATGCATGTGGGTCAAGTAAGAGATATCATTTGAGATTATGGTTCCCCACTAACCAATGTATGTATATTAAAATCTTTAGCTGAATTCAAAGCTGTTGAATTAGGTTTGAATCCATTTAATGTCGCTGCAGCAGTGAAAAGCAACAGCCAACGCTGGATGCCTGCAGAACCCTGCAGTTTCCACAGTAACTATAAGACCAAAAATAGAAACCCAAACCAGGGACCATTCAACATTCAATTCCCAGCAATAACGCAATGATTCTATTCATAGCTTCTAATGGTGTGATACACATGTGTGAAAATGTGGCTCTCCAATTACTGTCAAAAGATCAAATCATACATTGCCTGGAGCCACCGATTCTCATTCCACAATACAAATGTAACTTACACACGTATACTGTACTTGGGACATAGACATATACCGGTAGGCTATTGGGAGGTTAATTCCTGCCAGACTTACTGGAAATGCGTGCTGGGAAGAGTGTCTTGTTTGACAAAAACTCTAAATAAAGTATGTAAAAAACAAAATAAAAGGACTGTGTGTGTGTGTTCGTTCAAGAAATTATCCTAAAGCTGCTATAGGTTTCATTGAAAATTAATAATAACTTGTTTTATTCATTCAACCTTCATATACTTGGGGATATATTGAGGGCACTCAGGGCAGAGCCCTCATTTAACCATAACCGCAAGCACGGAGCAGCGGACCCCTCACCAACCTTAATCCGGTCGTATTAACGGACGCCTCACCAACATTAATCCGGTCGTCACTCCTAATTTCTACTTTTTCCTGAATTGTAGACAAATTGAACTACCACTAATTTGTGGGAAACCACTTTGAAAACCACTGGCCTAGACCACAATTAAGTGAACTGGGTAGTGAGGTTGTATGCAGTGTATGATATTAACAAAACAACAATTATGTTGTGATATTTCTACAACTACAGCCTTTTCTACATGCTTACATTTGCGATAAAAAAGTGAATTGTTCAATTGTGTGCACTTGGCCTACAGCTTACTTTGTTAAAGAAGCTTGAACCTCTTTCATAAATGTAGCCTGTGTGTTATCACAACATATTCTCACTCTCAACTTCTCAAGCCATACAAATCTTGATATTTGAAATATTTATAATATTGTGCAGCCCAAGGGGTTAGTGAGCTACAGAGTGGAAAATTATAGCCACCAGTGTCACTACAATATCTGATACCACTAATTAATTAACATACTGTCGTTTTCGCTGCAGTAAGTAGTAGGCTATGCACCCCTGTCGTGAAATGAACCTTGAACAATTTTACGGAATTATACATACTCATTGTATGAGGGTGTCACATACCGATTACTGAAACGATGAACCTCTGCCCCAATCTTTTCAGAACGGCCTGTTATAGCACCACCAGGAGGCCGACTTTTGTAAAACACATTTTTTGATATTACTCCTCCAGATTCTGTCCAAAAATCCCACAAATCGTTACACAGTATTTATAGTCATGTTATCAAGACGGATCTGTCCGATTTTTCATATTCCATGCATCCTAATTGGCTAACATTGGCTTTCAAAGTTTGCAGGATTGGCCCGTTTTGAGCAAAAAGCCTCAAATCATGAACGCAGCATGCAATTTACGTGAAAACTAGGCTGAGGAATCCTTTACATTGGCCTGTTATAGCGCCACCAACAGGTGGATTTTTGCAAAACACATTTTTGGAACAAAATGCCTCAAATCATCCAATTAGCCCTTCACTAAATCCCATCCCAAAAAGCGATTGTCCCGTGCCAATCCAAATAGTTTAGCAACAGTTGCTATGCAGTTCAAGCTTTCTTCACTTCTAAGTGCTATTGGACAAGGATGGGTTGGGGAGGGACTTAGTGAAGGGCTAATTGGATGATTTGGCTAGTGATGGACAAATCTGTTTTTACATTTTATTTGTGGTGTGTTTAAATGAATTAATTAATTAATTAATCATGAAAAAGTAGTGCACACTCATGCTGCAACCAGCATTGGTATCTTGCTCTGGGCTCTGATTGACAGCTGCATCAAATCATTTAAAAACAAACAGTTCAAATGTTATAGAATATAGACCATTCCACCGGAAATGAATGGATTCTGTTCTCAGAATAAAAGCTTAATTCTATAAATGGACTTTGTATATAGACTTTGTATATAGCCCTACACCTGGTTAGCCTACGTAATATATACTATAATAATATATACTACTAATATATGTTTTTCTTTGGCTCGTTTTACATCTTGTATTATTATTATGTTGTGTGTAAAAACACATTGAGTAGCATGTTATGCATGAAAGGTACTATAGTAATACTTTTACTTTGAAGTCCACTAGCCGGAAGTCCGGTTTTAATTTAACACGTCTATCTTGACGTCGGCTGGAAGGAAAGGGCAGATAATGCATGTCTGCTTACGCTCGGCTTTTACTGGAACATAAAAAGTTGAACTCATGCCAGATTCGACCAGTGAGACAGATTTCACACATATTTATGTTTTCTCGAGTCGGTAGTCTGTTTTAATAAACAACCATGGAGGACGACTGCGTGTGTGAATATGATTCGACCTGGGACACGGAGGAGAGTGATGGAGACGACCCGGCTGGAGGAGGAGAGAGCCAGACGAGAAGCAACAGAACCAGTCAAGACAAGAACAAAACATCTTGGAGCGCGCTAGTACGTGCACTTAATTGTGTAGTGTTTTGATTTTTTAAATTTTTAATAAGTTTCACAACTTTCACAGCATTTTCAGTTAAAACACTCTTGTATGAATAGATAGTTCTACTATTAAACCTCGCGTCACCAGACTTTCCGCAGTACCTATCTATGGAAAGCCTGGTTTCTATTTGCTGCTCGGTGCTCATATCCGATTTACAGCCCGCCTACCGTATCCGGTGATCCGCGCGCACACATGCATGCTCTCATAGTTTCCCTATCCGCCTTTTAGGCTGTGACCGGATCTGCAACATACAAAGCGAATGAGTCCCAGTTTAGTTCACTGGGCTACTAGGCCAGACCCTTGATAATAATAATTATTCCTTCGTCACCTGGGTGGTTTATAATCTACACACACCATAAACACTACGACAGTGTTGCTCGCCAAAATGTGACGCGTTGTTAGCTTGTAGATCTGTTCCTTTTTTTGGCGAGCGACACCCGATCGCGTGATGGAGAAGGATAAATGACGCTTCATCACACCGTCGGGTCTTTTGCTCAACATAATGACATATTTTAACTGAAAGTGTCGACGTCGGGTCTCGCTTCGGTACCTCTTTAAGAAAATATGTAATTTTTGTTACTGGGAAAGAAAGGGTCGTCACGACCTATTTATTATTTATTTTTAGCCTTGCCTTGCATTGCATTCAGTCTCGGGTCTCCGTTGCGCGTCGGTTGGTGGTGTAGCTTGCTGAAAATAATAGATCTGCAAGTACACATAACATCACGACGTGACGTTTTGTGAGATTGTACATCTGCCATTTTCAGGCAGCGTACTGCTTCATTGCTTTTGCCTGCTGGTGGTTGGTTTGCTAACCACCAAGCTAGCCAGTAGCCACATAGTTGGCAAGGTTCCAACTCATGTTAGAATGCATGAGATTGTAATGTATCATATATGTTTGCGCATCTCTTTTGCTATGTTATTCTACGACATTTAATAGATCTTTATTGTCATTGCTTGCATGAAACAACGAAATTCAGTTTGGAGCTTCACCACTGGCATTGAAATAAATAACCATACAATAACCCAAAGTGCAATAGTGTTGGTGCAATGTAATAGTCCAAAGCACTGTGCCATCCATTTGAAAGTGCATAAAATGTGTCATATCTCTACTTACTTTTTTCAACAAGATTCACATGGGAAAACATTCTCTGTGGGTGATGGGGTGACATTTACAGCAGCACACACTTAAGGGGCACACATGTATGAGACACAAATTGACAGGTGTCACTAATTACCCCACACCAGCCACAACTCACCTGTCAACTTGTGTGCAATTTTATGGAATATCAACCATTCTAGGGATAGGCTTGATATTATACTACCGTAATAGATGTCTGGGTATTTTGGTCGCTAGAGCACTCGGCTTTAGTCTACAATGTTGTGGGTCACAAACCCAGCTGGTCTATCCAGGGCATTGAAACGGGGATAGACCTCGTTCTAAAATGATACTGATAAAATAAGCTCTACTTGTGAAGATGCACAATTTGTAGCATAAGTTTATATTTCACTGGTGAATGTTTTAAACGGTCCATCATTTGCTCATAATCATATCTTTGCAGTGGCATCATGCGCCCAGAAATATGAGGGCAGCAAAGGACATGCAGAACTACAGGCGAGGTTATCCGGTGAGTGTCTGAACAACATATTATGATAGATTAAATCAGTTTATTCATCAAACTGTTGAGCAAGCTGAGCTTTTTGCTTATTCTTTTTGCAGAACCTTACAGATGATGATTGTGCAGAGGAAAAGATGAACAATTTGAAGTTCTATCTCAACCAATTTCCCTCTGCACCTGATGGTAACTCAATGGACTGTCTTGTGTGTTCTAATTTAATAATAATCTAGTTTTAATTTGTGTAAAAAGTATGTCCGTAATGACACTTTGCATGTCTGTTTCATTTTCATAGAAATCTATGTTGAAACATTCCATAAGGAGTGGAAAACAGACTACAAGAGACTGGAGAGAGTTCACTCTTACATTCAATGGTATGTATTGTTCAAGAAATTGAACAATGGATTTATAATATAAAACATTGAAGAGACTGCTTTTATGTGTATTCAATGTATTATTTAGGTGCATAACATTGAGTCATCATAATTTTGCTGAATATGTAAAACACCAGAGTGCTGGTGATTTTGAACCGACAAGATTTTCACAGCTCCTAAACATTTCCCAAATTGGATGAATAATTGAAAGTTACATTCTAGCAGGGAAGAGGTTAGAAGATAATGAGCTAAAGATGTTGTCAAACACCACTAATGGACAAGACCAGCTCAGTGGAGCGTCCCAACTGTCCACCCTTACTCAACTCAAAATGTATTTATTTACCAAATTTAACATGACCAGGTCAACCAAAGTGCTCTACAGATTAAAATAAGACAAATGGCAAACAATACAATATAAACAAACATTAGAAAACATAATAAAAAGGACATTAAGAAAAGAGCAAAAACAGTGCAATATAAAATACACAATCAATCAATTAGACATTGCCCCAATGGAGAAAGAATAAAAACGGATGATTTGGGTGTTTTTTTTTTTCAACTCCTCTCCATCTCAGGTTGTTTCCACTACGGGAACCTGGGGTTAACTATATGGCTTCAGAACTCACCAGGAAGGAGATTGAGGTGAGTGGAGACAGCTAGCCTCTCTCACAACAAAGGTTGCGAGAGAAGTGACATTTCAACTGATTTAAAACAAAACTCAATGGCTCGTGCAAAATTGCTGCAGATAAGAGACGTGACACTAAGAGCATAAGAATTCCAGGCACATTAAACATTTTTACCTCTAAAAATGCATATAAAGTTTGGAGCATTCGCCTCATATGAAACAACTTTTGCCTCTATGAAGCAACCTTTTTATTCTAGTTTGAGGCACAACTGTGCCAACAACAAACAAATGGAAGGCATATTATGTAATATAAACTCAAGAAACACAAGAAATTAAATGTTATTTAATTCTGAAACGGTGACAGAAGCATGACTCAGCTCTGGCTGAATAGAGCCAGTTCTGGTGGAGAGAGAGTCGGCTGTCTTCCATAAAAGGTTGTGGAGATGTTTGATCTCAACTATATTTTCATTCATCCATGTTTGTTCCCCATAGGCGTTCAAGAAGAACGATGAGGCCAAGAAGAGACTAGTGGAGTCCTATGAACTGATGTTAGGCTTTTACGGTATCCAGTTGATTGACAAAAAGACCGGTGAAGTGAAACGTGCAGAGAATTGGAAGGAACGCTTTGGAAACCTTGAACGGTTAGTCACAATTATTTTCACCATAGCTACCTCGGAAATACAAGTTTTTGTGTAAGTTTATTTCAGCCTCTACCTTTCTGTCTTATGTCCTCCTCCTCCAGGAATATGCACAACAACTTGCGTATCACTCGCATCCTGAAGAGCCTTGGAGAGCTTGGCTTTGAGCACTATCAGGCCCCGTTTGTACGCTTCTTTCTAGAAGAGACTTTGGTGAAGAAGAACCTCAGCAGCGTTAAACGAAGCGTACTTGACTACTTTGTGTTTGCCGTACTGGACAAGCAAAAGCGCAAGGAGCTTCTGCGATTCGCTTATCTCCATTTTGAACCAAAGGACAAGTTTGTTTGGTGCCCCCGAAAGACTCAGAAACGGTTCAAGAAAGCAGAAAAGAGGTCTGAGGGGAATGGAGATGGAAGGGACGACGTTTCGGCACGGGCTAAAAGTAAAGACGAAGAGGCAGTGGGAGCGCAGAAAGAAGAGTTGGCTGGAATGGATAATGCAGCAGAGGTTCAGAAGGGACCTGATAAAACGGTGAGTGGAGACAAAGGCACATTTTCCAAGGGTGCCACCGAGTCTAAACTTGATACTGGAAATGGAAATGCAGAGGTTGAGTCCGATGAAGAATTTCTTGGGAATGGTTGTGAGGATGAGGAGGAGGATGAGGATGAAGATGAAATGGATCAGTCAACCAGTCCTGACAATGAGCAGGAAAAAGAGGAGACCAATTTGACGGAAGAAAACAAAGATGCCAGCAAATTCAAGGACTCCACCGAGCAGCCAGTCAAAGTCATGCAAACTGATGGGGAGGCAGAGTTAGAAAAACCACCGAAGAAGAAAAGGGAGGATGACATGGTACTGTCCAATAACAGCCCCTCAGGGGACTTTGCAAATGGCCAGACCGAGGAGAAAGTTTCCTCAAATAACAATCCCTCTGGTCAGACAAGTCCGACAGTGTCTACACCCACCAAGACCAAGCCTGAAGGTCCTGCTAAACACTCGCCGTCTTCTTCCTCTGGGCGGGAGGAGAAAATTCCAAGGACTGACTTTAGTCAAGTGACGGATAAAAAGGAAGAGAGAGAAACGGTGCAGATGACACAGAGGAGCTCTGACAAATGTGGTAATGAACAGACAAATGGGAAAGACTCTGAGGAAATGGATGTAGAGTCAACACCCCTCGGATCAGACCAAGACATGGGGAATTCATGTAAATAGGGCTAGAGGTTAAAAGGACTATTTGAGCAGTAATTAAATGTAACCGAAGGACAGAGTATGAAAGTTTCCAGGCCTTATGTTTTACTCTGCAATATTTATGTATTGATTATTTTCCGTCAAGAAGTAAAAAAATAATAAAGTAGAAATGAGAATTCAGCTTGCAGGATGTGTAGCTGGGGTTAAGATCCTTCTATATGGGTAATCTTACAATAATTAAGGCTGACTTCACTTCACATTTTTAACCTGACTCCTATCATTCCTTGGCGAAGACATTCTGACATGCTGGAAATGCCTTTGAGGGCAAGTGTTATGTCACATTTTCATAGGTTCGCCACAATAGAAGGATACAATTCAGGTTATTAATATTGGCGGAGTTGCCAATGAATGTTCAACACATTAATTGGCAAATTCACCACATGAACCCTATAGCATCCCCACTCAGCGGAAAACATTCAGAAAATTACTATTTTTGACAAAGGAAGAAGAAGGAAATGCTAGAGGACCTAGTATAGAGCATTTGGGAACCCTGGTCAACTAATTATATAGCGTGGTAAATATACAAGTGGTTATAAAGATCCATACAGGATACACTTATTGATCATTTAATTTGGATAAGAATCAGTTGTAAATTAAATACTTGTAACATAATTTAAATTTTGGTTCACAACCTAATGGAGTTTTTTTTTCTTTTTTTTTCTATTTTCTTTTTTTCATGGGTCCACAGTCAAATGGGGATATGATTTTGGATACGGATTTTGCACAATTTGTATGTTTCCGTGCAGAAACGTTAAGTAGAAGGCTGAACAACAGACGACATAGCCAAAAATATAACAAGACTGGTTGATTGTATGTCTTCTTGGCAATATTGAGATATGATTTGGTTTAAAAGATAAGGTCGACTGTTAACACACTAAGGGGATGTAGAAGCAGTATATGTGGCCATTTACAAGCCAGGATGATTTATTTGGTCTCGTTATTTATTGATGCATTTTATTTTTTTATGTTTGCACTTAATCTTCGGTACTAACTATAAAAGTTATTTATCTGACATGCTTATCTTCATGATACTGTATAGGAACATGGTGATTACATTACAAGGCTGAGTTCTATGAAGTACTTTTTACCGTGTAGTAAATACAAGGATATTGGTACCGGCAGAATCAAGTGCTGCTATTTTCTGATATTATTTTCATGAAATTTGTCTATGTTTAGCCAAAGCCCAAATCATTCCTAGGATATTGAATTGCAATTCTCAGGAAAACCCTGTGGTAGATAGCAGCTTTTTGCTCCTTATTCTTGTGGCTGTTTTACACCCCCAGCAGCAAGCAAACACTAATGTTGGGTCTATTTTTCACAGTCAAGTGTGACTCAGTGATGTGACAACACTCAATGATTTCTAATTTATATAGTACGGTATGAGCTTAAGGTTGGAGCAACACTCACCATGGAACAAAGATCTTGAACTTACAGTATTTTCTGAAGGAATATACACTTAATAGTTCACATCTCAGGACCAGCATGCAATTCTGGGCGTAGTTTTAATCACTGAGTCTACTGTACCTTTTTTAAATTGAGATTGTGAACATTGCTGTTATTGAGTTTCAGCTTGGTGTTCTCATTGCAGTGACACAAGAAACGTCTATCTACCCATTTCCTGTTGAATTATAAATAAAATGCTGAACAACTTGCAATTTGCTCATTTGTGCTTTAACATGAAGTATTCAGAATACACTGTAGCTGTACTGAAAGAACTGTCCCACAGTCTTCAAATGCAAGAACAAGGTTTAACCCTGTAACACCCAGCGTTGCAATACTACAACATATTTTAATGAATTAATTAAAACAAAAAAAATCACGTCATCATTGATGTTCATTGCAATGCCATTGGTCCTGATATTTGCATATAAATACCCCCCACAGAGGCTGACATTCACACACATAAAAAATCTCTGGACAATTTTTAACCATTTTTAAACTGACCTTTGACCTTTAACCCTAATAAAAGTAAGTAAAATAACTGTAATATGTTTTTTTGTGATCATTAGAATGTCTAGAACATGTTTTATTCATTATTGTGAAAGATATCCCCCAAATGTAATTTATTATTATTTTAATAATTATTATAAATGTGCATAACATTTACAAGTAGTAGTAAGGTTGAAATCGTTTTTTTGCAAATAGGCTATGCCCAAACATGGCTGGCAATGCTTTCATGGGATCTAATCCCTATCCGGTCCTACTACAGGTGTGCAGATGAGTAAGGCTGGGAACGAAGCTAACAGGTATGAAGTATACTTCTTTCTGCTCATGGATGTGTTCCCTTGAGCTTATTGGTTAGAATTCTACCTCACATGTCATCACTATACACTGACTACAATGTTTAGCTCTGCCTACTTTCGTGAGCTCCGAAATGGTTCCTCGATCGCTCTCCCATCACTTCTCCCAGTCCTTTGACCACCAGTTCCATCCCTCGCCCCCCCCTCACCCCTTTGCAGTACGCGAGCTGCTTGAGTTCAGCCCCTTCGGCTGGAGACTCGGGTTCATCTGGAATCAACGTGAATGCCATTCAGGAGCCGAGCACTGTAAGGTGAAGGATCGCTTCGTGGCGATTTCGGGGGGAGCGAACAAGGACAGGGAACGGGGGTTGACTTTTTCCGCGTAAAATCGGATTTTAAGGGCTAGCGGAGCCATGGCGATGTTCTCTGCTCTTGGGGTGCTCTTCCTTTGCCAGCTTTTGGCATCATCTTCAGGCCAGGTAAGACTTTCTGCTTGCCTTATCCAACCATTAGTGTCATCTGCTATCCAATACATGCAGTATTAGCAAACTGCTATATGTGTGTTGATGCTTTTGTTTCTAAACGTTTGTTGTGCATGTGGCTTATCACTTATCAGCCACCCACCAAAAGCATTATTGTCTAATATATAGGGCCAGGCCTATCAATTATGGCAGCTGCTTTTGTGATGATGATAATGATGATGATGATGAGACACTTTTATATCTCCAGAGGCCCGACTGGCATGTTTGTTATCCTAAATATCATATTATTAGACACTGCATGTGCGCCTAAGCAATTGATTATTTTAATTAGGCAACATTGTGCATGAATATATAGGCCTATGACTGGATAATGTGTCCCCATCATAGACTAGGTGGCACCTATGGTCTATGTCTACGAAACTTATATGGGCCAAATTGCCTGCAGGTGGCTAGGACTTTCACAGTAGTTTATGAAGTTGAGGTTATGTTTTCCCTGAACCTGTGGAATGTAGGGTAGGCTACTGGAGATCAGTGGCTTGCGCACAATGGCATCCTTGTTCATGCTGCAGAAACCTGGTAGTGGTATAGTTGATTCAATCGAGAGCAGTTTATTGTTGTTAAAGTTAGCTATGCAATCAACTATTTTTGTTTGTAATGTTCCGTAAACTGTCGATCCATGTCTCTATTTTATTGTATTCTGTGCGTCATGGACGGATGGAATTGTTCAGATAGGCCTACTTTACGCAGCGTCCTCGAGTTGCATCATTCTAATAAGATAAATACCCATCGTGAAACTTTATATTGTTAGCCTAACAATATAAAGTTTCACGATAACAATGTTAGGTTTCCTGCTTCATAATTACACTGCTTGAATTCAATGAAATATGTTGTGTTTTATAATTCACCTCCATCTTATTCAAAGACACAAAGGCTAATATACCAAATCCAAGACTCTCCCCAGTCAAATTAATTAATGTATCTGTCAATTTCAATTGACATTAGTTTTCCCAATTTGGGAAAACTAATGAATGGCTGATTATGGCTGACAAATATAATGACATGGATGGACTTTTTTGGCAGAGGCCCGGACCACGAGGACCCAGCGGGCCCCCAGGAACCCCAGGACCCGATGGAAAAGATGGCACAGATGTGAGTTTGTTCTGCCTGATTTTGAATGAAGCTTTACGTTTTGACTCAGTAGGCCTACCCCACAAGGGCCCACATTAGTGGTATAGCAAAGTATACTTTTCTTCATTGTTCATTATCTTCTTGTACTGAGGATACGTTTCTTGATTTATTTTTGTCAAAATAAAAATAGTTACTTTTTTATGAACAATGTTAAAATATTTTAAATACATATACTGTACCAAATCAATGGTCTGTTCACAGGCAGACTCTGTGGCCAAACAGTCTTTCCTATCCCAACATGGCAAAGTCGACCTCAAGAGTGGTATAAAATGTTCAGTAGCATACACTTGTGGCTATAAAGTTTTATTACTCTGACTCCTCCCATTTGGAACCATAGCCCCTCCTTACGGGTATTTGATTACAGGTGAAAACGAACACTACCTGCCTCCCCCTGGTAGGCAGGGCAACTAACTTAGGCCTTTAAATTCCCTGAGGACATAGGGCCGCAATTGAAACTCCTCCATCCCCTTCGGTCTTCTGCCCTCTGCTATGGGGCAAGGGCAAGGACTAGTAAAATTCTTGTGAATTCTACCAAACAGTGAAACAGATTATACTTGCATATGACATCCCTACTCTGGTATTAGGCCATCGACAAGGACCTCCAGAGTTAGGGTTGTATCCAGTGATGTCGGCCTGGAGTTCCCGCTTTCTGCATGCAGGCTGGCCTCTGTTTGAAAGAGAGTAAAATATCAAACCAATTAGGAAAATGTTTTAAATGTATTTTTCTTATATATTCTTATTTGTAAAATGTATGAGCAATAAAGCTGTTGCTGGTATTTATACTTTACTTTATACTTCCCTTGGGGAATTTGAAAGGGAAAATCAGATTATACACAAACAATGAAACAAAGCAGAGCTCTTTGGTTAAACTCTAGCCTGTGTTAATCTGTTGTTGTTTTTTTGTTTGTAATTTCTGTGTGTGAGTATGTAAAATGTGGTTGCAAGTGAGTGACTTATTCTCATGCTGTGAGGAAAAGAAAAACAAATATTCTAATTTTGTTTTATCGGGGGTAGGAGATCCAAGATCCTTTTAGTTCTGAATATTTCTGTTGCTTGAGCAATGCAAGCAACAGAGTCAGACAGAGGCTCCATTCATGCATTCCCTGACCCTACGAGAGCATCTAGAATTTCACCTCACCCCCCCTTTCACTACCCCCCAGTCTAAACCAACCTGAGGCTTTCATCATGTGACCAGTTGGCACTGGCTTCATTTTAGGACTGTTTACTTTACCCGCCCATAGCCTCTTACATGCTGAAGCAGACCCCAGACTCACTCACTGCCCCCTTTATTTCCATTCATCATTTACAATTTAGATATTCCACTCAATGGATATGATGAATGTGATTTTTTTTAAAGTATCTTTATATGTAACACACTTTTTTTTAACTTGAGAGCTACTTTCAAAATGACCAGCTCAACAAGATCTACCCACCGAAATAAATATTATACCATTGCTGAAAATAGTTTAATATGTAAGCTTTGGAATAGCAGAGCTGGCGTTGCATACAAGACAAATGCACTTGGAATGGGGGATAGAGGGGGATAAATGGAATATGTTGAGTTGTTTGTATTTAATTTGTAATGCTACCAACGTTTTTGTGCACAGCAACACTCTTGAAAACTAAATATTGCATTGTGGGTTTGAGCTTTAAATTAAATATTCTTCAGGGGAATGTCATGTGATCTACCTGCACAGCCTTTGTGATCTACTGGTAGATCACAATCTACCTTTTGGGCACTCCTGATGTAAACGCTTAATGTATTCATAGTACGGCTGTCAAAATAACTGAGTTGACTGAGTCACAAATTAGTTTATGAAATTAGATTAAAAATGTTAATTGGGGTTCTCAACGCTTTTGGATGGAGACCCCCGTTTTTGGCTGGGGACCCCCGTCGCGCCCGCCTCCCCACCCCCAATACAAATTGACCGTTACAATAACCTTAATAATAGAGAAAATATATCATGAATAATTACTGAAACTAGATATAATCATTAAGTTTATGCATGTACGTGTACTATGTAAACTCTTAATTTCCATTTTCCAGCCATTCAGTTGCAAAAAAAAGTTGTTTTGGGAACCCCAGTTTTATTGGGAACCCCCCTGGTTTGGATGACCCGCCCCATACATCCCATAATCCCATCCACTCTGCATTAGTCATCGCTCTAGTATCTGATGGCTGATGATAGATCCAAATGAGATGGAAAGAGACGCCCTATCTAGCCCTATCTTGACCATAAAAGGTTGCACAATTTTAAACAAAGTTACAAAGTGCTTGAACAATCAAACAGCAATAACAACGGAATACATCAATAATGAAATAATAAAATAACAGTAGAAAGTGCAAAATAACAAACACAGATATAAATCAAGGAGATAAAAAGGCCATTCTATAAAAATGGGTCTTCAGGAGGGTTGGAGACTGAGTTCGACTCAGTTCCTCTGGTAGGCTATTCCAGAGCATTGGGGCCTTAACCACAAAGGTATCGGCTCAAATCACATACAGTATAGCACGACAACGGGGTGAGAGACAGAGAGACATGGAGAGAGAGCTAGAGAGTTCCCACAAGAAAAGGTGATACACCATGATTCATTTTTAAACTGTGATCAATCTGAAATAGTTTGACAGCCCTAATTTATAGTGTGCATTCAAAGGCAACAGACCAAGGATATTTTCCTTGAGCAAAGCCAGTTTAAAGTATACTGATATAGTTTTACAGAAAATATACAGTGATTGAAATTAAGTTTGTAACATTGATGTGGCTCAGAAGGTAGAGCAGGTCGTCAATGATCCCTGGGTCGGTGGTTAGAATCCCGGGTCCTCCTGTCCACATGTCGAAGTGTCCTTGCTCTTGGGCAAGACACTGAACCCTACATTGCCTCCAATGAGTTGGTCGGTGAGAGCTTGCCACCATTGGTGTGTGAATGTGGGATGTGAGGATGCTGGCACCGACTGTTCGCCGCTTCACCTCCCAATGTATGAATGAACCCTTTTGTAAAGCCCTTTGAGCACTTGGAAATGTTTATGTCTCATTGTTTTTGACAGGGCAAAGATGGCCCTGCTGGACTTGCTGGGAAGGCTGTGAGTTACCAAATATCTTCTCTCAACTGCATTACACAGTGACTTTACAATCGTAGAAAATGGCCCATGAAAATCCTCAGTATATACTGTTCATTTGTCTCTTTGTAATTCTGAAATGTGTACAATTTCTCAGAGTTAAATGAACACTCAGGGTTTGTGTATAAATCTTTGTCCTTGTAGGGACCCGGAGGAAAAGCCGGGATACCAGGGGCAGCAGGAATACCAGGCCTACCAGGATTGCCAGGGGTGGACGTAAGTGACTAGTAGACATACAGACTAGTAGTCACACAAACAAAACACGTACTGCCTGCCACCCCCACCTGCCAAGGACAAACGCTCATGCACATTCACATGTTCAAACCAAATGCATATTATGTTTCAGTATTCAACTTTGTTGTGTTAACCCCACCCTGATAAAGTGCCATTAGGATGGAGGAATATGTTATTATTACAGACTGGAGATCACATTGCTGAATGCAAACAAATGATGCATACTCGTCTTGATTTCTCACCAGGGATTGACCGGTCCTGATGGTCCCGCTGGGAAGGATGGCCCTGCAGGGGAGACGGTAAGTCTTTTAGTCCAGTGATCGTTTTGGAATTTACTGTCCTGTACTAGGAAACCCCTTATTAAAGCACAAAAAAGAACAGAAGACTACACTAGTACACTTGTACATGTCATGCATGGTCACACACGTGGTCTCTAATTCTGAGGTCTATATGATTCTGTTTTGAATGAAAAGCACTTGGGTGACTTGACTTGACACATGCAATCGTTGTTGGGTGGAAACATATCCAGAACCTTTACTTTTCTTTTCAGGAAAGGGCAAAAAGAAATTAACAATTAATCCAATGATTTAGTCACAAGCTCTTGTTAATACTATTCATTGGTAAATATTTATAAAACCCACAGACACACTTGATTTTGGCAAGCTCACAACACAACTCACAGCTCAGTTATAGATTATTGTCATCAATGGATAAAATAGGGCATTCATTTATGAAAAAAATACAAGATGAAACATGGAGACAAGGTTTCTGCCTGACAGCGATGATATGTACATGTCTATTATTACCATATACTTTGATATATATTCGTATTATATTTGAGTCTTTGTGTCTGTAACGCAAAGATGGTCGGGTGTTGTGGTAGAGAGAGGTCTCAAAGGTCACACAGGGCCACGGTCAGCGTTAGCCCTGTCGGCCTGGATTTGTTAAGGCGGCTCGGCTGCCTGGTGGGAACGTTTTTAATGAGGCGTCAGGTGACTTAAAACGGATTTATCTGCTGCTGGCCGCTGCTTCCTTAATCCTACCTGGAATGCACACTTCTTCCCAGCAGCCTGTGAGACTGTTGCTCTGTATGCTGAAGGAAATGTGTGTTATCCTCAGAGGGAGACAGTAAACAGACCCGAGGATTATGCCACGAGCGTGATTAAAGTACCTCTGCATCTCATGAAGAGATAGGGCCTCATCACTGGACTGGAAATGAAGAGTTATGACTCATTTCAGTAAATAGAAGTTATTACAGTATCTGGAACTTTGGATTTCAACTGTAAGAATGTAAATGCACTGCCGTTCACAGTGAAATGAAGCTGCATTTATGCTGTGTGTGTGTGTGTGTCACGTGTGTTTGTGCGTGCATGTGCGTGTGAGGCTGTAGTACACATAAGTATGTGCGTGTGATGGCTATGTGTGACTGTCAAGGCTCATTTACTAGCCTGTGTAGTGAGGAATGTGAAGGATAGCTGTGACACCAGCATGTTGTGATTGACTGACAGGACTCACACTCTGTCACCACACAGACACATCAAATACAGCCGAGGAGATAAACAAAGATACAGGGGGGGTGAGGGGTGGTTTAGAGGAAGTCAGGAACAGGCAAACAAATTGAAAACCACTGCCTTACAATTTAAATTAATTGTAAACACACCTTTTCATATCATGGGCCCCAAAAGGTACTGTATGTGTTTTCAGATGGGGGTTCACAGGCGAACCCCCATCTGAAAACATGTAGTACACATAAGTGTGTGTGTGCGATGGATATGGGTGAGTGTCATTGTGTCAAGGCTCATTTGTGCAGCAGATTCACTAGCCTGAGCAGTGAGGAATGTGAAGGATAGCTGTGACACCAGCATGTTGTGATTGACTGACAGGACTCACAATCTGTCACCACACAGACACATCAAATACAGCCGAGGAGATAAACACACGGGGGGTGGGCAAGCAAATTGAAAACCACTGCTTTACAAACCTTTTCATATCATGGACCCCAAAATTAATGTGTTTTCAGATGGGGGTTGGACGAACCCCCATCTGAAAACATTTTGTGCCAAGATTGACAACACTAAACAAACAATGATTTGTCGGGGGGAATACACACAAATTCCTGATGAAGACTGAATGTTTGAATGCTGTGAAATTGCTTCACTTGTGTGGGCATACTGTATACGTACAAGGGTGTAATTGCATGCAATTTGATCAGGTGTGTGTAATGAATGTTCCTTCCTGTTAGATCAAGACATACTGTATGTAACACCTGTGTCGTAAAGGTAGTGTAAGACAGTTACTGTACCTAAATACAATAAAGGGTTAGAAGTTGGACTAGTTAGGTTCGTCTACTGGAGCCAGAGGGGTAAATAATGAGACCAGATTCAAGTCACTGAGTTGTCCAGCTCAAATTTTAAAATAAATCACAACCCTGTGAAGTGAGTGGCGCTCTTATCATTATACATCATCTCATGAACAACTGAATTTATGTGATTGGTTAGCCGATTTGCTCACCTAAATATGACGTACATTTTCCCTTCATTGTCAATGGCATTTAATGTTTGTGTTGCCACAAATGTATATCATATTTGGCGGACCTAATTTCTCATTTCATTGTCAATGGCAAATATGAGACGTGTGGGGACAACATTTTCGTCATATTTGAGGCACATATGACCTAATTTCCCCATTCATTGAACTCCATTTATGTGATTGGTTAGCCCATTTGCTAGTCTACATATGACGTAAATTTCCCTTCATTGTCAATGGCAATCTTGTGTTGCCACAGATTTATGTATATTTGGCGGATATTTGACCTAATTTCTCATTTCATTGTCAATGGCAAATATTGAGACGTGTGAGGACAAAAGCTGTAGGAGGGGATAGTGCCCCTCAAAAACAAAAATACAATGCGCACAAACATATGACACAATAAACAAAACATTAGGTAGGTATTGGCATCAATAGATCTCAGAATCTTAGGTATTTAAACCTCAGGGTTTTTTTGAGGGTTGCTAGCCCCTCCCAGCTTTGAGGGTCTGCGTAAGCACAAACATTGAAGACAAAAGTTTGTAAACACAAACATTGAAGTGAGGATGCAAATTGTGATTGGTCAGAATGAGATGATGTATGATGGTAAGAGCACGCCTCACTTCACACAGGTGTGATTTTTACTTGCGCAAGCAGAGCGCGCAAGTACTGCGATCGGCTGGGTATGTATGTATGTTGGTGTTGTCCACCGGCCAAATAAGGGATCGTCTGGGTATTTGTATGTCGGTGTTGTCCACCGGCCAATAAGGGCCCACCATCGCATCGGGAGTCGAACCCTCAGTTCATCTCAGTTCACTTTAGCACCTGCCTTCAAGAGGTCGAATGTGCGCTGCTACAGTACTTTTGGCACCACAATGTCTAGTAACGCAGATGTTTATTAACTTTGATGAACTGTCTGTCTCTCTCGCTCTCTCTCTAGGGTGACGCTGGACCTTCTGGGCCAGCTGGACCTCCTGTAAGTACGTCCACATCCTGCCAAGCGTCACACACTTACACAACAATTACTTTCTCTAATCGCTCCACAAAAGTGTAATCACTCAACAATTACTTTCTCTAATCGCTCAACCAAAGTGTAATCACTCAACAATTACTTTCTCTAATCGCTCCACCAAAGTGTATTCACTCATTGTTTCACTATCCAGCACATTTACAGTTTGATTACAGTTGCTTCCTACAACATGTATGTTAGCTCTTCTCATACTGTACAGTAGCTCCTTACAGTAGATCAGGGTTATCCTTAGCTGTGGGGTTAAATAATTCCCATCGTGCTCAGAGCAACTTGGGCTAATAATGGGTAAGCATTTTGTTCATGTAAAGTAAAAGTTTAACATAGCTCCTGAGCAGACCTAGCTATTCTTCACAAAAAGGTGTTTGAAAAGCACCAATTTGAGATGTTTTGTTAACTCAGGGCTATGAGCTTAATTAAAACACGACTATGTGGTGTTAAGGTTAATTTAAGGGAAAGTGTGTTATTAGTTCACGCACTGGACGCACAGTGGACATCATGAAGTCGTGTCATTTGTCATTGGTGTTTGTGACTTAATTTCCCTTCCCCTGTCTTCCGTAGGGCAGAGGGAGATCAGGCGCTCCAGTGAGTACACACAGTCTCATGTCTGCTGTTCTTTAGGAGTGTGTGTGTGTGTGTGTGTGTGTGTGTGTGTGTGTGTGTGTGTGTGTGTGTGTGTGTGTGTGTGTGTGCGTGTGCGTGTGCGTGTGTGAAAGTGAGACAGATATACAATTCAATATTCATTGTATTCCTTTTGTCAGTAGTAGTGTTGTGTTTCTGCATGCATTGCATGTTGGTCTCAGGTTAGTGGCTTATGTCTTCATACCACATACATTACACTGATTTGTTGCACACGTGTAATTCTCTTTTCATTATCCAGGGATTACCCGGAACCAATGGGCTACCAGGCGGAGAAGGGCCAAAGGGTCCCTCAGTGAGTATCTGACCATCCTCATGTCTCCTGTTTTAACCCATAACCACATGAACCCTAGCGTCACTATTCTGGGGCAAACTTAGCCGATCTACAAGCTCACAACGTGTCACATTGTGATGCGTTCTGAGCTTGTAGGTGGGCTATTTTTGGCAAAGAGATTTGGTGCAGAGGGAAATACTATCCCTGGGGGAGTCAGGGGGATGTGTGGAAGGCACTTTATTTTAGACATCAAAATGTGTTCTTGAATGTGATGTCAACGTGTGACTAGAACAAATATCAAAGAATATCAAAGAATCAAATATATCAAAAAAGCTTTCAAAGCTTTCTGTCTTTGAAAGGTATGAAAAATGACCTTACCTGAGCACTCGGGTAATGTGATTCGCTCACCCGAGAGACACATCTTTAGGTTTAAACGTACAGTTTTTTCATATTCCGTTATACTAAGCAGATTTTGATTTAAAATATGCAAAGTCCCCCTTTGAGCGAGTCACTCAGATTTAATCCCCGATGACGATGTCACTAGAATTTTCATCCTTCATTGAGCACTAGTGAAAACCGATATAGCCAGATGTAATTCAGCAAAGTGTTCCTTTAGCTATTGTGACTTTGTATGATGCTGAATACACTACTAACCAATGTGTCTTTACCAGGGTCTTGAAGGTCTTCCTGGTCTTATTGGTCCTGCTGGCGTTGATGGACCTCCTGTAAGTAACACATTATCTAAATGTTATACTTCTCATTTGAGGTTTATGCTCTAGAGTAGACTTACCAAAGATGGAACCAGTTGCAAGAGGCCAGCATCACAGTCTATAACAAACTAAAAATGAAATAAATAAATACAAATCATCATCTTCACTGATTCAATGTTGCTCATGTTGGCTTTTAATAGGCAATTAAATAGAAAAGTTTGTGCTCTGAACTCAAGACAGACGAACGTTGATGCTCTTAAGTATAACATACAAAATATAGAATATTCTAATTACAAAGTGCAAAAAGTGACACAGAGAGTGGACGTTTCGGTCCTCGGTCCATCATCTATTCTATACAGTAAGTACGCAGTCAGCCTATTACAGGTAACCAGTGGTAATGGAGCTGATAGAAGGGCCCAGAGTGCCATCAATCAGCCCATTACTGCTGTTGAAGCCCAACGATTATAAACAACCCACACAGCAAACAAACGTGGAATCAATCCAATATTGTCACATCACTCTTAAAGAAGAGATAGCAATCTTTCGCCACCCCTTACCCCTTACCCCTAAACTTCTTTGCCTTTTTTACTATTTTGAAAAACGTTTTAAAATAGTTTAACTAGCTGATCTACATAGACATGTTTTTTTTATTGTGTTTTTTTCTGGCTTTCGTCTTTATTTTATATATTTTATGGAGGGACAGACAGTAGGCTGACAGTAAATGGGGAGAGAGATGGGGGGGAAGACATGCAGTAAAGGCCGTCGGGATCGGGAGTCGAACCCACAGCACACTGCCAGACTGGATTACCAGCCAAGGTGCCTGGACCACTGAGCCATGGCCCAGGCCATTTGAACTTTTTTTAAAGGTTTTTCAAAATCGTAAAAAATGGCAACTATGTTTAGGGATAAGGGGTAAGGGGTTGCAAGATATAGCCCTTACTATACAAGTCATCATACTAAAATTCAGCGAATGTCTGTCTGTCTGTCTGTCTGAATGTCCCTGACAGCGCTTTATCTCAACATTGCCTGGCCCAATCACTCCCACTTTTCACACACAGGCATGGACCATAATTACATGGAGGTCTTAATGGAGCCCTTTTTCAGATTTGACACATTAATGATTTATAATGAATTTATTAGTGGATTAAAAAATGCAAAAATGGGTATTGTACTGTCTATATCACATGAATATGAATGCAAAGTAGCGGTCCATGTGTGGACAGGCTACCTGTCGCCGTTGTGCATGGTGAGATGTGTGCAAACCGTGTAGTTTATCAGGAGAAGAATACCAAAGGATGCAAGATTTATCAGTGAATTAAAAACACACCGGGCGCAGTACCCCCCCACGGCCACAAGAGGGGGGCAAATATCTCACAACGGGTAAGGGCTAGTCTATACAACTTTAGAACTTATTAAGTAAGTTGTAATCACTTCAAGTGATATATCACTTCAAAAGTATAGAATGACCATAGTTTTTGCTGAACAGAACAGACTTTAGGGGCACAGCTATAAAGGTCCTGAGGAGAAAAGGCAAGAATAGGCAACCAGACTATTGGTGGTAGCCAATGGGAATGAGGCTGATGAAGGCACAGGGTGCCATCAAGCAGCCCTTTCACACTGTTATCACCAAGAGGACTACAAAGATATTATATTCTTACCAAGAGGACTACAAAGATATTATATTCTTTGAGACACATACCGGTATTTGGGGGCGTGGCCCAATCTGCCGTTGTCTTGGAGACAACACTGGTAATCAGCAAACGGATCATTTACAGTAAATCGATCACTGCCCTGGTCTAATATTATGCATGTACAGTATAGTAGTGCAGGGACCTGTAACATGACAAATGTAGACAGGACGTCCACATATTCTTTTTTAAAGCTCCCAAACCACAAAAAGAACCAAATCCGAGCAAGGCGCCTTCAAAAGACTCACGTGATGACTTCCTTATTATTTACACATACTTGGGCATGATGTCACTAATATACAAACAAAATATACAGTTAATTATCAATTTGGAATGAATCCAACATTGTCATCACTCTTTGGGGAAAAAAAGAACAATATTATACACAGCTACATCTATATAGTAAGACTTACTATAATGCTTTGTTGTGTATTCATATTAATACACAAGCAGCTCCAAATACAGAAAACAGCTTCTGATGAATGTATAAGCACTGCGGGTACCGTTTAAGAATACAGACCTGAGAAGAGAAAGGGATAATTATGAAGTTATCAAAAAAAAGAAAACACTTCATATCTGCAAAGTGTTGAACACTCATTATATCCATTGATGCTGCTGTTATACACTACTGCTACTGTTTTACTGCCACCTAGTGGACAGTGACTAAACTATCATCCAAAACAATTTGTTGAAATAAATCCCACACATCACAAGAATGAATCGTGATGATCTAAACACTGCACGCAACTCTTTATTTCTGTCTGCCAGGGTCTTCCTGGTGCTCTCCCTGATGGCAGCGGAGACCTTCTGGTAAGACTTATCTCTCTTTTGTGAGCTACTTTATGTACATGTACATTGGTAGAACAATAATAGTGTTTCACGTTGAGTGAACCTCAGTGTTTTGTCTCTGTCCCTCATAGTGTCCTGCCATCTGTCCCGCTGGTCCAGCTGGTCCTCCAGGGATGCCAGGATTCAAGGTATGTTTGTTTGTTTGTTTGTTGTCTCCACCAGGCCGAAGGCATGAGGAGAGAGTATGTTTTGCACTCCGTCCGTCCGTGTGTGTGTGTGTGTGTGTGTGTCCGTGTGTCCGTCCGTCCGTCTGTTACTAGCTAATCTCCGGCACCGTTAACCCGGTCAATGTCAAATTTTGCACACACACTCGCTGGATGCCAACGATGAACCTCTGCCCCAACATTTCCAGAACGACCTGTTATAGCGCCATAACTATCTTTATAGTCATGTGTTCAAGACGGATCTGTACACAGATGGAATATGACATAATTCCATTCTAATTGGCTAACATTGGCTTTCAAAGTTTGCAGGATTGGCCCGTTTTAAACAAAAAGCCTCAAATCATGAATGCAGCGTGCAATTTACATGAAATCTTTCACAGACTTTCCTACTAGGCCGAGGAATATATCCCACCCTTTTCACATTGGCCTGTTATAGCGCCACCAGGAGGCCACAACCTGACCTGCCCTGGTGGAGACCTGTGCCCCGAGGGGCACTTTATCTAGTTTTTTCTTTGTTTTCATTTAAATGTGTGTTGTTTACATGGTAACATGCAAAACCAAAGTATATGGCCCTACACTACTACAGTACACACAGTGCAGTTTTATGTACTGTATCCCTCCACCATTATCAGTGGCGGAGCAACTCGGTACCGGGCCGGGGGATGCCCGCCCGGCCCGCTGCCTGGCTTGCTAAGTGCGACCAATTAAAGGTCTCTGTCGTGACTGTGTAACGCTGTGTGATCGTGATCATCTGACAGGCTATTGTATAGTTTGATTAACTGTTTGACCACTACAATCCTTTCTTTCCCCAATATTTACCTCCTTTATGGTTTTGTTCATGTAGGGCCACACTGGTCATAAAGGAGACAAGGGAGAACTTGGGAAAGCTGGAGAGAAGGTGAGTTTGCTTTTATTGCCATGACATGTAAACATGTTAGGAATTTGGTTTGGGCGTTACAATAATTAGACCAATTACCAATCCACGTCCCATTGCCTTTAAGAGATCCCTTATGCGTTGCCCCCCCAACCCCCCCATAATTTTTTTCCCACACGCACAGAGCCAAGAACACTCGTCTTTTCATTGAGTCACAACTCGCTTTAAAATTTCAAAGTTCTATGTAAACTACGAAATTAGGGCTTTCATTTGGTATATAGATCGTGCGTGTAGATCGTCTCTACGGAACGGTATGAAGCGAAAAGGAAAGTTCGGCAAGTTGGATTAAACCGAATTTGCTGCGCTGGTGATGAACTGAAGAGCAAATGGAATCACGCACGCGGCACAATGGCTGGCAGGCTGGCACAAATAACTTCTTTGACTATACAATTATACAAACACAATGGACACAAGGAAGTGGCAGGCACTCACTTCAGCTGATTATAGGAAAACAACAAAGAGATGCAATATGAATATTGGAGAGATGAGGCAGCCTGACTATAGTCTGTGCCTGGACATCTCCATTGAGGTGTGCGGTGGCCGCTCTTTACCAAACTAATTTGGCACGGCTTACACTTTCCCAAATGTGTTTGACCAAAATAGCAATTTAGGGGAAAGCGTGCCAGCACGCCCATGACCACACCTCTAGGCGCAAATACCGGTGTCGGCAAAAAAGATAGCGGGTGATGCTGGACGAAAATACCATTAAGAGACAGAGAAAGCTCCTATATTCGTAATTTAATTGTGGGCCGCGTTGTGGGTAAAGGCAAGGCCCAAGTGTTCAGGTCAGACTCAGACAGCACAAGACACCAGCAGCATTGAAGAGCCGGATAGCCGTGTATATCATGTGCACTTTATCACAGTTAGACAAATACAGTTTGAGCTTAAGGGTCCATGATGCTGTTTAATGCTACATCTTGTGTACAGGTAAATAAGAGTACAAATGATTTAGTTCTCTAGTCCTCAGACATTGTAGCAGCCTTAATAATAATCATCATAATCATAATAATCATAGTAAACAAATATACAACAATGAGGAAAAATATTGTTCTATTGTTCTAGCGCTAAAGGTGCTTGAAGATGGTGTGCACCGGTTCCTAGTCGTAGGACTAGGAACCGGTGCACACCATCTTCAAGCAGTAGTAGTACTGTAAACATCTGTATTCTGTATGCATGTACAGTATGTTGTAGAGGGACCTGTGCCAGTGTTCTTGCCACCCAATTCCAAACATTAAATCAAATAATTGAAGGAAGTGGAACCTCGTGGATCCCTCTGTTAAGTAAATGTGTGGCTCTAGTGATGTGTTTGGTCGGTGAAGAAATGCATTATATTGTACTGATATTTAGCATCAATTTCTTCCTCTCAGGGTGACCAGGGTCTATCTGGTCCGCCAGGTATTCCAGGAACTGTGGGATTGCAGGTGAGTCAGAAATATTCCACACACATTTGATACTTTTAAATTAATGATTGGCTGCAATTATTAACCACTTCCAATGCGATGCATTGTGAGCTTGTAGATTGGTAATGTTTGCTGTGTACACCATCATATGATGAAGTATACTGTGAGTGGTTTTAATAATGTTGATCAATTTTGTTATTTTCTAACAATGGCCATTCTCTTTTAAGGGTCCTCGTGGTCTGAGAGGCCTCCAAGGACCGATGGGAGGTGTAGGAGACAGAGTAAGTGGTCACTGATTATCTCCACCAGGTCGGAAGGCATGGCCGAGACTATATTTGTGTATAAACGGGTACAGGCTTTAGTTCCGGCACTATTATTGGTCCGACAGTCATTAGACCGACAACCTACCTCAAACCCTAAGCTAACCATAACCGCAAGTACGGGAGCAGCGCATGTTCAGGCGCTAGTCCGACCGTTGTTTCTGCATGTCGGACTAAGGGCCGATTCATACTCCTATTTTACCGCTGTTTCGGCGCTGTAGTGCCGAAATTATTTCGGCTCGTCAGAAATTTTCAGTAGCACCGAAGAGCCGGAACTTTAGGACGGTACCCGCCCCCCCGAACCTCAAATGACGTCACATTGTAGGCTCTACAGAGCCAAACCGACTTTTATTCGGCTCTAAAATAGGAGTATGAATCGGCCGACTTATGTAAAATCAATTTATTTTATATTACCCCTTCAAAATGTAACCAAATTTCATGCAAATCTGTACACATTTCTATAGTGATCAAGACGGATCCGTTAGATTTTTCATATTCCATCCTGATTGGCTAAGATTGACATCTAAAGTTAGCAGGAGGAACAAAATGCAGCAAATCATGAACACAGCGTCCGATTGTTGAAACTTTGCACGCACATTCGCACCATAATGGGGGACAAATGCCACCCTTTTAAGATTGCCCTATTCTAGCACTACCTGGAGGCTGATTTTTGTAACAAAATAAAAATGATATTACTCCTACAAATGTATTCCAAACAACATGCACATTATTCCAGTTATTTAGTCAGTCTGCAGTTTTCATTTTACATCCTGATTGGCCCACAATAATCCACCTGGCCTGGTAGTTAATATTTCTCATTTGAGAGGTAGATAGTTGCATGTCCACTGTAGTACTGTACTGATTTTATGTTCTGAATCTTTCTTTCCAGGGTTATCCAGGTTTCAGGGGCAAGCCTGGTATCGTTGGCCTCATTGGAAAAACAGTGAGTCTCTCCTCTTTTGTGATTTGAAAGTAGAATCCTCACAACAAGGTTTAGCCTAATTTAGACATCTTCATTGATCAATCATGACGTTTCTATGTTTGATTTCTGTCTCTCCTTGTTTGTGATACTTAACATTAGTGCTATGTTGGTAGCAGTCTGTAGGTAGAATAGACCACTGTTTCTCAACCAGTTACCTAAACCATAGACTGACTACGAGTGGTCTATACGTCATTAAAATGTTTTAAATATTTGAACAAATATATTATACCTGAACTAATAGGATCTATAAGTTCCCAACGCATCATGCTGTAATGCAAGTGTGATTGGCTATAGTTCAATGTGTTCAAGGTTTTACTTTATTGTTACATCTTGTGTACAGGTACATAGGAGTACAACTTATTTTTGTTTTGTTTTGTTCCTTCAGACAATGCAGCAGCATAGATAACAACAACAACTTAATCATACAATCGTAAAAAGATTTAAATACATTAGTGCAAAAAAGAGCAAAAGAATAATAATACAATAAAAAGAGAGCATCACGTACATGTCCATATACTATTGATATATTGTTTAACAGCATTTTCTCCCAGTAGCTGCCACCTAACTTTGTGTAAACAACTAAGGATACATCAGAGTATAAATTAAAACAAATACAACCCAATAGAAATGATTGTGATATTCTATATGGTATATGGGATGGCCCATTATATTTATAAAAAGTATGCTAGTGGTCCAGAGCTCCAACAAGGTTGAGAACCACTGGAATAGACCACTGGTCCCATCAATGAATAGCTGTGCATGTGTCTCATCTGATACTTCTAGGGTGATGCGGGCGAGAAAGGACCAGAGGGTTTCAGAGGGCCCAAAGGAGAAATTGTGAGTGAATGACACGATTCATATTTCTTGTTGTATCCATCAGTGTCTTAGTTTAAGCAATACAACTGTTTGTCTTGTCATTCACTCACCTGTCCTTTTTCAACAGGGCAAAATTGGTGCCAAGGGAGGCCCTGGTGGCTCAGGGCCCAAAGGGGAGCCTGTAAGTGCCTGTCATGAAACTTAAAGCTTAAAAAGATATACTAATAGATAGATATACCACCGTCCTCTAATGTTCATCACATATGATTTCCACAGGGCATTCCTGGCAGAGATGGCAAGGATGGCACACAGGGATTAGACGGCGAGAAGGTGAGTGGCATGCTGTTTGCCAGCATGCAGTTTGCATGTGATAAGCATGAGTCCACGTTGAGCGTGTGATGGCAGAAGTATGGACACGTGACTCGACTGGAGCCCTCTCTTGACTAGAAACTTCAAGTCTTTTCAAATGACCTGATACCTTCCAACAAGCTTAGCGCTTGTTTGAGACTCGAAACTAAAAGTTTAGGACTTGACTGTTGCCTACCACAACCTTTCGAATGCTTCCGTAATACAGTCTGGAGTACGGAAGCTCTGAAAAGGATTCATTGATCCCCCGCTTTCATTTAATATAAATCAGAAATGGAAATTCTAAAAAAATAAATAATAATAAAATATTAAATAAATTCTAAAATATATTTAGACGGAAATGACGAACAGATGATAGCTTTCGTGATGTATAGTTCCAGACTATAGCATTTGGAGATTTTGGAATAGTTGACTAGGACTAGACTAGGACTTGCCTGTCTTGACTTGGGACTTGACTTGGGACTTGAGAGCAAAGACTTGAGACTTACTAAGTAATTGCAAAACAGTGACTTTGTCCTACCTCTGTATGATGCCACGGTAACTGTGTTTTCTGTAATCCTACAGGGTGATGCTGGACGCCATGGGGTCCCCGGAGAGAAAGGGCCCAATGGCCTTCCAGTGAGTATTCCATACATAGTCAAATCCTCAGTGTCCTGAACTAGAGCTGGATGATATGGAAAAAATGAAATATGATACTGTATTCATGACCAACTAACAATATCAATATTGTGATAATATTTTGGGGATGACTATTGGTACTTTCACAAAATATTTACATAATTTGTAATTGTAATTGTAAACATCATTTTGAAAATGACATCATTTTACTATTAATGAAGCCCTTAAAACAAGGGAAAGACAACACTTATCGACAACGATATTACACGGCATCTAAAATTCCAGACGATATCTAGTCTCAGATCACGATATCGCCATATTTCCCAGCCCTCTCCTGATGTTCCAACCTTTGTGAACTTCCTGTTTGTTATGTTTCTCTGGGAAACGTAATTTGTAGTTTTTCTGTTTTGTACAATATGTGTCTATGGAGTTAACATCTATCTATAAATGCACCAAGTCTTTTCTGTACGTGTGTATGTGTACACACGTACATCTGTAATCCACGTAACTCGAAAACCGTTCGCCCCACCGACTTCAACAGGCACACGCGTTCCACACCACCACAAGGACTACAGTTCCCGGTTTCGAGTCCGTCGGATAGTCTGTTGTCCAGAATCAGCACAAAAGCGTCTGCCCGTGAAGGATCCAGACAATTGATCACACCTGATAACCCCTAGATCTCCATATATGGAGCTGGCCTGTTCTGACATCACAATGTTGTTCTGACATCTGCATAGACTCCATATTTGGGCATGCCTGACAAAGAACTCCATATAATTATGGAGGCGGAGGGTCATGCATTTCCAACTTGCATCGTTCCAAGTAGGCCAGTGCCCAACGGGCACTGCTCTAGTTACTCCAATAGGCCACCAGGTGTGGTTAGATTTAGAATATCAAAATATGTCTTCCCTGTGTATTTTTGGTTTCTTCCTGAAAACTGAAACATCAAAATACACCAGATATAGTGACATCACAATATCACCCCCTCCCATAACCCCATAACCCCTCCCCCTTTATCACACAACAACAGCTGTGGGTGTGGCTTCAGTTCAGGTGGATCACCACTAGGCATGGTGATTTACGTCATGGGCCCGGAAACTGTTAACAGTCCTGTAATCTGAGCCAGTTTAAGAGTTTCATATTCACAATGTGTTGAACTAGCCATCACTCATGGTTGTATATGTGTTTATTCCAGGGTTTACAAGGAAAGGCTGGAACCAAGGGGGCTAAAGGAGGACCTGTAAGTACAGTATTTCAACACAATGCAAAGCCAAATCTATATGACCCACAGTGCCAAGAAAAGGTCCATGGAAGTCAACCATTTTCCTTCTGTTCTCTTACAACAGGGAGATCAAGGAAAGACAGGAGAGACAGGTCCCTCCGGAGAGCCAGGTATTCCTGTATGTATCTGATTATGGTCTCAGGGGGAACCACTGGGTTGCTGTGTCTCTGTGCATCAACAAACTGACCACTGACGTGTCCTCACCTGTGTCCTCTGTGCTGTGACTCCTCCCACAGGGTGACATCGGTATCCCGGGAGAGAGGGGGATCGCAGGACCCAGAGGAGTAACTGTAAGTTGTGACGTTTAAGCCAGAGCCATACTTAGTCGCACAACAGCTTTGTGCACCGGAAGAGCGCTACAGTTATACGCAATGAGGGGTGGACCACAGATCCAGGTGGCGCAGGCAGGGGTAAAGCTTGTGCCAACCAACTCTGGATTAGGTGGGAAGCCAGCCAGGTCCATGTCTTGCACTGCACTTGCGATTCCTACAGGTCGATCTGCCTGTTCAGCAGGGAACTGGGAGGGTGTGTGGATCATGATACACAATACACATGATACATTTACGCTACCTTTGGTGCATGTGCGTGGCTGACGAACCACAGGCAACGTTACCCTCTGCACGCTTATGACGGAATGCCTCTAATTCAGAATTACAGCTCGACGGAACGATATTGTCCGGCCCCGTATGACTGTGACCCCACCCCACCCCCTCTGGACGCACACTTCAAGTTTGTGAATAACTTGCCGCCAAATGACTCGTAAAACTACCTGATCTTGGGGGAAGACATGTGGTTGTCTACAACACCCTCTGTATGATCAACCAGTGGGGGTCGGCAGTGAAAGGGACTACTGTATACGCATGGAAGTGGTATAACGATCAGGACTATTGAAGTAATAAGTCTGAGTTATATTAAATAAAATAAAGAAATAAAGGTCCTGTACCTGCGACAGCAAATCTTAATACTGGAAACGAACAGTATTGTAGAGCACAAGAAAACACAAAACTATTTCCTTTTAACTGAAATTGCAATATCTTTATATTCTTTAAAGATAGATCAAACCAAAATCATACACTTGAGCAATCAATCCCTTCAAAATGTAAATTAAATGTTCAATTACCTTTAAATTCCCTTCAAAGGTGCCCCAAAGTCAAAGCATTCCAAAAGTAATCCCGAAAAAAGGTAATCCAAGTATCCAAAGTAATCCAAACGTTGTAGATCCTCTTTTAGTCAATTAGGTAGTCCGAAAAAAGTTAGAAAACAAAAAGGCAATGCATTGCTTACCGGCAAAAAATAAATTATATATATGCTGCTCATCACCCGAAGTCTGGAGTCATCTGCTGGGTCCTTTGTTATACAAGCTCTGATTGTTTGTCAGAGCTCAACACCTCAGAAGCTGCCCTACCAAACTTTCTTTCCTTTCCTCAGCAAAGTTCTTTCAGGTCAGACAGGCATTTTTTGCGTTCACTTCTGAATTGGCGTATAGTATTGGCCTTTAAAAGAGTGTGTTTGGCAAAGAAACATGGCCACACCAAACCCTCTAGAAACATAACCACACCAAACCCTCTTCTTACTGCCCAAAATGGAACCCAGGCTCGGCGCCTCACTTCCTGTTCTTTTATAGCTTCCTGGAAATATTGCTCACACACATTTGCCCACAGCTCCCCTTGTGATCAAACCTTGTCATTTGTCAACAGAAAATTGATGACCATGGTTCAACTACACAAAACACATTATATTGTATTCTCTGTACACTACATTTCAGTGTTAAATATTCAACCCTAGTTTAACCAACATATTCCCCTGTTATTCCCCAGTATGTTTAATTTTCTTTCATACTCATACCAGGCCAGGAAATGCATTGTTTCACACATTTTATGTGGCAGCGTCACAGTGGTACAGTATGACTAAATTGGGGAGAGAGAAAAAAGCAAGGGGCGCACCGATACCGATGCTGGTATCACCTCCATACCAGGATAACAATTTAAATAAAAAATGAACTTGGTCAACATGAAAAAGTGGTATTATGCACCCCTACATATAATAGCACAGTCTATTATACTGTAGACCAGTTGCACACCTGTCCCATTGAGGCAGGGTATGTTATGCAGATACAGAGAGATAATTCTAGTTATTACACAACTTTTAAAAGATTAATCTTGGCATAGGTTTTGAGCCTAATTTTAAGCCTTTATGTTGCAGCTGAGCATATAAAAATAGGACCACATTTAGACCTGGCAGTGTCACTGAGAAGAAGTGAAGGAGTGAGTAAAGCGAGTATTTACAATTTCCAATACTTTAACTTATACTCCACTACATTTACTGTAGGAAGCAAATATTGTACTTTTACACCACTATATTTATTTGAAAACTTTAGTCACTAGTTACTTTGTGGATTTGGATTATTATTACAAAACATACTGTACATTAACCACTTCAGTGCTATATACATTTCGATCATTTGAAAATAGCCGCCTGTATATCTGCTATTTTCTAAAGATTAGGCATCACCTAAATCAACATGAGTTAGACTTTAATATATTGTTAGCGCCCCTCACTTCACACGGGTGTGATTCTTTTTGTTGCTGAACAAACTGTCTAGTAAAACAAACGGTGCCAACACAAACATTAAATTATCTTTATTGTTAAAGGCATTTAATGTTTAGGGACAAGATGATATAAATGTTCCCTTCATTGTCAATGGCGTTTTTAAAACACAAACATTAAACCTGTATGAGGGACTAGCGTCCCTCAAGTGGCTATATCTCTCCAGCTCTTTACAGAAAATTAATTTTCAGGTCGGGACACCAATTTTATCCAATCAGGATAGAGAACTCAGTATACAGGATAAACAAGTGAAATTGGAAGTGATGACAAAGACATGAGCAGACAAAATTTGAACTTTTCAGCAAGCAATATACTATCATACTACGGAATATGATGCTTAAGGTTGAGTCGGTAGGCTGGAGGCCGTCAGACGGTCTACTAACTACAAAACAGGAAAAGGCAACACTTATGCCATATCACGATAATAACATATCCAAAAAATCGATATCTAGTCATACCACAACAATATTGATATTGCCGACCCCTAGATCACACCATATATGGCCGTCTCCATATATGGAGATCACGACACTGACCTCATCAAACCCTGGATAGCCCATACGCGGAGAAGACTGGATCGTCACCTAGATCTGCATATATGGAGCCGGCCAGCAACTCTACATCTGACCTCAAACCCTTAGATCTCCATATATGGAGCTGACCTTGTTTTGACATTCCATATGTTGATCCTATCCCACCCGTCCTTCCTCTTCGAGGTCTCCCTTTTGACTGATACTGTACCTGTCCCTTCAAACTCTAGACGGGCCCGCCCCAAAGTTATTAGTAGAGTTCTCAACAGGCCAGAAGATTAAGGCCCAGCCCTACCTGGGCCCTCATCAAACCCTGTACACTCAAGACACTGCCCCCGCTGCCACCCTTAGATCTCTATATATGGAGCTGACCTGTTCTGACATTCCATAATTATGTTGATCTGACCTCATCAAACCCTGTACACTCAAGACACGCTCCATATATGGCCAGACCTCATCAAACACTGTACACTCAAGACACGCTCCATATATGGCCAGACCTCATCAAACACTGTACACTCAAGACACGCTCCATATATGGCCAGACCTCATCAAACCCTGTGCACTCAAGACACTGCCCCCGCTGCCACCCTTAGATATGGAACTGACCTGTTCTGACATTCCATATGTTGATCTGACCTCATCATACACTCAGTCAAGACATGCTCCATATATGGCCAGTACAGAATTCACACCCGGAAGGCGGACGCGTGCGTGCGAAACTATTATGCAGTCAATTGTAATATTTGTAGAAGGAAAAATGAAATAAAGATATGCTGTTGTGTTCTGTGTTTTGTGTTCTAAATGTACGGCATGCTTTGTTTCCTGCAGGGTGGAATTGGACTAGTGGGCCACACTGGGCCTCAGGGCGTCACGGGCTATCAGGTCAGTTGGGTGACGTCATTCATTCAGTGTGTGTCTCTTTTCTTAATATCAGCAATAATATTTCAACAAACCGATCCATTCTACGATGTTCTATTTCTCTATAACAGGGACTGAAGGGGTCCATGGGAGACCCTGGCCTTCCAGGCCCGACTGGAATCCGGGGAGGATTCGGTGAGAGGGTGAGTTTAAAATGTACAAAAATAGAATAGTGTGCTAAGGACCTGAGGCTGACGGCATCTTCAGAGTGTCCACCAGTGACAAGCAGTGTCCACCAGTGACAAAGACATCTTCAGAGTGTCCACCAGTGACAAGCAGTGTCCACCAGTGACAAAGACATCTTCAGAGTGTCCACCAGTGACAAGCAGTGTCCACCAGTGACAAAGGCATCTTCAGAGTGTCCACCAGTGACAATGACATCTTCACAGTGTCCACCAGTGACAAAGACATCTTCAGAGTGTCCACCAGTGACAAGCAGTGTCCACCAGTGACAAGCAGTGTCCACCAGTGACAAAGACATCTTCAGAGTGTCCACCAGTGACAAGCAGTGTCCACCAGTGACAAACACATCTTCACAGTGTCCATCAGTGACAAGCAGTGTCCACCAGCTGCAAGGACATCTTCAGAGTGTCCACCACTGTCGAGGACATCTTCAGAGTGTCCACCAGTGACATCCATTAACCTTAACCCTAACCATGGCTGGGTTTTGGCAATGTGACACCAAGCATACAAGCATACAGACAGGGGTCAAGTGAATTCTATTCAATGGACAGATCAGAGCACTTCACCAACACATATTAGTGACACATAGGCCTACTGGCTGGACACAGCATATCCATTATATAGGAAACTTTCAGAATAACGTTGCTGTTGGGCAGAAAACCTGTATCTCCATATTTCAGCGTATGTTTTTACATGAATGAATGAATGCTTTATTCTATACAGTGTCATGCTAAAATGCCCAATCTACAAGCTCACAACATGGAGTGATGTGATGCGTGGCATGAGCTTGTAGATCTGCTATCTTCTCTCTTTTAAAAACGTATTGCAGTTTACTTTAAACTTTCATGCACATGCCCAGAATAGCGACACCAAGTTGAATGGTAAAAAAAACAACATTGAAAATAGCTCACAAATCATTGCATTGTCTTATAGATCGGCTATTTTTGCTACACTGACATGGGCAATGTGAAATTAATTTATGATAAAAACCTAAATTAAATGTAAAGATACAAGGTTTCTACCCAAATGATCATTTAACTCTTGAGAGAGGCATAATGGACCTGTAGTGTAACCAAAGGGCACACAGGATTTTACCGATTGTCGCCCTTCCAGCACTAACCATGTTGTGCAGTATGTTTACCAGGATATTCCTGCCCATGTTGTACAGTATGTTAACCAGGATATTCCTGCCCGATCTGAGCGTGCATTCAAACCGTACCCCAGGGAGCGGCTGACAAAGTGGCCTCCTGTTCATAACCTGAGAAGAGAACAAAGCCTGTCTTTATACAGCCTCCCTTCATCCCCTCCTTCCATTCCCCACATCCTGCTTTCCATGAAGCCATGAGCATTCGCTACCCCTGCTGCTACGCCATTAACCAATACACACTCTCTCTCTCTCTCTCTCTCTCTCTCTCTCTCTCTCTCTCTCTCTCTCTCTCTCTCTCTCTCCCTGTGTTTTATTGTTCACTCTCACAGGGTCCAGTTGGAGCTTCTGGCCCTAAAGGAGACATGGTAAGGACTTGTCTGCCACTTTCTCCGTGAAGTTCAAAGGTCAAGTGGTCCAATTATAAATCTGCATAGAAGTGGGGAAAAAACGAGCACTCTCAGTACAAAAAAAGCAGATTACCGGGTCGGGTGCACGGCTCACGAAGAATCACTGTTAAAGAGAGAGATAGCCAGCACTCCAAAGTCCATAGAATCACTGTTAAAGAGAGAGATAGCCAGCACGCCAAAGTCCATTCAAGGTACATTTATTGCATCGTGCAGCACGGACAATCAAAACACGCGTTTCGGCGTCAAGCCTTCCTCAGCGTGTATCTTACCAATTATAAATCTTGACCTCAGTAGAAAGTCTCAGGCCTCTTTAGACGGCGACCATCTCCAGATAAAACTGTAAAGTCCCGTTGCGTTACATTTTTTTATTGACCCTTTACACAAGAAACACACACTTTATGAAAATGCTATAATGTCACTAGGTGGCGGTAACGGGCTGCCAAATAGACCAGTCACCCACGTACAAGAAGAACCAGGTAGCCCCCCTTCATGCAACCCTATCAGGGTTTTGCTTCCAGACCACGACGGAGTTGTGTGGCCGTCGCTCGTTGCCTGCTTTCTACTAACACATCGAGGTGACAGACAGGCAGGCAGGCCAGAGCATACAGGCAGAGCACGCCACGGGATGGTTACATATTTTATAATACATTAGGCTACATAAACGCTGCTGCCTGCCACCTATCACAAGGCATTTCATTTACATCATGGTTTTACATTCACCATCGCTGATGAGCTGCGCTTAGGATTTTCCCTGTTTAGATGGAGACTCCAGGAGAAACGGCGTTCTCAAAGATTTCCACTCTGGAAGGTGGTTTCACTTTGTTGCGTTTTCACCTCCCCAAAACGCCGCCAGCAAACGATACTTTATTTTGCCGTTTCCTATGAACACCGTTCTCGTCTAAAGACCACCTCAGTTGAGTCAAACTGAAGCTATGAAGACAGAATGGAAGTCAAGGGATTGTGGAAGTCAAGTGATTGGTGCATGATGTACATAATGACTGCATCCTTAAGGATGTGTTCTGACTTCATGATTAAAGTGACTACTGTATGTACAGTATGAGTTCGGTTATAAGTCAGACCTGTTTGTGTCATTTTTAGGGCGTGGCAGGAGCTGATGGTCTACCAGGAGAAAACGGAGAACCTGTAAGTCTTCTCCTAATTTCATGTTCTCAAATATATGATTGTATGTCTTTACCAGTGTTTGGTACATGTACTGTGTGGACTATAAAATGTAATGTTTTGTCCATATGCTAATAAGTGTGTTGCATATATCACTTTTTTTCAGATTGTTTTAATAATTACTTTTTATTTGTCTCATCTTCAGGGTCCATTTGGTCCAGTTGGCCAAAAAGGAGAGGTAAGTCATACCATCGGGCAAACTTCAGGGAATGAAGTTTGCTGTTATGTTCCGTGTATGAATTTCAAATATTTTATATATGCCTGATGCCTTCCAATATTTGGAAATACCTGCTGACCCTGACACAAAAAGCCCAAATCACACACCCCAGGGTTGTCACCCTGACAACCAACTAACGAAACATCCAATAAAACATGGCTGTCCGCCCAGGCTATGGGACCGTGCCTGCAAATACAGATCCCATACCGTAGCTCATGTAAAATATGGGAAATTTGTGTTATGATAACATGATAAGCTAACCCAGGTAAAGTAATGTGTCACTCTGAAAGTTAACGTCTGTTGGCCAGCCCAGTCAATGTTTCCCAGCAGCTCAGGCTAGGCAGGGCTGCTAAAAGAGCACGAAGCGGAGGTGAGAAAATAAATCTGGCTGCCCCATTAGCACCTTTTACCAAGCTACAAAAGCAACTCGTGCATATGAATGATCCGTGTGTGTGTGCGCGCACACCATTCTTGAACTCCCAAATGGGATTAATAAACACACACCACAAAAGGTCTACGGACCAACAAGGTCACACTGCAAACAAAGGGCTTAAATAGACAGGGGTAAAAGGACACAGGTGAACACAAAATACAATCAAACACAGGATAGGCTAACAGGCAAACAGAACACAGGTGACTAGGATACAATAATCAGGTAGGTAAGACAGAACAGGAAACACCAACAAGAGGAGGCAGGCAAGCACAGAACAATACTACAAAATAAGACAGCCAAAAACACAACAGAGTAAACAGTAAACCAAAACCAAACACCACAAGGCAAAATACAGAACATACAGAATAAGTCCAAAACCTAGTAATGACTGTCATAGTTGTTAGTAGTGTTCAAAGGCAACCCACATGACAATCGCTGACATGATTTAAGCCAGTCATTTGAATGGTGCATGTCACATGTCACATACGTATGTTATCCGGGAGAGGCACACACACACACACACACACACACACACACACAGGCAACAGCGGATTATGAAGACAGAAATCACAATTTGTTGTTCAGTGTTATTTCAGTTTTCATTTGGACAATGTGGTTTTTATTTTATTCACTTTTTTCATGTTTAACAATTGTGATTGTTTCTGACAATAATGACTGTTTCTGACAATATGATGATGTTTCTGCTGGTTTCCATAGTCGGGAAAAACAGGCGAGTTGGGACCTAAGGGTGTAGGTGGACCGCAAGGAGAGCTTGGAGCCAGAGGAGTTCCTGGCAAACCAGGACTAATGGGCTTCCAGGGTGAACAGGGTCTGTCCGGAATTGCAGGAAAGAATGGCGTACCCGTGAGTACATCTTGCTGTCTGTACACAGGAAAAACGAGTTCAATGCTTCCGATTCATATGGTCCATCTTAGTCGTGTTTCAGCTGGTGTTCTGGCGGTGTGTAATAATGTAGAGCCTGTCTACTTTATTGGACATTGTCAGAACACTTACATTGTAGGCCATGCCCATGCACTGTGGTTGGTGATATCCTGTTTATCAATACAAGACTGACATATAGCAGCTACCAACATGTTAAAAAAATCACACCCGTGTGAAGTGAGGGGCACTCTTATCATATATACCTGAAAGATGAAAGCCTTTGAGTCAAAAGGCCCAGTGGAAATACACCACTTTATTGACCTAACCCCTATCCCATTATCATACAAAAACAGCTGTGGGCGAGGCTTCAGTTCAGGTGGGTGGTGCTAATAAAACCAGGTATACTTAATGAACTGGTGGGTTTGGCCACATAAAAACATCATTGGAACACTTTCTGTACACCTTTTTGAAAAAAGTCTTCCTCCTAGTATAATCATACTTATCGTAGTGCCTGATGAGGGGGAAAATATCACAGCACTCCATCTTTAAGATACTTGACTTAGCAGATACTCGTCTGACAAGTCAAATACAACTCAACGTGTTGTGAACATCTTATTGAAAATCTTTTGAAAGCGTACAATGGGACCATATCTACAGATCCTGTATGTAGGCCCTGGCAAAAATGCTAAAAACTTTGGGAAAGGGGAGAAAACAAAGAACAACCCCCCAAAAAACAATAAAATAAAATAAATAAATGAATAAATAAAACCACCTTCCTCACTATAACAACGGTTAATGCACATGTGAAACTTTCTGTTGATTGTTAAAAAAAAATCAGGACATTTATAGTAGGATTATAGTATGATGTTTGTCAATGCTTGCTACTTGAATCAACTACAGTAAATCAATTTGCCATGGGTGGCAGTAGATATCAAATTCTATATTTATTCGATAACATTTTCAGCACTTTGGATTGAATGTTGTTTAGGTAGCGAAATCAAGGCCAACAGTCTGAAACAAGTTGCATAAAATAAATGTCACGTTTTCACAATATGACAATGGCCAACATCACAGACTGCAAGAACCCTAAAGCATCAACCCATTTGTAAACAGTTGGTTTTCTAAATGAGTCTCTGGAATGAAACATCAACATACGTCAATGACTCCTTCTGCTCTGCTGTTTCAGGGTAAACTGGTGAGCGAACAGCACATCAGAGAACTGTGTGGCTCAATGATCGATGGTAAGGTTCTTAATGTTTACTAGTCAACGGGTCATTCAAATTTTCTTCATTCAAATGATCTAAAGGGCTAAATGAGTGGTCCAAGAATGAGTCTTATTCTTCTCATTTGTATCCCTCAGATCAGATTGCACAGCTGGCTGCCAACCTTAGAAGGCCCCTGGCCCCTGGTGGGGTGGGCCGTCCAGGCCCCGCTGGGCCTCCAGGAAAGACAGGCGCAGGTGGCTCTATCGGACATCCTGGCCCCCGTGGACAACCAGGGTACAGAGGGCTGCCAGGAGACCTTGGAGACCCCGGTCCCAGAGGTGAGAGAAGATGAATCATGTACAAGGATTACTACGGATGATGTGACAGGATCTTATTGTGGAATAAAACATCTGCTTGTCTGTTTACCCAACAGGTAATTTCGGTGAGCAGGGTGATAAGGGACCCATAGGCAAAGCCATTGAAGGGCCTGTTGGAGACCAAGGACACCAAGGTATTTCACCTACACATAAAATACCCTGATCCGATTTATTTGGGACTAGTAGTAGTATTGTTGCTTGTGTTGTGTTTTAAAGTCAGTGTCTGGGTGTTAGTGTTACGTACTAGTCAATAGCAGTCATTTAAGCAGGCCACAATATGTGCCCAGAAAAGTACAATCAAATGAACATGACTAACAGGGAAACCAGGTGAAGTCTACATTTATAGGCCCAAACATAAAGTGGGTTGTTATAGCACCACCATGAGGGCAGTTGGTAGGTTTATTTCCCATTGAGTTGTGGCTGATACTTTTAACCTATTTGCTAAGTATGGTAACTGTTACTCAGAGACTTTTATGGCTTTTAATAGTTGGAAGCAGAGCAATACGCTAAACATAACCAATTTGATCCCAGCACCTATATCAATATTAATATTTCCTCATAATACATTTCTCATAATACATCATGCAACTATGCTCAGAACTTGTCCTGAGATAGATCAGACAGCACTGTGATTTTACAATTTAAGCAGACTAAGAATTGTAAGTACATAAGTTTTTAAGTGAACACATTGTACAGCGTAGTCCAGGGATACTCAAATAGATTTACCTGTGGGCCACATTACAAAAATGGCAAGGGGCCAGGGGCCAGTAGATAAATTACGACATTAATGATACTTGATAACTTCTCTCTTTCCGCAATTTCCATTTCCACCATTTCCGCAATTACCGCAATTTCCATTTCCACCATTTCCGCAATTTCCGCAATTACAATTTCCGCAATTTTCTATTTCCATTTCCAACTATTAATGGCAGCTGGGTTTCATCATTCAAATAAAATAGAATTCTGTCCGTTTAGCTATACAATTATGTCAGGGAATAGGGATACACAGTATATGTCTTTCATTTGCATTGCATCTCCCCCCCCCCCCCCCCCCAAGCTTTTATTTTCGTTCGAGTAATAGTACAACTCTAATAGTATTACTTATAATAATGTAATTAAAGATAACTTCATTCAGATTTATTTATTTTTATTTCATTTTCCAGATTTTTTTTTTATTCTTTTTTTTAGATTTACATTGGTGGGCCAGTCATAATGGTCCCGCGGGCCTGATGTGGCCCGCGGGCCTGAGGTTGAGTATCACTGGCGTAGTCTTTGACTCATTCTCTCCATGTTGTGCCCATAGGTCTTCTCGGAGTTCCTGGAATTGTCAAAGACGGTCGCGACGGATCCTATGGAGACCCAGGAGAGCCTGGAGAGTCAGGCAGATTAGGCAGGACTGGACACCAGGGATCCCCTGGAATCTGTGACACTTCACCCTGCCAGGGGGCACAGGCCGCTGGGAAATCCACCAACCCTAAAAACCATTAAATATGATCTTCCTGCAACCCAAAGGCATCTAGCCCCGGTGAGGGGTAACATGGGAATGGAGGAAGTATAAGAGAATCTTAGAAAGAAAATATTCCATCTATGACAGGACGGGAAGAGTAACATCAGAAAGATGTCATTTTTCTTTCTTTTTCAAAAGAAATAGAGGAATAATGCACAAGTGACATAAACATTGGAACAACCTAAGAGACTGAAAACTAGATCCCAGCCAAAAACAACGCTGACAGAAGATGACACAGGAGAACTCCAAATACCATCAGAGATGAGACTTGACTCAAGGCAATGTAATGGGCAAAGTGCATGTAGACCATTAAGTTTGTTTCCGAATCATTTTGTGTGTAAAAAACTTTGTACATTTGGTTTCCGTGCCCCCTTTATTTTGGTGACATCCCTCCGGCAGATAGCTCTCAACACAACTGTGATTGTCCAGATGTGAATGTGCATGTTGGTCCTTTTTCATGAACGCCACGGGTGTTACCTCACAAGACATGCATTACAACATGTAAGATACAAAGATATGCACCAGAGGCCCCAAATAGGCCTCTGTCAAGGACATGTGTACTGTAACTGTAACAGGAATAAAAGAAAACAATACCCAAGTGCCCAGAAATTCTGTATATTGATGCAAAACGTTTCGCTCTCGCTGTTTGTTTGTTTTTCTTGTTTTGTTTTTTTTAACTTCTTTATTACAGTTTTGTTTTTGATTGCGGTTTGTAAAGTTTTGTTTTTTGTCAGGAATTTTATTTTTTTCATAGTTTTGATTACATTTGATGAACATGATAAAGGTCCTCCCTTACAAATACATTTTGGGAATTTCAAACATCAAGAATAAAGAGTAGGAATTTGTGTGCTGTTTTTCCAGTCCTGCAGTGAACACATCCACTATGTACTACCGGTGTTGTAACTATTAAATATACATGATTTTAAATACTATTTATTATTTGTGGGTGACTGTTGTGTGTACAGTAAGATGCTACAGCGACATGTTGTAAGAAATAAAAAATAAAGCCACTTTTCAGTAATACATCACTCTTCTCTACATCAAATTAGCAAACTGCTAATTTTCCAACAACAATAAAATGAACACTATGTGAGTCAAGTAGTCACCTTTATTTTTCAATTGCTGGGAATATGTTTCAATATACTGTACAAAGCAATGCATTCCCATAGACAAATCTCAAATTCTTAGGGTAACAGATTTATATTATGTAAATTAACAGACAGCTTTATTCTGTATAGACTTTGAACAGCATAGAGTAAATAAATATACCGGTTAGTAACATACACAAAGTGAGCTAAATATGAAATCTGCATACTATAGTATACCAACTAAGTTGAATGCAAAATCTTTCAAAGAGAAACAGTGCCACCTGTGTGTTAAATTTATAAGCTGAACAAATTGTGGAACAGGGAAGAATAATAGGATCAACAGATCATCAACAGATGAGGTCAAATAAATAGGCAATAAATATCCAGATGCTTAAATAGGAGAGGTAAGTGTTGTCACTATTCAATATTGCCTGAAGTGCCTATGATCTCATGGTGGAGAAAGACTTGGTCTGACGCAAAAGGACTTTGTTCTGGAAATCCTGCAAGTCACATAAAAGCAGAGTTGTAAAGTGGTAAAACGATTATTCAAATAATAAATTAATAAGCTGAAGAAATCTATTATGCAAGTACATTTTAGTAATCAAATCATGGGTTCAGTGGTGTATCATGTAAATATTGTTAATTTGTGCTATTTATTAATCAATTGAATTAAACATGAAGGTTTTTCTTGGTTCAACTTGTGATGAGTATTTACCATCATTTGTACTTTATTACCTTATTTTAACATCAATTCATGAAGAATTCATTGCACAGATGAATCAAAAATATTTACAGCAAATTCACTGATATGACTATTATACAATAATCGCTGTTGCAACCCACAGAGTCCCAGGGGTGGAAGCGGATGAGCATTATGTAGTAAAATCCCTTATTTCCATGGAAGAGGAAGTCAGACAGGCAACAAACAATAATGCAGGTGAAAATTGGTTCAGCTAAAAGACTTCTCTAATGCCAGAAGCGCACCTGTTTGATGGAGTCTCCATGCGTTTCATTGATATGCCTCAGGAAGGCAGTGGTCCAAAGGAGGGTATTGGCTTTGTCTGTGGTTTTGTCACAGAACGGCACCAGTGAGTTCAACTCCTCACAGCATTGACTGATCGTCTTCCTGTACACAGTATAAGCAACACAAACGTGGCTACGTAAAATCAGCAGGAGAGTACTTTAAATGCAGGTACTGTAGGTACAGGCTCTCTGGAAGGACACACTGAATGCTTACCTGCGGACTCTCTCCTTCATGTTGTGCCTCTCCCGGGCTCCCAGGCTCTGTTCCGTGGGAGATTTACAGACCTTCTTGGTGCTCAGCAGCCCAGCCATCCAATTCTTTGAGTCCTGGGTGGCATTACCATCCTTGCTGTTCAGAGGGCTACGCTTCTTAGCAATTTTAACAAACGTTGCAGGTTTACCCACAGCAACATCTAAACAGATGAGAGAGGATATAAGATGGAGATGAACGACATCTCCAGTGTAGTATGACACTAAGCCATGTGGTAATAATAAATACTTAAGAGAAAGGGATGAATAAACTGACTTTTACATTCTGTTTTCATCTGCTGCTGCTGCTCCACTGCTGGAATGGTGCGGATATTGCACTGAGCTTTAGTGACTGCATGGCCTTGATTTGTGTTCGGTTCAACCATGTGGGGAAGGTTCCGGTTCCCTGGCACCTAGGATAAAAACAGACAAATCAAAACCTAGGTGTAATCAACCATTGCCTTTGGAGCTATGAGAGAATACAGTTAATACATTTCTCTTTATTATACTTGTCTTTGCATGCTTGTGTTAAGCATGCTCCCTCCATATGGGACTGACAACTCCATAGGATTTTCTAAATCCGATCTGATCCACTTCTGCATTTGTGGATTGATGAATGCATCCTGACCTTCGGAGGACTGCTCAATCATTGACTGAAATCTGAGACATAACAGAAGATATTATGAATTACATATTATATTCCAGCATTACAATGCATTGTTAATGAAGTACGCAACATCACATTATTCAAGCATACTTGGTAAGAGCTGCTGACTGAGCATCTTGTTGTGTGGGTACGGCATTACGATCCATGCTGCTCAGAGGGCTACGCTTCTTAGCAATTTTAACGAACGTTACAGGTTTAGCCACAGCAACACCTAAACAGATGACAAAGGATATAAGATGGAGATGAACGACATCTGCAGTGTAGTACGACACTAACTAAGCCATTTGGAAATAATAAATACTTAAGAGAAAGGGATGAATAAACCGACTTTTACATTCTGTTTTCATCTGCTGCTGCTGCTGTTCCCCTGCTGGAATGGTGCGGATATTGCACTGAGCTTTAGTGACTGGGCCTTGATGTTTGTTCGGTTCAACCATGTGGGGAAGGTTCCGGTCCCCTAGCACCTAGGATAAAAACAGACAAATCAAAACCTAGGTGTAATCAACCATTGCCTTTGGAGCTATGAGAGAATACAGTTAATACATTTCTCTTTATTACTTTGTTTAATACTTGTCTTTGCATGCTTGTGTTAAGCATGCTCCCTCCATATGGGACTGACAACTCCATAGGATTATCTAAATCCGATCTGATCCACTTCTGCATTAGTGGATTGATGAATGCATCCTGACTTCCGGAGGACTGCTCAATCATTGATCGAAATCTGAGACATAACAGAAAATATTGTAAATTGCATATAATATTTTCCAGCATTACAATGCATTGTTAATGAAGTACGCAACATTAGTACATTACATTATTCAAGCATACTTGGTAAGAGCTGCTGACTGAGCATCTTGTTGTGTGGGCATGGCAGCAGCAGCAGGCATGCCGTTAAACCTCTTCTCCAAGCAAGCTCTAACAGCAGAGCATGGTCGGGTCAATATGGATGAAGCATCGGCAGGTGATTCTACATCAGCTCTGATCTTGTCCAGGACTGACCACAGTCCATCCCCACACATGGATGGGGACCTGAGCACAGTCAGGTCAATAGCTTCTGTGCTCAAGGAGGGAGACGTCATCAGTGTGGACTGATCAACATACCATGGAATCGTTAAAGTTTGGGCGACAGACAAATCCGGGCCAGGTGAAGTGTCTATGATACAATCTGGAAACTGTAGGATGACATTCTGAAGGTTTGCGTATTGTACTTCTGGCATCTCCATCAGAATGAGTTCTGTGCCTGAATTCAGCCCCTGAGTATGTGTCCCAGGCTCATTCTGGTTCATAATCACACCAAGAGAGTCACAGTTGTATTCTCTAGCAGCATTAGTCACCTGGACAAGGGCGGTTCTTGCTTGTGAAGATGCCATCGTTTGTTGACACTAGAGACAGGGACATATAGGCCAGGAGAGACCAGAACATAATATTATTATGTTGAACTCAACTCGGCATTGGATTTTGTTTGGCATAATGCAGCTTTGGCAAATTTTTAATTTGCCATGTTCACCTCAACATCTTTGCTAATTGCCCAACAGTTTTTGAGGGGCGCTAGCTAGCCCCTCCAATCCCTGCATGGCTTTCAGAAATGGTCAAAAACACGACCGATCAGCGAACACCCAAGTTTATGGACTTTTAATGTTTGCTTTAAGCACGGCAGCAACAGTTCAAGGTTAAATTAATGCCGAGTATGACAGTGCCGATTTGGTCAGACTCAGAGATACACGCATTCTGTTGAAGAAAATGGGGGTCTGTCCGTCCATGTGTGCAGTTGTGCACTAAACTGGGGGTCCTTGAAATGAGAACGCTTGCGAACATTTTAACTGAATTCAATAAAATAATTCAGATTCTTCTGAAGCTAACGCAACAAACATACTTTATCTGATCTCAATTATTATCCCATAGACTATATTAAAATACGACCGTAAAGCCATAGGCTAATAAATAGTCAGAAAAATTCTTCCTTAAAAACAACTAAACAACAAACCCGTTCATCCATGAGTCCATCCAACTGTACAGTATCTCGTATGACGGTGCTGCGCTGGGAAAATAACAGATGTCGCCTACTTAAGATCACAACACTTCATACGTGCACACATTGTGAGCTTTAATTTGCGTTGTGACTGGTGGCCGTTTTAAACGATAAAAGCAGACTTAGTTCTAACGTTAACCTAGCATAACATTAGCATAACGTGACAGATTAGCTATAAAACGTTCAAGTTAATTTCTATTGCAACATCTTCTTTTAACATAAACATACTAGAAAACTAAACAAAGGTTTATTATTAACCATACCCGAATAATGCTTGTTATTGACAATTAATCTGGACGTATCATAATAGCTAGTCTCATGTTTTCATAACAATCTAGGACGGAGCCAGGTCCTGACTCCTGTCACTGTCAAGTGTCAACTGCTTGCCTTATGGTGTCTTCTTGATTGTGATTTTTTTCTTGTTGCCCTCTATAGTTACCCCCCATGGTGTTAATTTTTAACCCTTTCTACACCAACCCAAACCATATGGACCTATAGAAAATACCATAACATACAAAGACAAACACATTTTTCTAAATAATTTTCACCCAAGAAATTAAAGTGGTTACCATTAAGATTCAAGGACATCTTGACTCTATTTCAGGACACAACATAAATAGCAAATAACTAGCAGAAACTGATAAAATCACAATTATCACACACTTCTCTTTATATAGCCTACTAAACTTTTAAGGGGTTTCTTTCTTTTTTTCAAATATCACCACCAAGATGTTGTGAGCTTGTAGATCTGCTATTTTCTAAATGTATAGCCGAGAACGAGAACAATTCTCCTTTTAGACAGAGCACTGAGCAGTCAGTTCCTATTTCATTCTCAAAACACATTAAATAAAAACAAAGTCACAAAGCCAAAAGAATACATATGAACAATAGTTCTATGATGCTCCTGTACCGACTGTATGACACCACAATAGAGGGTAGGCTATGGCATGCAGTGAAAGTAAAGTAACATCGTTTAATTCAATCAGATAGGCCTATGACTTTTCTGTTTGGATGTATGGGATATCAATCAAGGCCAGAAAGTAACTTTTGCCACGTTCCGCATGACTTGCGGTTGCGGAACACTTACTTGTCTACAATTCACCATAACATCATTAATCCATGCAATTGGATTGTAGTTGAGCCTGAAATCAATAAACTTTCTAATGTAACAGATAAATCAGGCTGCTAATATTATTACAATGATTCTGGCATAATTTGGCTGAAAAGGGATAATTAACAGGATATTTGACTCTGAGTAAGTTAAACACTATCTGGGGTCCTCACTCCTCACAAAAGCTAGAGTAGATGATAACTGAAACCAGACATGTTTGAAAGTGAAATATCCCTTTAAGCTAAGTAGTTTTAATTGTGTGTAGAAGAATTCAACAAAGTAGTTCTACTACCCACATTTTACATTAAAAGTGAGTTACATATCTAAATAAAATCACCCTGGCCTGGATGCGGTATTATATTGGCCCCTCAATCACATCACTGGAACAGCTCTAGAATTTCTCTTGACATGATCAAGAATAAAAATATAAAATGATGACCAAGACATTTAATTGAATATCTTTGTTTTATTCAACAAAAAATGTACATTGTGACTTGAGAAAAAGTGCTGACTTCAAATTTTAACAGAACTAGAAAAAAGAAAAAGAAATAGCCATTATCGTCTGTGGACTGTGGATCACTGATCATACAGGTCAAGACTACTGCACTGAGAATGTTATGGCTGTTAAGCAAAATATAAAAGATCTACAAACATTTGCTACAACAAAGTTGGACGTAAAATGTATGATGTGAATTTACAAGGAAGTAGTAAACAATGACACTAAAATAAAGCATAATTAAATTATTCAGACAAAATAAAAACACCAATCTAGTATGATTCAACTAAGCAATACACAACTGAAGTATCTTCATGAAAAATTATCCTCTTCACATCATCAAATCGTATCTTTTGCTTTTTGTCTGTAGCTCATAACAAGATTTTAATGAAGGATTTGTACACCTATATACACAAATGACATTCAATGTCTACAGTGCTGTGGCATCATAAAGAGCCAACTCATTTTTGCTTGATTAGGTAGACCCTGTATTATCATAGGAGACACCCAGGGTCATTTGTTTTTTCCATCACTTGCCATTGTTTTGATTGTGTTCAATGTTCACACTAAGGCCCATGGGTTTATCAACTTCACTTTCCTCCTAACTCTTTTCTTCTTCTATGCTTGCAGCACCAGGTGTGCTCAGGTTTTCTCCACTACTGTCCTGCTCCGTTGTCCCCAGACCTCTATCCAACTGTCCTTCCTGGCTCACAGGTCTACCTGTCAATCGGTTCCACTTGAAGGGACTAGTACTGTTAATTGTACGGTTTGGTAAGCGGCGATCGCGAGTGGGAGTAGGAAGTAATGCTCCTCTGATTCTTATTGGCTTTGCTGCTGGCTGACTATGTGGACTGTCAGAACGCAAGTTTGGTTGACCCTTTAAAGTTTGATCTATGGATTTGTTCATTGAGGGTGGAGGAAGATCACTAGATGTCACCATATCTGGTTCCTTCTTATCTTGGCCACTACTATCTTTCATGTCTGGATCTCTCATGTCAGGACCAGGTCCTTTCATGTCAAGGCCAGGTCGTCTCGTATCTGGACCAGGTCTTCTCATGTCCCTACTACAACTTTCATCACCTATATTCTGACCCCTCATCCCTGGTTCTTTGCCCCTTGTGTCTAGCCCTCTGTTTTCAGGCCTTATTGGGCTCATCACATCAGACCCACTTCTCGTTTCAGGTTCAGTCTCAATGTTTGAACGTGTTTGTCTTTCAATAACTGACCTATGAAAGTTCGAAAAAGGGTCATCCTCCATTTCGGGACCTTTTCTATCAGACCCTGGCCTTCCCATACCTCGACCTCTTCTTCCCCTTCCCCTAAAGTCTGGTTCAGGCTCTCTTCTAGCTGGTTCTGGGCCTTCCATGTCTAGACCTTGCCTTTCAGCTCCTGGACCTCTGAATGGTCTCCTATTTGGTCTAGGTCCTCTAACATCTTGCCCACTCCACTCATCTCCTATTTCTGACCCTGGACTCCTCATGTCTGGCCCTGAACTATCACACCAATCACTCCCCATGCCTGGATTTCTCCTATTTAGTCCTGGTCCTTCCATGTTTGGATCTCTCCAGTCGGGATCTGGATGTCTCCATTCATCATCCATACTTGGACCACCCATATCTGTACCAGGTCCTCTCCTGTCTGGATCTCTCATATTTGGCCCTGGACCTCTCATATCTGGACACGGTCCTCTCATTTCTGCATCAGGTCCTCTCATGTCTGGTCCAGGCCCTCTCCTGTCTGGCCCTGGACCCCTCATGTCTGGTCCAGGTCCTCTCATGTCTGGATCAAGTTCTCTCCTGTCTGACCCCGGACCCCACCTGTCTGGACCAGGCCCTCTCCTGTGTGGCCCTGGACCCCTCATGTCTGGACCAGGTCCTCTCATGTCTGGACCAGGTCCTCTCATGTCTGGATCAGGTCCTCTCATGTCTGGACCAGGTCCTCTCCTGTCTGGACCAGGTCCTCTCCTGTCTGGACCAGAACCTCTCCTGTCTGGCCCCGGTCCCCACCTGTCTGGACCAGGTCCTCTCATGCCTGGACCAGGTCCTCTCCTGTCTGGACCAGGTCCTCTCCTGTCTGGACCAGGTCCTCCAAAGTCTGGACCAGGTCCTTCAAAGTCTGGACCATGTCCTCTCCTGTCTGGACCAGGTCCTCCGAAGTCCGGACCAGGTCCTTCAAAGTCTGGACCATGTCCTCTCCTGTCTGGACCATGTCCTCCGAAGTCTGGACCAGGTCCACCAATGTCTGGACCATGTCCTCTCCTGTCTGGACCATGTCCTCTTGTGTCTGGATTAGGTCCTCTCCTGTCTGGACCAGGTCTACTAATGTCTGGGCCAGGTCCCTTCATGTCTGGACTAGGTCCTATCATGTCTGGATCAGGGCCTCTCCTGCCTGGACCTAGTCCTATCATGTCTGGACCTAGTCCTATCATGTCTGGACCAGGTCCTCTAATGTCTGGACCAGGTCCTCTCATGTCTGGACTAGGTCCTCTCCTGTCTGGACCAGGTCTTCTCATGTCTGGACCAGGTCCTCTCATGTCTGGACCAGGTCTTCTCATGTCTGGACCAGGTCCTCTCCTGTCTGGACCAGGTCCTCTCCTGTCTGGACCAGGTCCCCTCATGTCTGGACTAGCTCCTCCAATGTCTGGAACAGGTCCTTTCATGTCTGGACCAGGTCCTCTCATGTCTGGACTAGGACCTCTCCTGTCCGGACCAGGTCTTCTCATGTCTGGACCAGGTCCTCTCATGTCTGGACTTGGTCTTCTCCTGTCTGGACCAGGTCCTCTCCTGTCTGGACCTGGTCCTCTCCTGTCTGCACCTGGTCCTCTCATGTCTGGACCAGGTCCTCTTATGTCTGGACTAGGCCCTCTCCTGTCTGGACCAGGTCCTCTCATGTCTGGACTAGGTCCTCTCATGTCTGGACCAGTTCCTCTAATGTCTGGATCTCTCATGTCAGGGCTAGGTCCTCTAATGTCTGGACCAGACCCTCTCATGTCAGGGCTAGGTCCTCTAATGTCTGGACCAGACCCTCTCATGTCAGGGCTAGGTCTGCTCATGTCAGGACCAGGTCCTCTCATGTGAGGGCCAGTTCGTCTCATATCTGGACCAAGCTCTCTCATGTCTGGATCAGGTCCTTTCCTGTCTGATCCTCTACTGTCTGCACCATATCCTCTCATGTCTGGATCTCTCATGTCAGGACCAGGTCCTTTCATATCTGGGCCAGGTCGTCTCATATCTGGACCAGGTCCTCTCATGTCCCGACGTCTCATGTCTGGACCAGGTCCTCTCATGTTAGGACCAGGTCCTCTCATGTCTGGATCCCTCATGTTAGGACCAGGTCCTCTCATGTCTGGATCTCTCATGTTAGGCCCAGGTCCTCTCATGTCAGGGCCATGCCATCTCATATCTGGGTCAGGTCCTCTCATGTCAGGGCCATGCCGTCTCATATCTGGGTCAGGTCCTCTCATGTCAGGGCCAAGTTCTCTCATGTCCCGACGTCTCATATCTGGACCAGGTCTTCTCATGTCTGGAACAGGTTCACTCATGTCTGGGCCTATCATGTCTGGACCAGGTACACTCATGTCTGGATCTCTCATGTCAGGAACAGGTCCTCTCATGTCAGGACCAGGTCCTCTCATGTCAGGACCAGGTCCTCTCATGTCAGGACCAGGTCCTCTCATGTCAGGGCCAGGTCCTCTCATGTCAGGGCCAGGTCCTCTGATGTCCCGACGTCTCATATCTGGACCAGGTCCTCTCATGTCTGGATCTCTCATGTCAGGACCAGGTCCTCTCATGTCTGGATCTCTCATGTCAGGACCAGGTCCTCTCATGTCAGGGCCAGGTCGTCTCATATCTGGGCCAGGTCCTCTCATGTCCCGACGTCTCATATCTGGACCAGGTCCTCTCATGTCTGGACCTATCATGTCTGGACCAGGTGCACTCATGTCTGGGCCTATCATGTCTGGACCAGGTACACTCATGTCTGGATGTCTCATATCTAGACCATGTGCTCTCATGTCTGGATGTGGCATATCTGGACCAGGTCCTCTCATGTCTGGGCCTATCATGTCGGGATCAGGTCCTCTCATGTCTGGATGTCTCATATCTGGACCAGATCCTCTCATGTCTGGATTAGGTCCGCTTCTGTCTGGCACTCGTAAATCAGGCCTTGATTCTCTCCAGTCTAAACGTCTGCCCCTTTTAGCTGGGCCTGGACCCCTCATATCTGGACTTGGATCCCTAAAATCTGAATGTCCTACATCTGGAAAAGCAGGACTTGATTCTGTCTGTAAAGGTTTATCTGTACTCTGACCTTTTAAACAAGACCTCATACTTGGCCTTATGCCTGGCCCTCTCCTATCCGGATCAGGACTATGACCTCTCCTATTTGGACCTGGTCGTCTAAACTCAGGACTATGACCTCTCCTTTCTGTCCCTGGCCATTTACAATCAGGGCTGTGGCCTCTTTTATCTGGACCTGGACGCCTAAACTCAGGACTATGACTTCTCCTTTCTGTCACTGGCCGTCTAACATCAGGACTATGACCTCTCTTATTTGGACCTGGCCATCTCAAATCGGGACTTTGACCTCTCCTGTCTGAACCTCGCCCCCTCACAGATGATCCAGGACCCCTAATATCTGGATGTTCACCACTATTAACTGCATCTGGATGTCCAATAGGTGGTCCTAATGCCATATCTGGGCTTTGACATCCAATGCCCTCACCTCGCCCTCTACCTCGCCCTCTACCCCGCCCTCTACCCCGCCCTCTACCCCGGCCTCTAAAATCTGATTCTGGATTTGGATGCCACATATCTGATCCTTGACCTCTCATGTCTGGACCTGTCCTGTTTGACTCATTTGACTCATTACCCGTCCACGTGTCTCTCATGAATACATTGGGATCTTTGGCAGTTTGGCCTTGCATGTCTAGATTTTGTATGGCTGGCCCTCTCCTCTCGTTCTCCATGTTTGCTTGTGGTGCTGGAACTTGTCCTCTCATCTCTTGACTAATACCTGGGCCTGGAATTCTTCTTTCTGATCCTTCCATGTTTGGCTCTGGATTACTTATGCCTGGACTGCTCCTTTCTGTCCCTGGCCATCTAAAATCAGGGCTATGGCCTCTTTTATCTGGACCTGGCCGCCTAAAATCAGGACTATGACCTCTCCTTTCCGTCACTGGCCGTCTAAAGTCAGGGCTATGACCTATACCATCTGGACCTGGCCATCTCAAATCGGGACCATGACCTGTCCTGTCTGAACCTCGACCCCTCATAGATAATCCAGGACCCCTAGTATCTGGATGTCCGATTGGTGGTCCTAATCCCCTATCTGGACTTTGATACCCAATGCCCTCACCTCGCCCTCTACCTCGCCCTCTGCCCCAGCCTCTACCTCGGCCTATATGATCAGATTCTGGATTTGGATGCCACATATCTGACCCTTGACCTCTCATGTCTGGACCTATCCTGTTTGACCCCGCATTACCCATCCACAGGTCTTTCATGAGTACACTGGAATCTGTGGCATTTTGGCCTTGCATGTCTAGATTTTGTATGGCTGGCCCTCTCCTCTCGTTCTCCACGTTTGTTTGTATAATAAGTGATGCTGTAACTTGTCCTCTCATCTCTTGACCAATACCTGAGCCTGGAATACTTGACCCTTCCATGTTTGGCTCTGGATTTCTTATCCCTGGGCCTCTCATGTCTAGTCCTGGACCCCTTATCCCTGGGCCTCTCATGTCTAGTACTGGACCCATTATCCCTAGTCCTGAATTCACTCCATCTCTATATTGACCTTGATCTGGTCTGTACATCCTTGTTTCTTGGCCTCTCAGATCTGGACCTGACATAGAAGCGTTTATACCTTGCAGACCTGGACCAATCAAACCCTGTCCTAATACTGCCATAGCAGTCATTGACATTGTCATAAAGTTGCTCATAAAGTTGACATCTTGCATATCTGGCCCTCTATGTTCCGGACCTCTAAAATCTGGTCCTGGATTCCTCATGTGAGGTCCTGAACTCATAATGCCATGTCTGGTTAAGTGGGCTGAGGGACCCAACATGCTTGGGCTTCTCATCTCAGGTCCTAGTCCCTGCATGCCTAGGGTTGTCATGTCTGATCTTGGAAGCCTCATGCATGGGCCACTCATTTCTGGTTCTTTGTCACAGATCTTTGGTTCTGCGTCTGTTATAACTTGACTATAAATTTGCATCGCTGTAACTTCAACATCTGGGCCCCTTATCCCATGATCCTGTCCTAGATTTAGATGTCTTACATCTTGACCCTGCATCTCTGGATGTCCTGAAACAAGATCTTTAATTTCCATCTGTTTATCAGCACCTATCATATCTCCAGAACCTGGGCCTGTTAAATCTGAAATGTTAACATTTGACGTTGTCATACTTTGGTTTAGATGTTCAATGTCAGGCAAGTTAACATCGGTCTTTGCAGCTTGACCACTATCTGAATCATTTAGTTCACCACTCACAAGAGGGACTGAGCTACCAATGTCTGACCCATTATCTTTGTCTTCTTCTATGTTATCAGAGTCACTCTTCTCTGTGGCAACATGCTGCACATACCTTGGGTCAGGATCGGGGCTTTGAGGAGAATCTCGCGTGGGTGGTTCAAGTTCTCTCAACGGAATTTTACTTTCAATTTTGTTCATAAGAAATATTTCCTGTAGAGAGAGTCCATCCGACTTCTGGGAAGGGTCATTTTCTATGCTTTGATTGTCATTAATTGAATCCTTTTGAAGCTCCAGGGGTTGTTCGTGCTTCTCATTGTAAATTGTAAATTGAAAATTCTCAGCCTTGATGAGAGAAGGAATATCCTGTGTTGCTGAGTCATTGTCAAGACTCTTCTGTTGTGGATTTGCAGACTCAACATGACTATATTGTGGTCCATCAGATTCAGTGTCAATAGTAACACAGGTCTGTGATGAGGTGTTACTCTCTACAAAATGTCCAACAGGTTTTAATGGCATATTACTAAGAACACTTGGAGCCTTTGATTCTTCACGCACAAGAGGAGGACCTTTTTGCGGTCTTGAGAAGGCAGATTCTCTTCTTCTGGGAGGTGATGGGGATCTTTTACTGCCATGAGAATGCTGTCGTGAGGAACGATCTCTGCGATGTCGGCCTTGTTGTTCAGATTGATCCCGAACTCTATGCCTTGACCTGTCAGTTTCATTTCGTCTTTGTCGGTCTCTTTCCCTTCGTTTCCGAGAATGTGAAGGGGAACGCCTCTGAGACTTTCTTGGAGGACTTCCATGGCGTTCTCTTTCTCTGTGACGTCTCTTTGGTGACCGTGTTCTACGATGATGTGAACTTGGAGAGCCCTTATGGGAGGCACTCTTCCCTGTGCTACCCAAGGAGGATTCCCGAACCTTACTACTGTCTCCTTGAAATACATCATCTTGCATTTCATTAAATAGAGATTCATCCTCTGGGTCATAAGCTACATCAGAATCTCTAATCTCTCCAGTTTCAGATTCTTTGTCATTTTCCAGAAGATTGTCTTGTGTCTCATCTTGTGTCTCACCTTCTGTTTTCAGTTCAGGGATAGCACTTGTCCCTTCTGTCTCAACAGTTAGTGAATCCGGATGTTGACTGTTCGATGTCTGTGCTGGGTCTGTCTCTTTGTCAACTGTCTCTGAAGTTCTTGACTCTGATTGTGCTACATCACTTTGCTGAGGTGCAAGCTGAATGAGGGGCAAAGATTTAGTTGTATCAGAGGCAGAGAACTGAGCCATAAACATGCCAACGGCCTCTCTCTGCTGACGCAGTGCCTCCTCCTGTTCCTTCAGCTGTCGTTTTTGCTCTTCAATCTGCTTATTAAGCTCCTCTAGCATCCGCTGTTGTTCTGTAAAAGTTGCAGCTGTGACAACAATAGAGCCAGTAGGAAGGTTCTGAAGAGCTGGGGCTACGGTAGAAGCTTGAGAGGAGGCAGAATTGGAAACTTCAGAGGGAGTTGGGACTGGGCATGATGTTTGAGCTGCACTTTTGGATGGAGCAGGTTTTTTAGCAGGACTGTACTCGTTTTTCATATCCTCAAAGATAGTCTCATCTTCAGGATCATACTCCACATCATCTTCCCCAAAGCCGGATGGTTCAACATCAGTCTGTTGTTTAACTTTTAGTTTTAGTGGAGCAACGATCCCATATCCCACTGTTGGATTGTACTCCTCTTCTGGATCATATGGTCGGTCATATTCATTTTCTTCCTCCTCTAGTTTCATTACTTTGGCTTTCTGTCCATACTGCTGGACTATAGGATCCATCATTGGACGTGGTGCTCTACGGGGCTTTACTGCTGGGGTAATTGCAGAACTGCTTTGACTGGGGGCCGCAGAGTCCGTTGATTTATTGCCAAACAAAGTCTTAAGTATAGTCTGAAGGGGAGTCTTTTCTGATGATGTGGTGGTGGTGGCATTCTTGTCAGTGGCCTTAATCGACGTTGACGGCGTGGCAGGAACAGGGGCCGAGATAGAAACGGGCGTAGAAGGTCGAATGGGAGTAAAAAGAGCTCCTTTGGTAGGTGGAGCAGACCAGGAGGAGTCTCTTGGTGATGCGGCAGCAGCAGGAGAGCCAGGAGGGGTGGTGCTCATAGGGGTTGCTGGGTCATAGGGTTGGAATATCTCCAGTTTATCAGAACCATAGAGAGATGGGGGTTTGGGCATGTTGACTCTGGGTCTCTTCTCTTCAGTTTCTTGTTGTAAACTTCCACCACGTTTTGTTTTCTGGATAATTGCCAGCCCCAGAAGAAGATTGGGGCGATTCTTCTCAAGCCCTGTTAAAGGGGACAGCGCACACACAAAAAAAACAACATTTTAGATGTTATATAAATCACTTGCCTACACACTTGTTAATAAATAAAACCAACGTTATGCTGAAGAGGGGTGGTAAACCTCCTGAACCCTATATCCTTATTGACCGGGTCCCCCAGCGTATACAGTATACTGGTCCCCTCATTTTATCCACTCAACACCAAATCTCTTCACCGAAATAGACAATCTACCCTGTCAGGTGTAAAGGAGCAACTTGGACACTCAGGCATGAAGGAAGCATGAGTTCAAGTCCGTTGCTCTCCCCTTGTCCCCCATATATGGGGACTAGGTTGGTGGAGGGTATGTAGAGCCCAGGATCACATTAGATGATTGACACAGGGGTGAAAATGGGTTACAAAATCGTGGGATAAAATATATATATATAAAAAAAGAAAATAAATAGACAATCTACAATGCGATGTATTGTGAGCTTGTAGATCTGCTATTTCCGGCAAATGTTCGCCTATTTTTGCCAAATGCTTGCACCATATGACATGCCCAGAACAGGGACGCTAGGGTCCATGTGGTGGAAAATATGAACATGTAATTGATGGTAATCGAGCACAATGTATTCAGGAATATAAGTCAAAGTAATTTCCCACCTGGTCCTTCAAAAGGTTGCAATATGGACGGGATGGCCTGGTTTGCACTGAGAGGGACTAGGTAGATGTCCTTGATGCCGCGGCTGTTACTGGCCACCACACCGAAGCGGCCTCTGCTACTGAAGTAGGAAAATAAGGAGACATAGGCCACCTCTTCTTCTTCTGTTGCCGGGTGGAAGCGGATCACACACAGTTCCTGTGGTGAAAAAAGATAGTTGATAATTGTTTTCGTTTTTGTTTTTTTGTATTTTTGCAAGAGACAAGAGACAGCAAATATACTACTTGCCTTTGTAATAGACGTTTTCAGTTTTGAAACATACTCCCACACGGTTTGAGGCATAATTCGTCCACCAATCTGTATCGTATCGGGTAGGTCCTAAGCAAAAAGAAAAAGTGTAAAAGAGTAAAAGACTAGGAAAAGACCTAATTCAGGTGTTCACCAAATGATGAAATGAATACCTGATATAATAACAAACAATGTGTGAATGAGTAAATCACTGTGCATTACCGCTTTGAGGCATTCTGCAGGTCCTGAAACCAGGTATCCCTTGGTGACAAATTTGGCTACACTGAGCATGCTTAGGAATCCTTTCCACAGCACATCCTGCTTGGATAGAAACTGAGCAGTCTCTCCGTCAGATGGCAGATGGGCATTCATGGACCTAAATATAGATCACAATAAAACATCTCATTATCAATCAATAGAACGGTAATTGGCAAAATAATTGTAAAAAAGAAAATAAGAGACTCAAAATGTAATGTCCATTATAAAGAGATACCGAAATAATGATCCTATTTACCCTACTATGGATAATCTAAATATGGTTTTAATACCTTGAGGAAGCACCATAGAGTCGTTGGTCGGCTGAAGAGGATGGCTTCGTTAAGATCGATTTTTGTAGCATTGGGTGTGGTTGCAGTGAGGGAGGCAAGGGCAAGGTGGAACTAGTCTGTATGGCAGGGGCGTAGGAGACCGGTTGGCTCTGGGCCATGTTTCTAGGACCACCAGGGGCGTAGGAGACCGGTTGGCTCTGGGCCATGTTTCTAGGACCACCAGGGGCGTAGGGGACTGGTTGGCTCCGGGCCATGTTTCTGGGACCACCAGTGTTGCCAGTGGACAGAGCAGAGGACCGGCATGCCGCTGTTCGGGGGTCACGCCTTGTAACGGATAACGTGGCAGTGGCCGGTATCACAACCGGTGTGTACGCTCTGACAGGCATCTTGGCTTTATGGGTGTCTGGAGTGGGGGAGGCCGGGGACTCCAGCACGGGAGATGCAGGGGACTCTAAGTTAGGGGACGCTGGAGAATCCTTTACTGGGGATGCGGGAGATTCCACAATGGACAAGGCAGGAGCGTCGATGACGAGGCACGGAGAATCCATCTCAGGTGAGTCCGGGGGAGCACGAAGAGGAGAGTCATCTTCGGCGGTGCCTCTCCTGGGCCACGAGTGTTCCGCAGGGCTGCTGTAGTCAGAGTATCCACACTTTTCTCTTGATTCAGCCACCTTGGACTTCTTCCTCACTGGTTCGTCCTCCTCGTCGGCTGGCATCTGACCTAATGGCAGAAGAAAATAAATAGATTTAGCAAGTTTGTGACCAAAAACAAAATAAGCAATGATTACAGTATGTGCGCTATAGATATAATTTAAATTTTTAAATTTAATTTACCCGTGCAGATCTTGCATTTTAGGTCAAAGAGGTGAGATTTGTGCTCCGATGTGGTGTCTTTTAGCATACAGCTCAGGATGTCTGGTACAGAGCTGCTCTGGCTTGGCTGAAGCGGCTTGGCCTTAAGAATAGGAGGGAGGCTTTTTTTCTGTTCCTGAGGAAGAAGAGACACGTCTAAAATCAATGTTGTTGTCTTGTGCACTTGAAGAGCTATCTATACGGCTTGAAGCACTGATTTACTGGTGGAATTCAGCAGTGTAATGTTCTCCACACCTACCATTTTTACTGATACATTTTATTAAGATGTTTGTCATAGTTAGAGACAAATACAACATGTACAGCATGTACATTTTAACCACAGGTGGTGTACCTATTCTGGGACGAACATTTGGAAAATAAATAGCAGATACAAACTTGATCGATGTATTTCAAATACTGCCCATCTGTGGCCGCGCTCGGGAATCATTCGTTGATTTGACCCCCAATCCAACCCATTGATGCCGAGTACCAAGCAGGGAGGCATTGGGTCCCATTTTTACAGTCTTTGGTATGCCCCGGCCGGGGATCAAACCCCCGACCTCCCAGTTTCAGGACGGACACCCTAACCACAAGGCCACTGTCTGGTGGTCTTGTGGCCACACGATGTAAAACCTGCTTAGTTGTTCTGCGAATAAGTTTAACCAGCGACAAGCCTAGTAGTTACGAGTCACGACAGAACAATGTGTTACATTGATGTCCAGATAATGAGTAATGAGTAACTATGTGTTCAGTTCAGTTGAGGGGGGCTACTACTCACAGTGTTTCTATCTGACCTGGAGGGATTCAGATTCAAACTGGGCAAATCAACCTTCACTGCATCAGGCTTCTGCATTAAGCATGGATCCTTAACCTACACATGACACACGTTCACACAAATGATATGAGAAAAGAGCACAGACTGAGAATGTATGACATTACCATAACTATCATATCTGCTTTCGTATTCGCTGTGATTGGTCCAAACAACATACCTGGGTAGTTTCTGTCTTGCTTGGTTCAGGTGCTTTAGTGGCCTGCATGTCCTTCTGACTCATCCTGGCCAGCCTGAAGGGACCGATCTCTCCACTTACAACCTTATACAATAAGCCCTGGAGAGAAGCCACAATGTCAACCCATTTAATTAGAACAACCTAGTTTAAAATGGATGCAGCAATCTATTGTGAGTGATGTGTTTTGGTTGAAACTTGAAACAAAAGTTTTTTGTTAAAAGGTTAAAGCTCTATACTCAGATAGTAATCATTGTTTGTTCAGTAACGGGTCTCCCCGTCTCTCCAGGTCTTTAGTAAACCCGGAAATTCCTTTCCAGGTGGGAGGCAATTTAATCCAATCAGGAGAATTCCAATTTCAAGTTCTCTCTTCTGATTGGATGCAATTGGTGTGACAACATGAAAAGGCATTTTCTGTTTATTAAGCAGCTGGAGAGACTGGGAGACCCCTATTGCTGAGCGCACATGGGGGGGATTTTAATACTAATGGTAAAATACTCAAAGTAGAGATGCACATTAAAGAAACGCATGACTGGGCGTTTGGCTTTTTTTTATCAAGTGTGAACGAACCTTGTTTTTGGGGTCTTTCAGGTTGAACATTATAGTTCTGTACTTGTTCATGTATTTGCTGTCTGTGTTACGAAATATGTCGAACATCTCCATCTCAATGTTTGTGACAAGCTTTCCAACTTCACTCTCAGACATCTCCAGATCATCACAGTCACACACCCTTGACAAATAAAAATATGATTAGTCAGCTATTACTGTTCTGCTTGAAATTAATTTAAGTAAGAACATAATACTTCATTTAAGCCCTACTTCCTTGTCACAAATAATGACAAATAGCCGATACTCTACACGAAATGTCCACACTGGCACACAGTGACACATCCACAATTTGTGAGTTTCAACACCTGCCATGTTGGGGACCAACACATTTGTTTCAATTTGTCTGAACAGTCCGATTGGCGTAGAACAAATTATTGCTGCACTACACCTGTTGGTGCGGTGCAGGACTACATTTGAAACTCATGAATATTAAGCGGCTTTGTTTTGAATGTCTGCTGTTAAAATGGTTACTGCTGTCACAACATGAAATTCTCTTTGCAAATCGTGTTCAACTGTGTAAATAAATATCTGTCTCCAGTTCAGTGAGCATGCATTTGCACAATAAAATAATAATAATAATGTACTTTCCAAGTCTAACACATGTCAATGTCTGTGTAAAAAGAGAACATTTTTTACCAGGCAAAAACAATTCTTGCCTGGTAAAATATTTTCTATGGTTTCTATTGGTTAAATCTCTCACATCAGAGAGCTAATGCAAACCTGTAACCCACTCAGTTCTCACCTTTTGAACAGGATGCTGCTGAGCGCGCGCTGGATGCTCTGTCTGACCTGCGTGTTGGGCTGAGAGGGTCTGGAAGACGGGGCGATGGGTGCGGGCGCCACCGGTAGGTTCCTGGGTTCATTCAGAGAGGGCGCCGGCGGGCCTGATGACGAGGCTTGCACGTGGCCCGCTGGAGGCTGAGGAACGGACTGCTTCTTGGGTATTACCGGTAGATTCCTGGTTTCATTCAGAGAGGGCGGCGGCGGCGGGCCTGATGACGAGGCTTGCACGTGGCCCGCTGGAGGCTGAGGAACGGACTGCTTCTTGGGTATTACGAATGCAGTCTTGGTGACCATAAGGGCACCTGTTCCATGATGTTTGGAAGCTGATGCACGTTGGACCCCCGGGGCAAGAGGCGCTGTTTCATGTTGTTTGGAAGCTGGTGCACGTTGGGCCCTTGGGTCAGGAGACCCTGGTTCATGACGTTTGGAATCTAATGCACGTTGGGCCCTTGGGTCGGGAGGCCCCGGTTCATGACGTTTGGAATCTAATGCACGTTGGGCCCTTGGGTCAGAAGGCCCCGGTTCATGACGCTTGGAATCTAATGCACGTTGGGCCCTTGGGTCAGGAGGCCCCAGGTCATGACGTTTGGAATTTAATCCACGTTGGGCCCTTGGGTCGGGACGCCCCAGTTCTGGGGAAGGAGGCCCGGTTAAATGATGTTTGGAAGATGATGCACGAGGGACCCCTGATCTAGGAGGCCCTGGTTCATGACGTTTGGAAGCTGACGCACGTGCATCCTCTGGGGCAGGAAGTGGACCAGACTCTGGAGGGGTGAGTGGTGCAGAAGAGGATGCCGCATCCACGGACTGCTTCTTTGAGACGCCGCCGTTGTTCAATGGCGTCTTCGTTGTCCTCCGAGCACCGTCCTGTGGTGCGGGCGGCTCAGCAACACACTCTGAAGGTTCGTTTAGAGTCACAGGCAGCTTCTCTACAGGTTCGTTTAGAGTCACAGGCAGCTTCTCTACAGGTTTGTTTAGAGTCAAAGGCAGCTTCTCTGGAGGTTGGTTTGGATGAGTCACAGTCAGCTGTTCTGGTGGCCCTTTTGTCAGAGTCCCAGCCAGCTTTCCTGGGGGTTGTTTTAGAAGAGTCACAGGCAGCTTCTCTACATGTTGGTTTAGAGGACTCACATGCAGCTTTTCTGGTGGTTGTATTAGAGGACTCTCAGTCAGCTTCTCAGGAGGTTTAGTCACAGTCAGATTTTCTGGAGTTTGAGTCACAGGAGATTGTGGTGGAGGAGTCACAGTCAGCTTTTCTGGAGGTTGTGTTGCCTCTACAAGTTGGTTTAGAGGAGTCACAGGCAGCTTCTCTGGAGGTTGGTTTAGAGGAGTCACAGGTGGCTTCTCTGAAGGGTGCGTCACAGGCAGCTCACCCTCTGGCTCCTTCTGGTCACTGTCCTTAACGGCTGTTGGAAAACATGAAGGTATTTCGTCAGGATGGAGATGATAAGAGTATCAAGGAACAAAAGGTTCCCGAAGCTGAACCAGGTGGAGCAAATCAACCGTTTATTTTATCGTGAGGCAGCTTGATGTACAACTACACCTCCCTGGATGATGCTAGTATGTCACATGGTGCGCAATTACACCCCCTGGACATGATGCTAGCATGTCACAGGGAAGTACCCACAATCTAACCCTTGATGCCGAGTATGAGTCCCAATCAGAAATCCATTTGGTAGTTGGTACCATTTTTATAGCCTTTGATAGGACTTGGCCCGGATTTTAAACCGCCGACCTTTCAGTCTCAGGGTGGACAGTATAACCACCAGTGATGGAAGAAGTAACGTTTATTTTTCTTACTTAAGTAAAAGTATCAATACACCCTATTTTAGGAATCTGTACTTACAAGTACAAGTTCGGTATTCAAAATGTACCTGAGTAAAAGGAGAAAAGTAAAATAATAACATATACAGCTCTTATAAGTGACTGTGAATCACTGGCTTGTATCAGGATGCATCATAAAGATGCACAGTCCACCATTGGACTTTATCTCACAGCCATACAGGACTTTCACACTAAACCAGTGGTTCTCAACCTGTGGGCCAGGACCCCCCAGGACCCCCATGTGTGGGTCCCCCACACATGATTGTTATTCTTTTTTTTTTAATAACTACACTATAAACCTATACTATAGAAACTGGTTAAACATTGGCCAAATTCTCAAATAATATGAAAAAGAGTAAAACAAAAAAAAGAAATATATATATAAATAGGATATATATATATATAAATAGTTATCTTTGGAACCAAGTCAAATTAAATTGAATGCCACAACTCTTACATTCTAAATGCTTGTCAGGGTGGGGGGTCCCCAGTTCAAAAAGGTGTGTGTATTGGGGGGGGGGGGGGGGGGGTCACTGACTGAAAAGGTTGAGAACCACTGCACTAAACTTGGTGCAGTGGTTCTCTCAGCCTCTTAACCCCTTTGGGTGTTTTAAACATCATGTTATAATTTAGCTATTGAAAAATAGCAGATCGACAAGCTCATAGCGCACCACCGTGTGGCGCGCTACGAGCTTGTAGGTTTGCTATTTTTGAAAAATCGTGAAAATATTGATTTCAGAAAACTGGAGGATTTAGAAGAATTTGTATACATTTTGAGGTCAGGCCTAAATGGGTTAAGTAAAGGCTCCCTGTGGACGACCCATGGAATCATAAGCAACACCGTATACCTCTGCCATGCATGGTCAAGCCCCCTATGCATTGTGGCCACCACTACTGCCTTATGTACATTGAAAGAAAGACTGCAACATTAATGAAGTGTGAAACACAAGTTACGGTATGTGACAACAAGAAAGGGTCTAATAACATTAATTTATAACAGTGTGGCTTCATGTGAGCCTCAGACTTTATGCGACTAGTTTATAATGTCTGTCTATGATGAACTCCGTACCATACTGCCCAACAAAGCCAATGTGCAGTAACTACATTTTTGGAAACACTGACTTACAGTATTTGTGTATCCCAAAGGTCAAATTAGCCTTTGTGATTTTGGGGGATAAACTATTACCTCAAGATCATATTTAAAACTAGTGTAATATCACTATTTGCCGATATCTCATTTGACTCACCAGTTGAAACACTTTAAAACCCAATATAAGTTATTTTCCGTAGTTACTGCACATGTAGGGCAGCATATTTGGGCAAGGTTTCAGCTTGCTTTGATTGCCACTGACTTCCATTATAAAATGTATAAAGTGTGGGGATGTACACTCACGGACAGACCCATTCATTGATGACTGGCCTGCAGAGACACACCATAATAAAAAGAGACAAGAGTGTGAGAGAAAGTGTGAAAGAGAGATTCATGAACTGTAAATTAATGAGCGTTCATTTAACTCAAAACAGAACTAAAAACGTACAGTACGTACATTACGTCATATGCTCAGACACATATGACGTAAAATTCTCCATTCATTATCAATGGGAATGTTTATCTTTGTTTAGGACGAAAATAGCCGATTTGCTCAGACACATGACCGAAATGCTCCATTCATCGTCAACGGGAATTTAATGTTTATGTAAGATGAAAATCTACACTAATATAGGAGGGGCTAGCGCCCCTCAAAAATGTTGTTATAAATACAACATGTAAGCCTTCAACCAAATTAATATTTGGTTTACGATTATGCACCCTTTTTAATAAATAAATAAATAATACATGATGAGCCCTGCATAATCTGCGCCATTTGACTGATTATGCAGCAAATTATTACTACAAATAAATCTAAAAGCTCACAACGCATCGCAATGCAACATGTTCATTTCCTTAACAAACGTCTTTTAGCTTAGCCATGTCCCATATTATTGATCACGCTTCGTTATGCTTACGATGTTGATTACTTCATTCTTCATACTTCATTCTGATTCGTCAGAATGTAAAGCTCTGATCATTGAAATAGAGTCTACACTAGTCTATCTAGAGCAGTGGTTCCCAAAGTGGGGTCCGGGGACCCCAAGGGGTACTTCAGGGAGTTCCAGGGGGTCCCCAGCTAAATGATAGTTAGGAAATAAATGGACCCTTATGGGTCTGTAACTCTGAGAGTGTACAAATGGAACCAAACTGACCCGTTAGGGTCCGTTCGGTTCCATTTGGTTCCATTTGTAAAATTAACTTTGATTTTACAATATAAATTAGAGTCCCAGAGATAGCAATGCCATTAAATGGGGGTCCGTACCGTAGCCTAATGCATGTCAAACTGGGGGTCCTTGAAATGTAACAGGTTGAGAATCACTCCTAGAGCTGTAAAGAATCAAGATCTTCTCTTATGGGGGGTCCCTGGCATCTCTTTTCAAATGGGGGTCTGCGGGCTCATTACTGTCAATGTGGGGGTCCTTGACATGAAAAGGTTTGGGAACCACCGATCTAGAGTCACACAATCCTGCCATTATTGGTGTTTTCTCAATGATGTTCTGCAGCAGGGTGCAGTGCAGTGCACCCTGTTTGTTCTAGGGGGCGCCACTTCACACGTGTCACTGCGCTAGTGTGCTTTGCACTCAGTCAGTGTCAATGTAGTCATAGGAATACCTTACCTGAAGTCCTTACTAATAACAAGAAAGTGGATCAGAGCACATCCGTTCTTAGATCATTACACTGGCTATGCTGTCAGGTAAAGAAATTATTTCAAAAATAGTACTGTTCGTTTATAAAAACATTGAATGGACTTTAGGGCCACGATACATTTCTGAACTTGTGCTATATCATCATTGGACCATCCAGACCTCTCATGTCGTCTGGGACAGGTAACAATGGGGTGTTAACTTCAGTGACAAAGCTGGTCTACACAGGCTGGCTGCTTTTTCATTTTCTTGTGTCCACCTCTCCTTTGGAGGACCTGTATACTTATACAGATTATCAGTTGTGAAACAAACTCTGAGTTTTACGTGTATTTTCACTCCACCAGACATGTCCTCCTTGTTGTGTGCAGACTGTGCCTCAAGCCATTTTCTTTCGAAGTCATTAGATGGTGGGCCAGAATATAACCATTGTCTAATTTAATAACTGGACCATTACATATACCATAATAACCACATTAATTGATATAAACATGTATAAAGCCGTGTATAGTATAACTGCATACTGACAACTGTGTTACAGGTGCAGATAGAACTGCTGTGTAATCATTGTTTGCTGAATGTGGCACTTAGAGGGCTTTGGTTCATTAAAAGGTTAAAGTACATTTTATCTGGACACAGACAGGCATACATCTCTTTGAACAGAGATAAGAAAGAAATCCATAGAACAGGAGCTCAGGAGTCTAGAAACATCTTAGATCTGTGCCTGTCACTCACTCTCATCATTAATAATAATACTACTAAAAACATTGTTCAAGTGAGGGTAGACTGTATTTGGCATTATAGCCTATAGGTATATGTGACAGTCAGATATTGTACATTATTAGCAAAAATGTGTGACAGGTTTCCTATCATATGCTGTGTTAATTTATGCCCAGAAGTGGTTCTGTTTTGTGATGTGGCATACACATATTGCAGAGAACACAGGAACTGTTGGTCCACTTTTGAAGGGACATACACAGTGTGTGTGTGTGTGTGTGTGTGTGTGTGTGTGTGGGGGGGGGGGGGGCATGTCTGCTTTCTGGGCATTTGACTGTGACTCTCTTATTTTATTGTGTGCACATGTGCGTTAACCCATTGATGCCTGAGGCCAAATCTGGGAACGTCTTCTAGGGCCTGACCTAAGGTTTCTGAAAACCTTCAAATTCTGATGATTTTTTTTTTTAAATAGTTATGTTGCTACATGTATAGCAATAGCTGATGAGACACAGAGAGCACGGCCGGCATCAAGGGTAGAACAACGTATACGTTACACCAGGCGTCAATGGGTTAAGTCTCTATTATAAACTAAACTACCACACCGCGCGCGCACACACACACACACACACACACACACACACACACACACACACACACTGTATGTGAAGTGAGAAGCCATTAGATTTTCTAATGTTAAAGGTGAAATAAAATAAGTGTTAAATAGCTCTATATTCTGATTCTATTCTGAAGTGTTTGTTCAGTAACAGGGTTGTCCCTGTCTCTCTGGCTCTTTAGTAAACAGAAAATGCATTGGGATACCAATTTGATTCAATCAGGAACTCATACAGGATACAGGGTAATCTTATCTTATGGGGGTCCCTGGCATATCTTTTTCAAATGGCGGTCCGCTGGCTCATCAGCGGACTAAATACAACTAAATACAATTACTCAGGTACAATTTGTAATAGGAAAATGACATTTTTCAGTCTATGTAAGCTAACTGTTGACAGAGAAAATACTCTTCCACATGTTACCAGAAGTCAAATACCTATTTGTGTTTATTCTAGTAGACCAGAGAAACAGCATGTAAGGGCATGTGTTAAGCCATATAGGGACATGTGTCGAAGAAGTGTCTTGTTGCCTTTTCAACCATATGTATTTTTATTCTTTTGGTACCTCTCGAGATGTATAAGAGAGGGGAAAAACCTGTGATTGGGAGTTGTCATGATACCCCTGTGTTATGCTTCTCCATGGGGCGCTCTTGTAATAAACTCGTGATTGTGTTCTCAACACTTTTGAACTTTTACTTGATCTGGACTTCGACTTCTTTCCATTTTTGATCGTGAAAAATCCACTTCAAATGTCAAGGTACTTGAGTATTTCCATTTGTTAATACTGAATACTTCTACTCCACTAAATGTCAGAGGCAAATACTGTACTTTGTTTTAACTCCACTACAATAATTTGAAAACTTTAATTACAAGTTACTTTGCGGATTTGGATTATTAATACGAAACTAACATACAAAGTCATTTAACTAAACAACATGCTTTCAAGAACGTTTTTGAACACATTTGAAGCGAGAAATAGACGATGCAGTCCCCGAAAATGGATTCCATTCCAACACTCACTTCCTTGTTTCTGAGGCGACTTGCGACTGTGCGGGCCAACTTTGAATACTTTGATTACCGTAAGCAAGGCAATACTTTGTTTTGTTGTCACGTTTGTGTCAATGTATTAATTTGTGTATTATAAGTAGCCGTGTAATAAGTGGTATAATGTATGGCCGTGTGGTCATTGTTGATAGATAAGATAAATCACCCTGTCTGTGATTTATCTATCAACAATGACCACACAGCCATACATTATCCCTTACATAACACCCCCAAAAGACTGGGGTCAAGAATTAATTCGACATCCGCCAAGAATCATTCGAGTTTGTATCTTAAGGTTAAGTTAAAGAAGAAAGAAAAAATTAAGGTGAAATAAGGTTAAAGAAAGAATCAGATAAAGAATGGTTAAATTGCTGTTATATTTCTCTCTGCATGACACATGGACTTGGACGAGTCCTACAATGGGAAATATGGAAGTACTCAAATGTATACAATTTCACTATACTTTTTTCTGTAATGTGCTGTTAGCTTCATTTTAGGTGTCCGTCTCTTTTGGGTTATTTAAGTCTGTCTGTTTGGCCTACAGTATATGCATGGCCCTGTGCCTAAACAAGGACTACTATGCACGCCACCTGGTGAAATAAAATAAGTGTTAAATAGCTCTATATTCTGATTCTAATCTGAAGTGTTTTGTTCAGTCACAGGGGTGTCCCTGTCTCTCTGGCTCTTTAGTAAACAGAAAATGCATTGGGATACCAATTTGATTCAATCAGGAACTGTCCACAAACCAAACTTCTCATCTACATATACTCCTTCTCACTTGTATAAATACGCCCGGCTACATGTATTTGGGAGACTTTCCTCTCATGCTGTTCAGGTTTCATGGGAGCTCTGATTGTTTCATCCTATTCTGTGGTCTCTCTTTTTTGAGTTTCATTGAAGATTTCCCATTACAGACCTTACATTTATTTAATTCCCTAAGGATTCCTACTAGTTATAAACCAGAGGCAAGCACACATCAAGTACAACATATCTAAGGAGACAACCATTGGTCCCACTCAGCTTCCACCATGGTGAGTTTTGTTTTACTTAAATAGTGTATTTTTTATTGTAGTTTAGTTATCTAATGAAAGATAACTATAGATTTATTATACATACGTATATCCTGATTTATCAAAGCCAGTTTAACTCTATTTTTCTTTTCCCTTGTGAAGAAATACTTGGTTCTAGCTTTACTGTTGTGCCCTGCTGCCTTCAGTGATCCGGGAACCATGAGGACTGTACATCGAGGCAGTTGCCCACGTACATGTAGGAGACAAGGTAAAACGAACAGAAGTTACATAACAGCCACTGATTCCACTACAATTGTATTCTGTATCTGTAACAAAGTAAAACATTTAAAAGAAAGTGATAGAGAGAGAGAGTTCATTTGCCTATATTATGTATCCATAGGTTTAACTCATTGTTACGATGAAGTGGATGGACTATGGCATGCAGAAGGCTCCAGATGGTTCAACACTCAGTGCAATGACTGTAGATGCGAGAAGACTTCTATGACCTGCTGTGAGCCGTAAGTACCACCAGTTAAAGGCAATTGAGATTCACTTGTGAAGTGAGAAGCCATTATATTTTCTAAGGTTAAACGTGAAATATAAGTGTTAAATAGCTCTATATGTGTTTGTACAGTAACAGGAGTGTCCCTGTCTCTCTGGCGCTTTAGTAAACAGAAAATGCATTGGGATACCAATTTGATTCAATCAGGAACTCATACAGGATACAGGGTAAACACATGGAATTGGAAGTGATGGCACAATGAAATGAGCAGACACTGCAGAACTGGGACACTATAAAATTTAAGCAGATAAATGGGTACTCTCCCCTGTTTGACTGAAATTGGCAAGCCAGCTAAACTGTATTTTCTGTTTACCAGAAATATGAACAAACACTATATGTACATGTGGCATTGATTACTATAAATGCCATAGCTTTTTTTTTTAGTGGTGCAACCACTCCAAGGAACAGCAATGTCCGTGTTCACCTATGTGTTCACCTATGTGGCCATGAGCACCAGTATATGACTATGAGTACCAGTAGGGGCGCTGTTGTGCCAGAAACAGAGAGAGAGAGAGAGAGATAGTATTAGTGCTGCACTGTTGCCTGCTAATGAGAGAGAGAGAAAGAGAGAGAGAGAGAGAGAGAGAGAAGAGTAGGGGGGAGAGAGAGAGGGGAGTTGCACCACTCAGTTCACACGGGTGTGATGATTTTCTTTAACATTTTGATCTACCTTCAACTCTGTGATTGCAGAGACTTTTATACCAAGTTTTCTGATCATTGTGTGATGAGGCTGGACCGGAATCAGTGTACAAACGAACTGTACAGGAAGACCGAGCCCTCTGTACGATGCCGTGTGAACGGGCAGAAAGGTTCAGGAAGAGGCTCGATCGGGCTACACCCCTGTAGCGGAAAGTAATACTGTACATGAAGAACGACCCCTCTGTACCACCATGCTCCGTTGGTACACAAGGGGTGAGCGGTGTAGGAAAGCAATACTGCTATGTGTGTCAGGCTTACTGTACATCTGCTTGAAATACTGATCCTCATTTCCAGTAAAATAAATGACCAACAAGCATAGTTGCCTAATCTCTTGCAGATTTGTCCACGTCTGTGCAAGTTCATCAGGATACAATAAAGGTTCCTAACGTTTAGAGTCCAATAAGTCATTGTATACCATTTTCAATTTAGTCATTTAGCAGACGCTCATAATCCAGAGCGATTTACATTAAAGGTATATTCAGTGATTTCACTTAATTAAAATATCACTTCTTTTTTTTGTTTTGTTGTGATAATCCTCCCTACTAATGAATGAGAAACAACAGCAAATGCCTAGAAATATGTAATGTAACAGACAAGATTTGAAACGCAATGTCGATTTAATTTTATTTCTTTTGTTTTTTTGTTTTTTTTTCATGTTTGTTTGTACTGTATGTTTTCTTTTGTCAAAATTAATACATTTTCAAGTGATAAAAAAATTAAATCCTCACTACTATAGTGTGCTGACCATATAAGGAGTTCCTCCCTGTCCCCAGTTAACCCCTGGGGGGGGGGTCAAAAAAACCGTAGGTTTTGTTTTTGGCTAAGTGGCCCAGCCTTCCGCCAATCATGATCGAGTGGGGGCGGGCCTTGGTGTGTGTGTGCTGTTGGCCTGTCACGTGTCCCCCCACTGTAGTGCGTGCATGTGCACATCTTGTTACCGGGGTGGACCAGGGTTTTTTCCAAATCACCCAAATCACTGAATGCTCCTTTAAGCAAGAACAAAGAATAAAAAAGCATGGTAAGGAAAGGAAAGGTACTATGTTTACCCAGGGTAACTGGACTAAGCTCAAGAACTTGTTTACAGCCAGGCCCTGCTCATAGAACATTTCATGGTAGAGGTTCAATGCCTTGTCCAAGGGCACTTCAGCGGTGGTAATTTTAACGTGCCGGTCCGGGGATACGAACTAGCGACCTTCCGATATCAAGACCGCTCCGCAAACCGTTCGGCCACCGCTGCCTCAAATACATCAAATACATACAAAGTAGTTATCATGAATCATACATAAGCTAAGAGTGTAACAGTGGAAAATCTATATAATGAAATATATATACTATATAGTGCTATGTTTACATAAAATAAGGTATAGGTAAAGTACTCAAATGTATAATATTTAATTATAGTATTGCTAGTTTATACTTCTTCCACCGTCACCAGAAAAGGTATAAATATTAGATGTTACTGTTGTGTGCACACGCACAAACACACGCACGGCACACACACAAAACTATTTGTGTGTGTGTCTATTTACACACTGAACCACTCTTAAACAGGGCACCCTCTCATTTAAATAGCACTTATCACCACCACTGCTACATGACTTAAAATAGATTTCTCCCTGTTGTATAAGATTAATTATCGCTGAAAAGGTTTTCTTTCTTTCTTTAAAGGTTTAGCACATTTAAAAATGCAAAGCTAACTGATAGATAAACTAATATATAGCTGGTAAATAGTTCAAAACAATATCAGGCCACAAAAACAAATATGATTTGATGATGTTTCTTAAATATTATGTGAAAATGTCAGAATTCAACCGCTGCGACTGTCGATATAGTATAGCGTATAGCTAATGATTCACTTCATGAAATATTGAGCAATGAATATTCAACTGAAACTGAGTCTCTCTGTCTCTCTCTCTCTCACCACACGCACACACGCACACACACACACACACACACACACACACACACACACACACACACACACACACACACACACACACACACACACACACACACACACACACACACACACACACACACACACACACACACACACACACACACACACACACACACACACACACACACACACACACACACACACACACACACACACACACACACACACACACACACACACACACACACACACACACACACACACACACACACACACACACACACACACACACACACACACACACACACACACACACACACACACACACACACACACACACACACACACACACACACACACACACACACACACACACACACACACACACACACACACACACCAAACTAGCCAGAGCTAAAAAACATGACAATTGTTTTCTGTGTGCGTGCGTGTGTGTGTGTGTGTGTGTGTGTGTGCGTGCGTGCGTGCGTGTGTGCATGCATGCGGAGAAAGACCACAGGAAAGCCGAGAACACACTCCACAGGTGTGGGTGCTGGTCGGGCTGACCAGACCTGAGTGACCTTTTGTAACCAAACTGGAGTGAAAGAAACAGAACTTCCAGTAAGCCAGAAACTTCTGACACATTGGCTACAGGTCCCAGTGTGACTGTCAAAGCCACTCTAACTGAAAGACACATTACATTAACACAACACACAACATCACAACACTGGACTGGACAGAACTACAGGGGAGATTAACTTTGTGTCACATGGCTTTACTGTCAAAGCCATCACAATACAAAATATATTAATTCACCATGACGAACAAGCTAACGTGGAATTTCATGGTCTTCCAAATCATCCCACACCACCACTGAGTGAGCAAAGCATGCAGGTTTTATGTGTCACAGTCCTTAAATGGCTGTGAACATAATTACTGTGTTGTTGTTTGTCCACACAGACTCACAGCACTGAGGGTTCAAGGAAGCCTTGATATGGCTGAGTGAGGAGTGTGATGAAATGACTGGGAGGGTACTCTGTCCTGTTACCACTGCAGACTGACATTAATAACTATAGTGCAAGCTTAAGAGCCACCATGAATTGAACAATCAACATGAGTGACCTCGCTGTGGAAGGAACTCAGAATGTCAACTATGTGTGGAGTTTGCATGTTCTCTCCGTGTCCCCTAGGGTAGGTAGTGGTACCTTGACAAAAAAACAACAAAAGAAACCCTAAACATGCAGTAATCCTGGTCTACCGTCCCCATGTCAGCCGGGGCACCTGATGGAGGGGAAAGGAACTGGTTGGAATAATGTGTTCCTTCTTACTGGGGAAACTCCCCCCTGTCAGGTGATAAGAAGCGGTCTGCTCACTCATTCATTGAAGGAAGCATGAGCTCAGTTCGGGGCTCTCCCGCCCAGGATTACGCTTTAGGCAATTGGCACCAGGTGAAAATTGGGTTACAAAATTGTGGGATAATTTTTTTTAGGGAAAACATTTATAAAAGTCAACTATGGTCACTATGGTCGTTGGTCTTTGTGACTAAATAAGGATATGGGGTTATGAATATGTGGTAACCGCAATGATATTATATTATTTTATCACACGCATTAAAGGACCACTTCACCACTTCTCAACCTATCTTCATATAATTGGTCCTCACTAATGTTCATGATAAAATGACACCTTTTTAATCCTACTCCGTCTGTGTCTCAGGAGGGCTGTGGGCAGTTCAGAAACCCGTCCACCAGTGACATCATGGATGGGGAATCCAAGCTAATAGAAACTAGTCTTTCTATAGAGCACCGAAGTCCTGACGTCACTGTCAGTAGAGGGCATCAGTCCCCAGGTTCGTGTACTTTTTATTTGCATTGTAATCTCCATAGGGGGATTTTAGATCGCCTCATATAAGAACTGTGATTTAAAAATAAACCGATCACCCCAGCCTTTTCACTCATATGGATATGAAGCATCGACTGAAGGTGGAAATGTACAAATATACCCAAAGAGTAACAAAATAAGCGTTATAAATTTGTCAAACAACCCAGAGACTACATTTCCGGGTAGGCGGGTGGCTGCATCTGCCCGTCGCACAACAGAAACTGAATGTTAATTACGTTTATTTTTATTTGATTGATATTTTTCGTGGTTAGTACGAGTCGAATCACCACCAGCTGAGCTTACTTCAACGAGGAATCTCAGGAACGCACTGTGTTGACAGCTGGGCGTGACGTATATTAGCAGCGACATTGCCTTCATATGTAGTTTCAAGGCTTTTGCGGCCACATTAATTCCATTTTCTCCAGAAACTGGCTGTATCAAATATGAATGGACATCATTAACGACGCACAGCCACTCCCCTGACAGATAGGCCGGGGTGGTCGGTTTATTTTTCAAACACAGTTCTTATATGAAGCGACCTAAAATCGCCCTATGGAGATTTCACTGCAAATAAAAAAAAGACATGAACCTGTGTATTGGCGCCCTCGACTGAAAGTGACCTCAGACTTCGGTGCTCTATTCCTGAAAAGTTGCAATGCGAAAATGGAAGCCATCGTTAACAATCTAAATATATTTTTTTAAATCTTGTTTTAAAAAAGTCTGCCTAACGATGATGTCACTGGTGGAAGGGTTTCTGAACTGCCCACAGCCATCCTATGCTTATGCTGAAACGGTTAAACCTAACCTTATCCCTAACCTTAACCTCAGTAAAACGGTGCCAAAACCTAAACCTGTTCCTAAACTTAACCCTAAAACTATGCCTAACCCTAACCTTATTTCTAAATTCTAACCTTATTCTCAGTAAAACACAATAAAGAATACAAGAACCGCCGCACGGAACGGTCGGTGTGCAGAAAAGAAAGAGGGCGAGATGGATTATGGGCGACGGTACCCATTACCTGAGACACAGTACAGTAGAGTACAGTAGTAGACAGGCTGGCTGTCAATAATTGATCTGGTCTCGCGAGAACAACCCAGTTACGGCAGTGCAGTCTGAAACTTACTCTGGTCTTCAGATACCCTAATAAAATTATGCATTATAGTAGTATGCACATACAAAACCAAGAGAGCAGGAAACAATGTGTGAGATGTCTCATTTCATTTTCCTGAAGGTCACAATGTGAGAAATCATAATATTGTCCATCTGGCTATCATTAATAGTCCGGCAACCGACAGGCTTCTTTTGTTTAAAGTGGGAAATTTGGTATATAGTCTTTTTAGTGGCCTAAAATACGGTCTACATTCATGAATCCACTTGCTGACCGGCTGTCGGTATTGAGCAAATACTATCTTGTGACCCTACCATTAACATCCTATGGCAGGCAAAATTGTGACATGTCAAACTAGGGGGTTTTCGTGATTCTGAATCCATTCCAAGCATTAGTTTTGAACAAAAAACACATTTGGGCAAGTGGCTATGGCTGTTTTTAGCCCAAGGAGCTGTGCAAAACCAATGCTTGAAAATGCATTCCAAATCTTGAAAACTATAGTTGACATGTCACATGCTACTTAAAGCAAAAGGAAAGTTGGACAATTTTGCCTGCCATAGGATGTTAATGATAGGGTCACAAGAAACCCCTATAAAAAAAGAAAATATTTTAGGCCAATATTAAAAAAATACTACAATATAGTATTTACTTATTTTAATAACCCACCCGTCCACCCCGGCTGCCGGACTATAAAGGGATATTTCACTTTCAAAAAAACGTTTGGTCATTTTATCGTCTACTCAGGTTTATGTGAACACCCCAGACAGTTTTTAAGTTGCTTGATTCAGTATTCAGATATTTTATATTAATTTAGCCCCATTCCTATGCAAACCCATTGCAACTTCAAACTGTGTTGTGCTGCAGCACGCTGTCTGTGTCACTGTCTGCAATGACTTTTGACTCATGTCATGCAATATCTTACATGATCTCTATGTGTCTCACATACTGGTGCAATTAGGAGGTCAAAGAACAAGTTTGGCAATGAGCCATACTTCTCAGCTATGCACAATTGCAAATCACACCACGACTTTGCCCATGTAGTTGTCAGAGTCAAATAAAAGCCAGGACAGACAGGTGACTTCTTGTGTGCATTCGGCATGGTTGCCTCGCGTAGCAATACCAATATCACTGCGTGGATAATAGTCTTGTGAAGATTTGAATGTATACAAAATAAATTGACACACCCCACCCACCACATCACTTCTGACCATCACAGCCAGACCACAGAGGAGGAATATATGTTTCTGGGCACAATAATATTGACACTAGGTTCACTATGCTGAGTGGTGAACTGAAATGTTCTCCTCTTCTGGAGAAAACCGAGGTGCCTGCAACAGACACAGGCTTTTTAAAGCCAAGTTAAGCCTCGTTTGGATCTTCGTCACCGAGTGAGGAGTGAATAGGATTGTGTGAGTTAGTGGAGGCCAAATCATAGGCCAAGTACATCAGCACATTCTCACAGCCACTGACAGAGACTCAGGTCGGAAGGAAGCCAGATCAAATAGCTATGGAGATGGACCCTACAAAAATACTCAACTCACATACACATTCCGGACAAATATTCTTGTCCATGTCCTAAGAGAGTGATGTCCACCTTTGTCCCAGCATCACCATCCCTTGGAGGTCACCCCCTGGTGTGTCTATAGGCCACCCCAGGTGCCACCCATGATCGTAAACTATGATTGGCTCTCTCTGCCCAGTCAGAAACGAGTAAACCAAACATTAGTTCATAGGTGTAATTAAACCTGAGAGTAGGGAATCCTTATGTTGTATTTGGATGTTGCCACTGTCTTTTGTGTTGCGATTAGTACTTCATTTAAATCTTTATACACAGTAGAGTATAATACACTTCATCTTAGTAACATAAAGTAGGTATGGGCAGTGGGGACACGCGTGCGTGCGTGTGAGTGCATGGATGTGTGCGCAATAATAATAATAATAATAATATATACGATTTATATAGCGCTTTTCTAGGTACCCAAAGTCACTTTACAGAAAGAGTACAGACATATTTATTAGAAAACTATTAAAAAAGGTTTAAAAGGTTAAATGCTCGTATGAAGTACGAGCAATGCTCGTACTTCATGCCACCCTAGCATAGACAAGGAATTCTAGGCACACCACTGACTATCTCACCATTCCCTCCATAAATGACACCCCAATCTCCAAGCCCACATTCCTACCCCAACCATACATACACACACACACACAACGCACAGCACACACATAGTACAACGCTTAGATTGTACAGCCACCATCACCTCATGAATGAACTGATGGCATATTGTGTCGACTGAATTTGTTCATGAATTATTTTGCTATAGACCCCCCCCCTTTAAGGAAAAATAGTTATGATTAATAATTAATTTGAGCTTAAGACAGTATTTGTGAATACATGCAACCCATTATGTAAGAGTCTCCAAAGCTCTACATTGTGAAGTCATTACATTATGAACCCGTTTTGCCGAACTGAAAGTAATCGTGTCCCAAATGTGACAGGAGTGAGCGATCACGTTTAAATTAGCTTTATTTCTCTCTGTAGTGTTAACCGTAAACCATTCCTGAGGAACCATGGACTGGTCTCCACTCCCGATACTCGCAGTAGTCTCCCTATTTTTAACCCTTCACCCGCAGTGCTCCCGATTGGTAATGCCGTGATTTCATGTGCAATGTATGTGCAACCATCCCTGCCCGATTGCCTCGCTGGTCGCTGTGCTCGCTCAAACCCACTTGGCGCAGTTTGCAGCTGAAAAGTGAAAAGGGGATGAAACAGTTCCCAAGAAGAAATAAACTTCTAAATTTAAGTCCACCTGGTGTGAGCCATTCACCTTTCTAACCCCCAATACATTCATATCTGGTAGCCACACACACACATGCTCAAAATGTTAGCAAAACCCTTTTTTTTGGTTTATTAATTTATTTTATAGCGAGTTAATGAATTTAAGACTAATTAAGTATTTAAATTTCACATCCTTGTATTTATTCTATTAATCTTTGGTGTAGTACGTAGTCCGGTATGTGCCGGGGGTTGTTGAGGGAAGGCCACTTGCCGATACAGTAGGCCTACTCCAGAATATCTCCCTTTTCCTAGACTTTCGAGAGATCAAAGAAATAACAGATGGTTTGTGTTTGAGCTTTTTTTTTTCTTTTTTCTGTAAATCGCTTTTGTTTGTTTACATGGTCTTTTTTTACCCACCCCATTCATGTTGAAACCTTGTGGGAAAACGTTCTAGGCATGGTTAATTTAACCACAGAGCCATTTATAGTCATTCAAATTAATGTATTACTATACTGCAATCCAAGCCATTGAGGATTTACATTTTAATATGCCTGGGACAAAATGTTTCTTTCAAGTGCTGCATTTTAAAGTCAAAGTCAAATTGAAGAGGAATCTAATGGCGCAGTGAGGGTAAGCTGAAGTTGACCGAATTAGTCATTACAAATCATTACATTTCAATGACTAAAAATGTGGAAAATCTAAAACAGAAAATATTTTACCGAAGAACAAAATGCATGCAAAATGGTTGATACTGGTATGGTCCTTTAAGTGATTCTCTACATGATTCAGGCACCATTACTCACTCATAGCACTTTGTTGGGGTATAGAGATGCTACGAGTTGTGTTCTCGAGTTGACACAGCGAGTGTCTCTTTCCCCTTTCAAGAGGATATCTGGCTTGGATTTGTAAATATTAAGAGATGTATAGAGATTAACCTGACATATTCTTTGGAAGGACATTCTTGGCAGTAGCATTGTCTTTAGGTGTAGGTTATTAATTTGGCCAGTAGAGGGTGCTTGTGCTTTACATTCTCTACGTTAGAATAAGAGATACTGAAGTATTGGAATAATGAATGAAACAGGCAGACATAACCAGATGAGATGACCTCATGGCCGTGTTCGAGTTAGAAAATAATACTGCGCTAAAACAACCAGTTGCCTATAGCTCATGATTGGATCACAACAATTTGATAATTCGCCAGATATTAGGTCGTTGTAATGTGTCAATAGAAAGACCAGAAACTCTGAAAAGGGTTCAATACAATGTCTCGTGTCACTCTGTTATCAGTGGTTTTCAACCAGTGGGAGGCATGGTCCAAAACATGGCTTGTGAGACATTATCACAGGGTCATATAGGAAAAGAGGTCTCACGACGATCGGAACTTAAGGTTGTGCTAAACATTGTATACCTGGTTGTGGCTTCATGGAGAACGGGCCTGAACAAAATCACTTGAGAACTATTTTGAGAATGAGGTCACCCATACTATTCCTTGGTAGGAAGTTCTAGGAGCAGTATGTTAACTCTAGCCGGGTGGGGGAGGTGACATTTGTCACTTCACATACTCCTACAGACTGGGGCGATTATCAGCAGGGAATGATGAGATGGGAGGAGTACGCTAAAGGCTCTATATATGTCCACCTGGTGCAGGGTACAGCAGTGGCAAGCAGTGAATTGGCATGAGTAAATTAGGGGGAAGGGGTAAAAAAAGAAAAAAAGAAATAAGTTTTTGAAGAAGTCTTTGTGAAATCATACAGGGCTTTTGCTCGAAGAAAGACTACAACTACACACTTGGCTCATGACTTCTGTACACCCATAGTATATTCCACTCAAAACATGCTGGTTGGTGCTGGTGCACTTCAAGATATTTCACTTTCAAACATGTTTGGGGTCATTTAACGTCTACTCTTGACTTTTGTGTGCACCCCAGACACACAGTTTTTAAGTTGCTTGATTCAGTATTTAGACATTTGATATTATATTTCACCATGCCTACAATATATAAACTGATAAACTGTAGGAAGTTATGTTAGATTAATTAATTCATGCCCTTGGTTCTGGTCACTGATATTGTCCTTTTAGTGCAGTGGTTTCCAACCCTTTTCATATCAAGGTGAACCTGACCACCATTTGATTTAGTCTCTCAGACTCAAAACTTTAAATTTTGTCCACAATGAGAGAATTCTTGTAAATTAAGTAATGCAGTTGATTAACAATAATTTAACTCTAGAGTATAAAATAAAACCAAATGGACCCATACAAGTCCATTTGGTTTCATTTTACGCTCGGAAGAGTTAAAGATCTATAAGGGTTAATTTGGTTACCAACTCTCCATTTAGCTGGAGAGTACTGGGGACCACCTGGAATCCGTTCCAAGGGCCACTGGTTGAGAACCACTGTTATAGTGTGCGCATATACATACACATATATATATATATATATATATATATATATATATATATATAGAGAGAGAGAGAGAGAGAGAGAGAGAATGAAGTTTGAAGTTACAATGGATTTATATAGTAATGGTTTGATGAAAGTAATATCAAATATCTAAATAGTGAAACAAGCAACTTGAAAACTGGCAAACAAAAGCCAGAGTAGATGTTAAAATGGCGCCAAATATGTTTGAAAGTGAACAGACTACTTAAACTCTATATACTTGTTGACCGGTGTCCCCCAGGGGTCTAAACTTGGTACCCTCCTTTTTTCCCTCTACACGAAATATATTTGCCAAAATCAGGCCATCTGCAAGCTCACAACGCATCAGACTGTGATATGAGCTTGTATCTTCGATCGTGACAAAGAATGGTAATGCTAGGTTTCATGCTGTGAAGTGGAGATGATAGCACACAATACCCAGACAAAGCTACCGAATTGAAAGTATATCAAAAGAATGTTGTGCCTTTTGTATGAAGTCCAGAGGTGGTATGTTGTGCTTGTTCACAGTGTACTTGTTTGTGTAGAGGGGAAACTGTTTGGGATGGTGATCGGCAATCAGGTTTGCCGTTTCCACAGCAGTGATTCAGGACGGGAAACGGGAACCAGGTGGGAAAGCTGATCATTGATCAGCACTTCTAGTCTAATGCAACCTCAGAGCTTGTTTGCTTCTGGTGACAGAAATGTTGCTTGTTGGTCTATAAAACGAAGGGAGAAAAAGTATCCAGCAGAGGTTCCATGAGGTGTACTCAATACTCATGCAGTTGAGTCACAAAGCCAAATGCAGGAATACTCAAAAAACGCCCGCAAATTAAAACCCACCTAAAAAACGACTGGATTGTTGAGGATTTCAATGCCCTAAGCAAGTCCCAAAAACTAAATCTGTGGAGTTTATGTATGCATGTATGCACAATGAATCCTTTGGTCGCAGTGAAGTAGTTTGCTTTTCCAGAAGTACTGAGGAACAGAACACATTACTGAGACAGCTGACACTTCGCTCTTCGTGGAAGCAACAACACCAACTGTCCCATTCATGGTTCGCCGGCCTGCAGGTGGGACCTCCTTGAATCCTCCACTTCTCTTTGGGTCTCTGCAGGTTCTTCACATTATGTTCTCAAAACCGATTCCTCGACCCCTCAAGGTTCTGTTCCCCACTAAACCGGGTCTCTCTGTACGATACTTGTATTCTGCGCATGAGTGCAAGAGTGTGCATGTGTGTGTGCGCATGTGTAATGTAAATAAAGAACCGTTTGCTGTGGTATCCAGAGGCTTGAGCAAGTAAGTGTGCAGGTGCAACACCTTGCTATACTTAAAATAAGTTGACTACCATATGAGAGCACTTAAAGGGGGGGAACTGACTGACTTAATGAATGACATGCATGTGTGTTGGGAGGCAGTGGCTCAGGAGGTATAGAGCGGCTGTCTGGAAGCCGGAAGGGTCCCGATTCGATCCTCGTTCCTCCTGGCTGTGTCTCCTAGGGTCCTTGAGCAAGACACGGAACCGCTAACTGCTCCTGATGAACAGGTGGGTGCATGCCTGGCATGGTTGCGTCCGCCGTAGGTGGGTGAATGCGTGTGTGATTGTGTACTGCATTGGCAGGTAATGTGTAACGGTGCGTCTGTGAAATTGATGTGTGTGGGTATGTGGGCATGTGTGTGTGTGTGTGTGCAACTGTGCAGGCGTGTGTGAATGGGTGAATGTGAAATACATTGTAGAGTATTTTGAATGGGCAGAAAGACTAGAAAGGCACTATAAATACAGACCATTTAGCATATCGGAGGTGTATTCCATGAAGAGGTGATTTGAATGTACTGTACATACTGAAGAATGTTGTCTTTAAAAAATTGCCAAAAGAAAAACAAAAAAAAAGCATCGTGGGTTCCCTGAATATGATGGTGCTTGTTGTGCTGAAGAGGACAAAAGTATGGGCGGACTATTTGTTGAGCACTTGACCCGTCCGTCTTTCTCGGAGAGGCTAAAGAAACTGCATTGACTAGTGAGATTACATCCATGGCCCTGCCGGCTCTGAGGAACTGGCTGCATGTTATTACAGAAACCTTCAGAGCACAAATGTTTTCAATTTGACTGGACAGATGTGAAAGATGTGGTGTAACATTTGAAACAACGAGGTTTGAGAGAGCCTGGCCGAACGCACCCTCAACTCCTCCAGCAGGCTGCAACATGCCTGGACTTTAACCTCCCAAAACCTTTCTGCGCTCCGTCCAATTCAACACTGGCAATGATCTACAGGTTGACCGAAGGGGGCATGTCTGCCAATACGCCCGATACTTGCAGGAGTCTAACCTATTTTTAACCCTTTCTCCCGCATCCGACTGGTAACACCTCCCGTTAATCTCCCAATTACATGTGAAATGCACGTGCAAACGAAACGCCCCTGCGGTACTTGTAACTGTGCTCGATCAAACCCGCTCTTGCTCGGTTGGTTTCTGAAAAGTGGATGAAACTAAATGATATATATATAATGAACCAAATGGTGCGAGACCTAATTCCTAATACATCTATATTCTAGCCACTAGCCACACGTGCACACACACACACACACACACGCGCACACCCACACACATTCACACTTTCACAATGTTCGCACTTGATATTTTTGTGATGTACATTTTAGTGTTTATGTTTTTTTGTACAGGTATATGGTCCGCAGGTCATTGAGGGAAGACCACTTGCCTATTTTCAAAGCCTAAATGTTGGCAGGTATGCAAGGGGAGGGCACCTGCAGGATTTGCAGCCCTATACTCCTTCCCGCCCGCAGGTTGTCTACCCATCCCTTCCCTACGACACCAGAACTAACGGGTCCAGGCGACCTAGACTCTCCCTCCCAAGCTCTGGAATGACCTCCCCTCTGTCGTCGGTCAGGACTGCAGCCACTCCCATCTTCTGTCGTAGTCTGAATTCCCACCTCGTCTGACTATCATCTACATTTCCTAGCACCTATCATCTTTGCATCTGCACTAGAGGTCTTCGGGTAAGACCTTGAGACCCAAAAATACCCCGGGATCCAACCCGGACTGGTCACGGTTCCATCCACAGGAATCCACTCTGGGACTGGGTCGGAACCGCTACCATATGTCTCGTGGGCTTCTGACAATGAAATGACAGTTCCACTAATACCCCGAGTGGACCCGGCGATTGGCTGTCACAGCTGTCAATCACCTCCGCTCCCCCCTTTTCTTTCTCTTCCGGCGTACTGCCTGCGTGCCTTGCGTCTCTTGACTTTAGTAAAGGAGTAGTAGCGCTACTGTGTAGACATTTAAGAAAGCACGATGGATACATTCTTAACAACGTTGGCATTCGGTAATTTCGGGGCCTCTGGTTTTGTACGGGTATGGTCCGACATCCCTCTACTGCTCGGGGTCGCAACTCATTTAAAAATAATAGCCGGGTAGGTCGAATCCGTCTCTGACATATGTCTGTACTTTTCGGGTTCGGAACTCAAGATTTCAATTAATAGCCGTGTCCATTCGGCTCTGGTACAATTCTTACGGGTCGGTCAAAATGGACCTGTGAAGACCTCTAATGTGTCTTATTTAGATAGTTGCTAGTGATAGATAAATAGATGCTAGGTAGGTATGTTGTTTAATGTAGACAGATGCCAAGTTAATGTTTTGGCACTCTTCGACCACTTGCACTTCATAAATTGCTCCGAATTAAGTGTCTGCTAAATGCCAAAATTGTAATTGTAAAAATTCAGATATCAAATTACTTGTGAAGTAGCCGCCTATAAACAGCTATATTTGTACTAATGGTAACCTCGAACAAGCAGGTCTTGAATATGGGAGTCATTATCGATGGTTTTGAAAAAATGGTAGAGAAATAAATCGTAACGCTTTGCACGAGGCTGGACAACTTGCATTGTCGATCGGTTGGACATGTCTTGAGGTTTCTGATGCGTGTATCTTTCAGAAAGGGAACCGTGGATATACCCCCAAAAACACATTTCGGAGGTTCTTTTGCGTTGCACCAGTGTTTGTTTCCCATTCATTTGAAGTGTGAAACGAGTGTGTTCAACAGCATACCCCTGACCAGTCAAGCTCGAGTTTCATCTCATCACGTTCCAACATTTATGTACGCGAAAATAGACGCTATGAAAAATAACATACTTACCCATTGCTGACCCCTGGAATGTATCAGTCCTCCCATCTTAGTGTATGTACGGGGGTGTGTGTGTGTGTGTGTGTGAGAGCTGCTCTAACCGTGACAGAGAACACATGTGCGTGTGGTGGAGGAATGAGCGTGAGGTGAATGGTACGTACACGCTGTGATAAACTGAGCTGCTGCTGTGGGAGTAGACTGAGCTGCAGTGAGACGGGGCTCGCTGCAGGCCACGGGCTGTGCCTGCGACGCTTCCTCCTCCTGCCCTCCGTCAGCTTCCTTCTCCTCTTCCCCTTCTTCCTCCTCCTGTCGTTCTGCCAACCTCCGAGACGTCCGCACCGGCCTCTGTGGGGCAAAAAATATATTTTTATTGTTTGTTTTATTTGGAAAAAGCGTTGTAACAGTATGAATTAGATAGTACACAATGGTTATACAGAAAGTTCTTTAGTGCAGTTCCCAAGGTTTATTTCCCCTCCCCCCACCCCATGTTATCTCTGTCATACTTTCTCCATGTTGTGTACCCGGTCTCATACTTGTGTATCCAAAAAAAAATATTTATTTCATTGCACTCCAAAAACGTATCAACTGATCAATGATGAAAATAACTGGTAGTTGCAGCTTCAACTAGGGCATTCATTAAAAATAAATCGATATACAGTATATATATAAATAGTTTTCCCCATATCATATTTGTGTACAGAATTCAAACTGTAGGATTGGTTATTTATTTATTTGACAGGGACAAAGCTCATTAATCAACATGTCAGTTTTCACATCAATGTAAATGGGCCAGAGTTAGCCGAAGCTAAATTTCATCTGTAGTCCCTTATTGTCACGGACAGAAGTCAATCTTTATTTCTTGCCCTTTGCATAGCGCACTCGCCTATTAGTTTGCATTGCATTCAGAACGCGCCCTTAATTAAGAACCTAACTGCAGCTGTGTGTGGCTCTCAGCGGTGTCCCACTAATTGACTAGCCTCGGAAACCCAGACGTTTTTATTTCCAGGGAGTTGAAGTTGAACTGCACTGTGTCAGAGAAGTAACAGATAGAAGCGCGCAAACTTTATTCCCAAACTATATCCCCCCGCCCCCACATCCGTGCTGACGCAATGACTGTCCTGTTTCTGGTTTAGCTTTACGGGCGAGACACATGAATCTCTCCGTCTCCAGTCATACGGGTTATTGTTTATTTGCATGGCTCAGAAAATAAGTAACAAACTAACATGAGAACGTTATCGAGTTGTTGTCAGAGGAGGAAAAGGTTCATATCGTGAATGTGGAAGGTAATAGCAGATTGTATTCTGGTGATGCGCTAACTGCTGCTGGCTGCTATGAATGTTAATATAGATGCATGTCTTCTATTGTGTTCTGAAGGTCGGGCTGCTATAGGCCTACTGCCACTAGTGTTAATGTTATATTTCCTATTGTGTTCTCGGGCCGCTGCTGCGCTGTGTGCCAATTATGACCCCTCTCCTGTTGTGTTCTCTTTTCTGGTCTGTGAACCAGTGTGCGACGCACACTTGCGTGTGTGCCTGCACTGTTTAGTATTTTACTATTACATTTTTGTTTTGATAATCAGCGCTTTGCCATATAGATGATACATACACTGACACACTGTGCCATATTGGAGATGCCAATGTGTGCGCAGTGCTCTGTTTGACATGCTCCGTACTTGAGTGTGCGTGCACCTCCACCCACTGTTAAAATCAACCCCCCGCCCCCCGTTATAGAACGATGCATCGACTCAACTTCGACACTGTTACTGTCTGACAAGTCGACTTGGAAAACTCTCAACTCGTTAATGCCCTAGCTTCAACACCTTTCTGCTTGCCTAACCATTATCAGCAGTGGGTGCTATTAATACAGCGTCTAGGAAATGTCATGTTCAGAGACATTTCGACACATAAGCAAGATCACAATGCTAAAACTTCCACCCTCACATCTCCCCATGTCCCACTTCCTCGCACCTTAGATGGTAACATGTCAATGGCTGCGGTTACATGAGGGCTTTTTCATTCAGAATGAAAACTTCAGAATGAATTAATTCAGAAGTAATGTTTTTTGCTGCGTGTCTACATGGGGAAAGGTCATTCCGAATGAGTGTTTACATGGACAATACTTTTAAATCCCATTATTTCATTCCACATCAGGTTTGGGGCTGGGAAGGCTTCTGATTGGATAGGGGGCGGGCGGATATGTTTACGTCCAGTGGTGGAAAGTACATTTACTTTAGTACTAAAGTACAATTTTGAGGTATTTCTACTTTACTATCCAATTGTTTTACTTTTACTACACTACATTTCAGTAAAATAAAAGAATAATAATAAAAAAACACTTTTATGCCGTATTACTTTATATTTGATGTATCCTGTAGCCTATGAGAGGTTTCTAATATAATTTCTTAATATAATTAATTGCAAAACAAGAGCATAATATAGCCATACCAATTACATGGAAACAAGCATGCACAGAAAGACCAGAATGAACTTCAATCCGAATGAGTTTGTTTTCATGAGTCCACAATTGTTTCAATAGGATTTAAAAATGGAATAAACCGGTCAGTTACATCAGATCTAAGTTTAAATCAGATTGACCATTTTCATTCCGATTTAAGTTTTTGTAGGTGTTTACATGAGAACTTTTAATAGGATTTATTCTGAATGAAAAGGGGATTTAACTGTCCATGTAAACGTAGCCATTGTTCCGACATCCTGTTAGTCTGACTGATCAAATCATGATACAGAACCGGATAAAGATCACATATTTATCCAATATAGTTTGTAGTTTCATCACTTCCAATTTCCCATGTCTATTCCTAATCATGTATGAGTTCTCTCTCCTGATTAGATACATGATAAATGATCACTACATTAATATGTATTTTAACGGGCTGAAGAGATACGGCACTATACACACTTATTTTAACCCGTTTTGGTCGGGAATCCCTTTTGGTGTTTTAAACATTATGTTATAATTTAGCTATTGAAAAATAGCAGATCTACAAGCTCATAGAGTGGCGCGCTATGAGCTTGTAGATCATAGAGCTTGTACTGTAGGTCTGCTATTTTTTAAAAGTCGTGAAAATGTGGTGCAAATCTTTGAATATATATTTCAGAGCAAACATTTTTAATTAAAATATTTGCTTCTGGGGTGTCCCTGGAACTACATATTTTGAGATGGGGGGTCCGTGGCCCAATAGAGATCATGCTGGGGGTCCTTGACATGAAAAAGGTTGAGCACCACTGACATAGAAACATAGGACGTAGGATTTAGAAGCCTTTTTTTCCATCAACCTCAGTCCAAAATGGGTTAAATGAAAGGAAATATAACTTACACCCCTTTTAAGTCAACGGAAGGTTTCACAATACAATATTGTCTTTCTTTTATCTGTATTGTATTGTGTTTTTGTATGGACGTAGTGTTGGGTGCTTGCACATATGCACACATGGCATCAACGCATGGTGTTGTGTGCAGGCACACTACACTTTGTCCTTCTTTTACCTGTATTGTATTGTGTTTTTGTATGGACGTAGTGTTGGGTGCTTGCACATATGCACACATGGCATCAACGCATGGTGTTGTGTGCAGGCACACTACACTTTGTCCTTTTTTATCATTCATTTTTTAAGAGCCTGCCCAGGGACTACAGATGAAATTTAGCTTCGGCTAACTCTGGCCCATTTACATTGATGTGAAAACTGACATGTTGATTAATGAGCTTTTTCCCTGTCAAATAAATAAATAAATAAAATAGCTAAAACAGCTACAATGTCTACAGTACCTTTGAAGCTGGTTTTGCGGCGGCGGCCTTTCTCTGCGACCGACCTCTGGCCTTAGGCTCCTTGGGATCAGACAGTGACTTCATCATGAGGGCTGCGTGCTGAAGGATGCAGTCTGTACCGCAGTAGACAGAGTCCGGTAAGGCCTGCCTGGAGCACCCGATGCCAATGCACAGCGCCTGGGAGTCGTCCGTCTCAACGGCAGTATCTGGTGCCGTGTTAGGTTTACATTCTTGCTCCGTCTGTCGTGGCTCCATCTCCTCTACCGGCACGGCCTCCTAAAACCATTCACGTTATGTTAACCCATGTTGACATGAGATCACATTCTAAAAATGTCCTGACAGTTTTCTGAAAAAGCTAGTCGTACTACAATTTTTCAAAAATGGCAGACCTACAAGCTCGTAGCGCGGCACTCGGTGCCGCGCTACGAGCTTGTAGATCTGCTATTTTTCAATAGCTAAAGCATGACATGATGCTAACACCAAAAGGGGTTCCCGCCCAAAGGCTTAAGGCCAGAAAACCTGCGGTGCACTGCTAGATAATCAGAGAGTGCCTAATCACAAATAACCGCGATGTCCCTGGTACAATTCCAGCTAAATTAAACAGCCCCCCCCTCCCTTCCTATCCTGGTACAATTTTGGCACACACACACAGAGATGTAAATAGGTTTTCAATGTAATGAGTCCCGGGATGCAGGGGTGGTCTTTTAGATGAGTCCCAGGGACATTTTATGAGTCCCACTTCAACGACGCGAGGAGTCATATTTTGTCATTTTTACAAATTGCAGCATTTAACTCCAATTTCATTTGATATGGTTATGTGGTTATATTCATGTAGAAAACAGAAGAAGAAATTATTATTATAACTAAAGCTAGAATAAAAAAACAGTACAGTAGTTAGTGCATCCCGTGGATGCAGAGGTTTTATTGCGTCCCTGAACTATAAACTGCGTTTTGGGATGCAAAATGCACCCTATTTTAATCTCTGCACACGCGCTCCCATGGAACTGATGGAAGGGACATAAAGGTATAATTGGTGATCAAAATAACATTCTCTCACCTTGCCGGCCTGCAGATTCGAGGGCTCTTCCAGGAGGTCACCAAACAGGGGCATCGTTACACGTTCAGCAGGCAGGTTTGGCTCGGGCTCGGGCTGACGGAGCGGCTGGGGCCGGCTGAGCGCAGCGAGCAGCTCCGTCCCCTTCCTGATGGTGCACGGCGGACAGATGTACTCGTGGCCCCTCATGGTGTGACCCTGTGTCTCACTGATGCCGACGCAGTCGCCATGGAACCACTCCTGGCAGCCGTCGCAGCAGATCATGAACCTAGAAGTGAACAATGCCACAGACAGAGCGGGACAAACGGCGGTGAACCAACATGATGAAGAAGACGAAGTGAAACTCGCAGAATGGTTCAAGTATGCAAGTTGTTGATGGAGCGATTTGGTCTCAGAGAGCTCATTGCAATCGCAATGAGCAATATGTACCTGTACTGTACATAGAGACGATAAAGGGCCGTTTATGTATTCTGCTAAATATTTAGGATTTCATTGTTTTATTGTCTTTGTCTTTGTATTGTCTTAATGTTTCTCCGTCTACTGAATTTACATGTGTTTCTTTGTGCTGCTTGCCTGTCTTGGCCAGGTTTACATTGGGGGAAGAATCTTCGATCCAAAATTTCAATTATGCTTTTGCCCTGCTCAAATAAAGTAAGTAAAAAAAAAAAAAGTGCATACCTCTTATTATGTTTCTGTCTACAGATGCAGTACAGAGCGTTGGGGTCGTACCCTTCACTGTCCGATATGCTGGTGTACCCCTCTGCACTCCTGCCGCCCGCTTCCTCTGCCAACGCTGCGTCATCGAACTGGCCCGCCGTCGCGTCATTGCTATGCTCCGAGTCCGTGTCTATGACGATGCAGTCTGAGCTCGACAGCTGAGCATTCCGCTCGGGCAGGCCCGTTAGCTCAGTCCTCTCAGAACTCCTCTGCGTTTCCTCCTTCTTCGACGGCTGGTCCACTTGACCGACGAGCATCACTGCTTCCTCGTCTTCGTCGGCTTCGTCGTCGGCTGTGCTCGACTCCAGCTCGGCCGCCTTGCCCTTCCCACGTCCCCGTCCTCTTCCCCGTCCCCTGCCTCTTCCTCTCCCTCTACCTCTTCCTTTGGCCTTGCCTCTAGGGCTTTTGCCCTGCTTGCCCCTGCCGCTTGCCAGCTTGCCTGGCAGCGCCAGCTCCTGTTTTAACCTCATCAAAGTCATTTCATCGCTGTCGTCCTCTCTGCTGGAGACCAACACGGTGTCCTCGCTGTCTCCTCCCGCACTCAGAGACTCGTTGGCCTCCGTGTCATCAGCAGCTCCCACGTTGTCGGGAAGTTCGACGCAATCAGAGGCGTCCACATTGGCAGATTCCCTGCTGTTGGTGGCTTCCGGGCTGTCCGGCGGCCCCATTACTTCCGACACGTCGTCATTCCCACCAAGCAGCGAGAAGGCAGTGTGAAAGGCAGACCCAAAGTCCTGCCATGAACTGGGGTCAATATTCCCTCCGGCCACTGGCTCTGTGTCCTCTGGCGGTGGGTCCGTGTCCTGCGACACCCACTCTGTGTCCTGTGACACCTGCTCTGTGTCCACCGATGCTGGGGAAGAGGGAGCGGACCATTCTAACTCATCTATAACTTCCCTAGCCGCACGAGAAGCTCTTTGTGGAGTAGAGGGTTCTGGGGTGCTCTGAGGGGTCCGCTTAGGTCGGCGACCTCTGCCTCTGCCGGGGCGTGGGGGAGGAGGACTAGGGTCTAGATCTATAACCTCGTCGATGTATTCTCTCTTAGCAATGGTTGTCCGCCTGAAGCCCCAGGACTTTTTGACATCGGAAAGGGTTGGCCTAACACTCTTCTCTGCCGCTTCCAACTCTCTCTGCTGCTGTTGCTGATCTGGATCACATTGCTGCTGTGCTATAGTTATGGAAAAGTAAATTAAACTGGATTAAGAAAAGGCAACTGAAAACTGCTATACGTTACTATGCTGTACCTTTCAATCGGAGAACCCCTTTCGGGGTAGTTGTTGCCATGTATAGTACATAGCAAAAAAATATATTTTTTTGAATACAAATTAGACGTTTTTCAGAAAGCTTAGATAATAATTTAGAAGGCGTTTTAGAATCGCCCTCCTGTAAGTCTCATTAGGTGCACACTGCACATAAGACACATTCAGAAACAGCGTGTTATCTAGGGCTATTACCAGGCTCATCTATTGCCACCCAGCGTATTTCTTTGCACTTTACAATAATATATTGAATAATTAAATTATAGCTACAGTCAATCTAACTTCATATTTTGTAAACCAGATATTGCACTTTACCTGAATTTCCATCGCCTTCACCTGTAAAACTGTAGAATTGTTCTGTGTCCATACTGCCAACCGTTGCAAACACGCTGGTCAAACAAAAGACAATAAAACAATATAATAAAAAGGCTTACATAAAACTTTCAGATTTATTTCATCTTCAGTGTTTGGGGAAAATGCTTACCTCTCCCGGCAAGTGTCTGTCAAACTCTGCGTCCAGTTCTTCAGTTCAATTCGTCTTACTCTGTGTACAAGAAAACAATAAGACATTAGATCATGTATAACAAACTGGCATCAACATCCTTACATTTTTATTTCTCTACAGAATAATCCCCCCCCCCCCCGCCCCAAATATATATAAACAAATATTTTATGCCTTTATCCGAAAGGAAGGAACTCCTTTTGGAGGTTTTACCCTTCAAGACGGGAACGCATTTTGTACAGTATAGATAACATACATTTTTTGTAATTTTTTGCCTCAGACCTAAATGGGTTATTGATAGAACAGTAGGTTGACAGTTAATGGGGAGAGTTGGGGATTACAAAGGCCATCGGGTCTCGAACATACAACATGCCGTCAGGCTATATTGAGTCTAGGTTTATAGCACACCACCTATGATTTCTCTGATTACACCAGATATTGATTCTATGGTTATTGGCAATGGTAACTTCCATTACAAATTAAAGTACATTAAATAGATAGATTGTCAGCAATTATCAGCAAAAAAAACACCACCGCTGGCTCGCTGCAGTTATACTGCTCAGTGAATGGCCCTTTATGCTGCTCAACAGTGTGACCCGAATGCGACCGCAATGAGCTGCAGGGGTCAATGGGTCGTACGCCAAACAGACAAGACATACACACACCTCCAATCATTGGAGCGGTTAGGCACCGCTCAAAAAGTGAAAATGTATGCATGTCATATGCTAGATTACAAAGGCTGAATGTTCTTGATATGCCATTATTTCTTAAATTGCTACATTTGTAGTTTTGTACTGTGGATGAAGGCAATGTGGTTAACTTGAAACAGACCCTAAACATGGATCTAAAATCTAGTCCTATATTAAACATTTAGTGACTACTGAGGACAATGTTTTAACTTAAAAAAAAAAAACAAGGCTTAACATTGATTTAGAACAGTTGTGTAACCCCTAGAGTCGCATCAATTCAATGTGATTTGATTGAAATCATAAAACCAAAATACAGCGTAGAAGACAGATGGTGGAACCAGCCTGACAGTGATAGGCCACTAACTGACCACATGACATCTGATGTTTTCAGTTCTGTGATACACATGAACAGGGATCAAGTTCTAAACAAACTTGCCGTCTGTCTGACTGCCTGCAATAGAGTCCAATTCAGTAAACTGGATCAGGATTGGTCAAACTTGGATAGATATAAACTCAAACCAAGCGTGTTCCTCAACTTCTAAAAGGCATCTTCAATCTAAATGCAATAAAAAAAAATATTTTGTGATATGACAAAATATCCATGTGGTCTGATGTTAGTTGGAAAAACATCAATTTAAAACAAATGAGTGAACACGAAAGTCCTGAGGAGGAATGTTTGAGAGACTATCTGGTAGAGGTCCTTTAAATATTTTTTAGACATATTTACACATTTATGCAAATCCCAGAATGAGCTTGTGGGAGATAGTGAACACTTTTGTTTTGAGCACTTTGCAGTATCCAAATGTATTGCATGGAATATATGATCTGAGCAATGTCTGATTGGCTTCTAGTGTAGTTCATCATTATAATTTAGCATTACTAGTATTAGTAAGTTTTGCTTTGTGAAGTCAAATTACACACAATGATAATGTATATTATATATAATATATGTGTATTCCATCTCCTCACATTATTTTCATGTGGTTGATGTTTTATGTCGATTATGCCTGATGAAGGTCCGGAGGGACCGAAACGTTGCTTCAATGAATAAGAAAATACGCAGTGTGCAGGTGTATTCTATTGCTTTCAATGTTGATTATTCTGACATGAGCCTTAAAGTACAATTAGCCAAATGTAAAATGTTCTGAAAATGTTAATACATTTAAACACTGACAATGTGTCAGTATTTAATTGAATATGTAATATTTTTGTGAATATGGTGGTGTGTCCGCCCTGAGACTGGGTGGTTGGGGGTTCAATTCCCTGGCCGGGTCATGACTCTCTTGCTTGGTATTCATCAAGTGTTGGATCGGGGCATGCGTTTAGTCCCAAGCCAACGTTGAAGCCGCCCCACTCTACTGGCCAAAGCTGGAAATGCAAACAGAGCGGTTTTGCCCATGCATGTAGCACGAGCGCAGGGGGCGCAGCCGGGGTTTAACACAGAGCACTCGTTCAGGCGAGTAAGCACTTCCGCAAATCGGGAAATTCCTCCGGCTCCTTCAAATGTCACTGAGCAACTTCCATTGAAATGTTTATATATAACTCTATGGTTTGTGCCTGCAAAATGCTAGTGTCATGTCCAGGGGATACGTACTTGTACATCAAGCTGTCTCACACTACAGAAACAGGAAATAAGCTCCTGCCCCCAGCAAGGCTTTTTGAGGCTGTTTGAGTGACAAATATCCTTTGGTTTCTCCAAGAAGGTACACAGACACCATTGTCAAAGTACTGCCTCCTCCTTTATACTACAGTATAGGGCTGGGCAAACTGTAGATATTGATGGTAGTATGAAATGGCTTGAATGGCTGCAAGTGTCGTGCTTTTAAAAACTACTAAACACCTTTCTACAATTTTCCAGAATGTTTACGTAATTACGTTACAATATCCAAGGTATTTGGACAAAAAAGGACTGGAATATTTGATGTTGTCCATATTACAACTCTACTCTACTCTACTCAAGTATGATTTAGAAAGTTTAGATTTAGATAGATAAAGTTAACCTGCCCGGGGCGACCAAATAGCTTAATTTTAGGGTTGGCCAGAGAGTAGAGACTATCCTGCTCTCATCTCACTTTACTGTCCATCTCTCTCAGAAATGACAAAAGAAAAGTGAACCCATCCAGTAGCAGTTTTTCTGTTCAGGTCATTCAGACAGATATTGTGTGTTTCTGGAACAAAACATACATGATATACCATTTTCCCTGAATTTCAACTGTAGCTGACTGCACTGTGCACTCAATGAATACTCATATCATACTCCTTGCCGATAATCGTATTGATACAGAAGCTACGCCATATCGATATGGATATATATATTTGTGTGATGTGATCATGAAAATGTTTATGCCCGACGGTGTTTATTTTAATTTGTATTTATTTCCTTTGTTTAGACTACACGTTGTAGAGCACGGCTGTAGAGCACCGAGTTACTAACGATGAAGTTGGAGATCCATGCCTCACCCGTCTATGCAATACCTGTTGTACCCGTGTCAGAGGACCCATCTGTCTGTGTATTTTATGCCCATATATGGAGATTTCTGTATCTGTCCCTTTATTCCTATATATGGAGTTCTGTGTCATGCCCAAATATGGCCTCTGCCCTGTCTAGAGCCCGGGCCTTTTGTAGCAGTTCTGGATAACCGTGGTCCGACCGACTTGACACTGCACTCCCTGTGGGGGTGTGGAACGCATGTGTCGAATTTGAAGTCAGTGGGGCGAACAGTTCTCGAGTTACGTGAATCACACGTACGTACAGAGACATGGTGCATTTATTGATGTTTCAACTATGTTTTTCAAATTGATTTGGAAACTTTCAAATTTCTGACAATATATTGGTAAAAAAAAATCTGCAATGGGTGGATGACACATGGTCATCATTGGCTTGAAATAACAGACCCAAGAAAACAGTGGAGTTGGAGGTAGAACCTCCAACTTCACATTCCCCATGTTAAAATTAATTATGTTTTAGTCAACGTGCGTTCAGACTTGGATGGCAGCACAAACTGGACGAACCGAGGCGAATACACACACACACACAGGTCTGAAGTCTGAACGCAGCTTTAGTATGTTTTATTTCCTGGACATTTCTAGCTTGGGAATATTGGCGATTATGGTTCAAATATATTTATGGTATCTGCTGTTTTGTCCTGTAGTGTTATGCTAAAGAAAGTTATTCAACACCGTCACACTGTCATTTATATTTTGTATCGATAGTTCCCACCAACCACCAAAAAGGGTTGGAAGGAACATACATAAAAGTCCAACCATTGTTGTTGATGTTAGCTGGGTAGTCTCGGAGAATTAGTTGGCTGGGTACAACAAACAATTGGCCTGCAAGGCCTGTTTAACTCCCTTGGCAAGTAATGCGCCTAGGTTGAAGTGCATTATATGTATTTACACTTTGGCTATCGGTTTACAAGATTAGGACCCCAAATATTGATAACCAATCGCTGATGTACATGACTACATGTTAAAATCATTAGATAAACTATGTGGTGTGTCGTACGTATCGACTGTTAGCTCTAAATAGCTGTTGTGTTTTGTACTCCTGCTGTGCCCATTTGGACTCAAAGGTCCACCGTCCACACCAAGCGCGTCTTGAGCTTTTTTTTTGTCAGATATGTACGAATATGTTCATGCATTATTTTTTGTCAATAACAAAACATAAATGTCCTAGTCAACTCTGTCCATGCAAGGAGAAGGAAGGAGCCATGTCCAATGAGGCGACATTGTTCCCAGCTGCTACGGGTTACTATACCGCTGCTACGCACGTTAGCCATTGACCTGAAACTTGTTGTGCTGTTCTGCAATGACACCGCCCCGTGTTGAAAATCAACAACAACCTCAAGATATTTCTACAACATATTTGGTGAATAAAAGCGATATCATACCTTCGATACTAACGTTAATTTTCCCTTGTACGGAACGCTTTCGCCCAGCTAGCTAGCTAGCTTAGCGTTACCCTCGCCTTCCATTTTAACATTATTGCACTCATCCGGGGGAGGAGCTATTGGATGAGAGACAGGGTAGTGGTTTCCGCCACGGTAGAAGCGGATGCGAAAACGACTTGTGCGTGTGGCGTGTGTGCATATGTATGTGCGTGTGAAACTTGCCGGATACAGTAGGCGGGTTCTAGACCGGACCGGAGCACTGAGCAAAAAGTAGAAACCAGGCTTTACACAATCTAAAATCTAACTGTGGAAAAAGCCTTCTCGTGTTTTGGCAATTATGAATCTTCTTTGAATCTTTATCCAACAGTGGTATTTTGAAATAAATTATTTGGTAGTCATTTTCCCACATACAAAGTGTCATAGAGATTCTTTAGAACAAAACAAAAAAAAGCATAACTGTGACAAAAATATACATAATTTTTGTTCAACAAGTCTCAAGACCACTAAATGTAATATGTAAACTTGAAGTACAGACATACGGCCTATATCCCTACCCCCCCCCCCCCCACACACACACACACACACACATACATACATACACGAGTGACACGACACTGTATATCCCCTTCCTATATTAATAAACTCTTCTGCATTCTCTCCGCTGTGTCCTCATCTTCTTCATACACTGATCTCAGGTCTGGCCAAGAGAACGCCACTGATGGATGTAGAATGAATTGAGGTTGGCGGGAGAGGGGCTTCTATCAAATGTGTTTGTTTTAAGAAGCTATACGGACTACGGACACAGTATAAGCACCAGTTCATAAGTCAGACCAGTTTAATCTGTTTTCACCAATCCATTTGCTGTATGTACAATATGTAAACAAGTACGTGACACAAAATTAAAACACACATGCGCACACTTAATATACAGTCGTTTGCAGATTCCATTTACCCCAGTTTACAATAGTCCGAGTACTGTTTTCTTTAATAACCAAACCAGTTGAATAGACTTTCCTCAGAAATGACATTCATTTTAAGGTAATAATTCATTTTTCAAATAAAATGATTCATCAAAAACAAACATTCAGACATACAGAAATGCGATTTACACGAAACACTATAAAAAATCATATAACACTATAAATATTGTTCATGTATCTTCTTACAAAATGTTTTGTACAGTTTTAGTTTTTTTCTTTTTTCTTTTTATAAATCATGGATAATTAAATGTATGTATACACTGTGGAACTACAATATAAAACATGTATATGAGCCAATTTTATGAAGTTGACATGGCTGAAGACAGAAAGATGAAACATACATACATTACAAAATATTGCCTTTGATGGCAACGCTCAAACAGTATGCACTCTTGACTGCTGGGCTGTTTAAAAACTCGTTTTACACAGAAAACAATAACAAAACAGCATGAAAGAACTCAAGATCAGCAAAGAAGATGTTATGTAGCAAATATATTTGATGATTTCATACAATCTTCCTCAGAGATCAGAAACGAGTTGGAAAGAAACAGCTATAAAATGAGGATAGGCGTCAGCCTGGTATCAGGCTGAAGACAGTAGCGATCCACTCAGTGGAGTGGGCGGAGTCTATGGTCTGGAGATAGGCGAGGCGTGTAAATATACACTCACATTTTTTTGATCAAGACGTACTTACAGTCACAGGGTGAATCCACCTGAACGTGGGCGTGTGAAACTTGGGGATTAGGGAGATGATTGCAAATGTTCAATTACAGATTAAAGAAAGACGGATGGGAAATCAATGTGATTTGTCACAGAGACGCGTGCCTTCAAGCACGATGTGTGCCTTTGCGTTTTACGCCGTAAGCACACGCAGCAGCCTTGCAACAGGTTGGACTGCTTGTAGTGTAGTGGTTAGGTCACAGTAACACCGGCACTGTCCTTTGTCTTGTCCATGTATGTGGGGGAGGAGCTTTTGTCTGGCATGGATGCCGCTCCAGCAACGAGGGCTTGTGGAGGGGGAGAGATGCCCGATGGTTTGGCCGAAGTGTCTGAGCCAGCCTCTGCTTCCGGCTCTTGCTGTGAGCCAGCTGTGGCTGTGGCTGTGGCAGAAGGAAATAAAAGTTGTGAAATGGCAACAGAGAAAATGGCTGTACTGTGTGTGTGCAGTTGTCAGCCACAAGTATAGTAGAGTTTGAGAAGTAGATATTTTCGTGGTCCGACCCAAGAGAAATAGTTGTTTTATGGTTAAAAATGTTTTTGTAAAGTCAGGCTTACAAATAAGAAGTGATGTTTAGGGGTCAGAGTTAGAGTTATGCCTGATATTTACTTAGTCACGTTCATCTAAAGTGTAACTCAGCTTTAGGGTTAGGCACACAGACAAGAAAAGGTTAAAAATGCATTCATAGAATTGTCGTCCAAAGATGTTGATGTCCTCACAAATAATGTGTGTGTGTGTGTGTGTGTGTGTGTGTGTGTGTGTGTGTGTGTGTGTGTGTGCGCTTTACCTGACTGCGTGCATGACTTCATGTGTTCTGGCCAGTGGGCTTGCTGGCAGGGGTAATCACAGTAGCTGGTGTTCCAGCAGCAGTAGAAGATGGCCTCTTTCCTGCAGTTGGCACACCACTGTTTCTTTTTGGTCTCATCCACCGCCTGCTGCTTCTCTGTCTCCATCTGCTTCTTCACCTCAGCCACCAAACGTTCCTTCTCCTGCTCCAGACTCTGCCTCATCTCTGCCATCGTCAGCTCTTGAAATAGAAAATGGAACAAATAATTATGTTGATAGTTCAACCACAAAATGACTTACACTAAAATAAACAAGACAAAAATCATATATCTGTATAATATACATTACGACAGGAGCAGTGGTATACATATCAGCTCTTTGAGAGGCAGTGACATGAAGTCATGCAACAAAGTATAAATTAGATCTATATGGAAACAATCAAACATACCCAGGTTATGTTTCATCTCTGATAGCTCTTGTTGATGTAACCACTGGAGCTTCTCAATCTCTATCCTTAGCCGTCGAATCTGGAACAAAAACATCAGTGATGATGATGATGATATGCCTTATGAAGGCATTTCTACAATATACACTGCAACTGTAGCCACAAATATTTACCTCTGCGATTGTGTTTCCAGAAGTGCTTTTGGAAAGGTCATTGTAGATTTCTGTCATTGTACCTTTTATTGTGTCCATCATCTGAAAGTTTTATCCAAGACCATATCAGATTAATGACTCAACAACAGTGGCAAAACAATTACATCTTTATTTACAAAATGAATTATGCATAAACGTACTGTATATTTGTACACATATCTCCAAATGCATCACACTGCAACACATTGTGAGCTTGTACATCCACCTATTGTCGGTGCAAGACAACTTTTTACATTCAAGGCTAGGTCCGGCGTTGCTTCGTCCTACATTTCGGACCTACTTGACCCTTATGAGCCAGCCCGCGAGCTGAGATCTTCAGGCAAGGCTCTACTCACAATAAAAACAGGCTGCAATAAAACTATAGGCGACCGGGCCTTTGCAATCAGAGCTCACAGTCACTGTGGAATGTCCTGCCCCTGGAGATCAGACTTGCCGATTCTTAAAAAATACTAAATTGATTTTTCTATTTCCTATTTTTTATCCACCATTTGTGTTTTTGCAAATTGTGTCTTACGCTCTTTTCTGTTAAGCACTTTGTGACCGTGTTCTTAAAAGGTGCTATACAACTAAGCTTTATTATTATTATAATAAGGCTTCACTGTCTCTTGGACTTACTTTGTTTGTGTATTTGGCGATGTCTGCAGCCACGTCCGCTGAAGCTGTGGGGATCTGCAGGTCTCCTGCCGTGAAGGAGGAAGAAGAGGAAGTGCCAGAGTTGACCGTGGTACCTGACGAAGATGTGGACTGGGGCGAGTCTTTCTGCTGCACTGCTGGAGACCACAGAGAAAACAAAGTCATTCAATCTATACAAATAGCAGATTCACAAGCTCAGAAGGCGCAGTGATGCTTTTGGACAATATAGAAACTTTGGGAAAATGCAGAGGAACATTCTACTACTGGGTCCGTTTAAAAAACAAAAACGGTTTTCCTACAGAGTAAAATGAGCTCACAGCCAACTCTCTATATACAGTATCGTCAGTCCAGAGTAGAACAATACTACAACATATATATAGTCCAAACTTGCTACACATGCTCCTGCAATTTAAGATTCCTGCTTTACAGGACTAAACCAGAGATGAAAAAGGGGGCAGTCCTCTGATCAACAGATACATAATCAAACAAACACAGAACACATTAGTCTATACAATGTACTAGCTGGGTCAAAAAAAAGTAGCCAGCTGGTTGCATGCACATGCATCTGTGTGTGGGAATAGGTGAGATGAAATCCTCCTATTACTAGTAATACTCTCTTTCTCTGTGGACCCCTTAGTTCTATCTCTGTAGGACCCCTGGGTTCTGTCTGTTTCACTGTGTGGAGCCCTTTGGTTTTGTCTCTGCCCCTGTGGACCCTCGTACTACGAGGCTCGTAGTTCTGTGTGCCTCCTTCTCAGAGGAGATCCCTTGTTGTGTGCTTCAAACATTTTCATCCTCATACATTTTCATCCTCATACATGGTCTTCAAATTTCTAATCAAACATTTATATCATCAGGAGATGAATAAAGTCTGCCTCTATCTGTTTAATGATCAAGTTGATTTGTTGCTAAAATAATGGAAATTGAGTGAGAGTAGAGGTATGCATCATTGATGTTTTCCTCCATCATATTATTAATACGGTTGCTGACATAATTTCTGTGCCACACTGGGAGACGTAACCAGTTATATCTTGAGTTGGTAAATTATTCTTTTAGTGTTGTTTTAAACATTTCTAAGGCTTGGTACCTTTGGCTGCTTGTCTTGTCTGGTATCGTGTACTGGAGGAGGAATTGTGCTGTGGTGACTGCAGCTGCTGAGGGCTGCGTGTTGCCGGGGCGGGGGTCTGGGCTGGTGTCGACCCCGGCTGCTGGTCTCCTGCATGCTGTTGCCTTTGCACCTTCTGCATCTGCCACTTTTCAGAGGACGCTTGGAACTTGCTGCTGGTGGGGCTCCAAACAACCGCTCGTTGCACTGCGGTCGCTGTCTCTTTGGGCAGCAGAGGGCGCTGTTTCTTCACAGCTGCAGGAGTCGGGGTCGTTGAGGAGACGGGGGCAGCGGCAGCGCTGGTCGCTGGGGCTGCGCTGGGCGTTGGGCCAGAGGTCAGAGTTGAACCCTGGTTTAGAGCAGCCGTGACAGGTGATTGTGAGGGGTCTTTCTGGTTGGAGGTGGAGGAGGCTTCCCGTGCCGGTGAAGCTGCTACAGTGGATGAAGGGAATTTACCTAGAAACAAAACAATGTGAAACCTCACATTAATTTCTATGGCACCAGTGTCTCACATCTTACTCTCTATCTGCTCACTGCACTGGAATGTGAAGCCAAAAAGTTGCAAAAAACTTGAACTCATTGGCAAAGAGTAAAAACTATTTGCGACTGGAAGCAACCGTTTTCATATATCCTTTTCACCACACTCAATGTGAGTCACATGTCACATGTCACACGCAGAGACATGCAGATCAAAGTGAATATTTGCAAACTCACCTTCCAGCTTGGCAGAGGGAGACTCTTTCAAGGTTTTGGGGGCAGAAGCCCCCGGCTCCTTCCTGGCCCTCTTGCGATCGCGACCCCCGTGCTCATCCCCCAGGTCAATCACCAACTCTCTCTCAGAGTCGGAGTCCTGTTCAGCCAGGGACGAGGGGGCAGCTGCCTTCCCCTCCTCCGTGGCCTTGGGTTTGTCCGTAGGGGCCTGGGACAGGGTCGGCCTGTGCTTATCCTGGCTCTCCCTTTCAGGGCCGTTGCTGCCCTGCTTGTCTCTGAGCAGGGGTTCAGGGGTGGCTTTGTCCCCCGTCCCTGACCCTCCCTCCTTAGTGTCTCCTTGCACAGCTGCTTTGGGCCTCTTCCTCTCGGCTTTGTCCTTGTCGTCGTGGGCGGAGCTGCTCTTAGGTCTGTGCTCCTCATCGCTGAGATACTCGCTGTCGCTGGAGTCCGACTTCTCAGAATCTTCAGAGTCACTGTGTTCCACACCTTTATAGACATCTTCAGAAATCTCATCAATTCCTGTATGTGGAAGGATAAATATACTGATTGTAGTTTATTTAAATGTATTAGTCAAAACAAATCACTCAGCAACAATCACCCATGACACAGGCAAAGTTAATCATTCAATCCATTAATAGTTTTTTTTACCCGATAATAATTTAATGGATTGCAAATAATTTTTGAAGTTACTAATGTATGCTTTATTTAAAGGCTAGCTATTTGAAGATTACAAGGTATGAGATGAACACTACACGCAGGGACTACGGGTGAAAATGAGCATTAGCTAACCAATGTATATTTCCATCTATGATCACACTAGCAGCAACAAAACAACAGGCTACAAACCAATTCGATGTAAGCCAGGACATAAAGAAGATATAAACTGACCCCGACATGTCACTGTTGTAAGCTACCAACAGAAGTTGAGCTAGCTTAAACTTTTTTCAGCGCAGGGCGCTGCAAAGTGTCAATCGTGTTTATGTTTCACCATCTCGACTCCCCTTCTCTCTTCACACAAGTGCTGCTTGTAACGTAGGAAAATGAATTCTTGCCATCGGTAACCTGTTCTTTTTAAACAAATCCTCTAAGTTTTCCTTGCTCGACGCTCCCACAGACCGACGCTAGATGATGTCGACAAGCGCGATGAGCCTCTAGCCGACAGTGTAGCTGTACCTGACCACGGCTTTTGCCGCTGCTAGTCTGAAGCATAAGAGAGAAATGTGGCAGCAGAGAAAGGTTGTCTTTTTATGTGTATGTACCAAGCTGGGCCTTGCAACTTTCAATGGTCTTGTCCAGGCTCCTGATGGGCCTCTTTGGGGTAGGAAGGTGGACCGGCGCACCCTGTTGCTGCTGCTGCTGCTGTTGCACGCTCTCGCTCAGTTCCTTCAAATCCATCTCTGCTTTCACTCGATCTGAGAGGAAAAGGGACAACATTCCAACTTCAACACGATGAAGAATTAAACTTCACCACATGGATGATTTTGTGCAGCCGTGAAATGATAACTGACCCAGATTGAGATTAAGGATGCTCCCTGTGCCTGGAGTCCTCTCCTGCTTGGGAGTCAGTCCAGGGTTGAAGGGTTTGGGGCTTCCTGTTATGTTGCTTGCAGGACCGGTCTTCACTGAGGCAGGGGATGCTGTATACAAGCAAAGAAGCTTAGTTACCTTTAGTACCCATATGGACAAATTATCTGAAACGTAGCAGGTCCTCTATTGGAAATAAGAGGACCCGCAAAAAAAAGCGAGGGCTACATGTATAGAACCCTGGGTGACCTCAGTCACCAGTGTACAGTATATGGGGCTAAAAATGTCTGTTTGGAAATGACAGTTTTCTGAAAAGGCTATGTTTCTATGTCAGTCGTTCTTCGATTTTTCAAAAATAGCAGAACTACAAGCTCATAGCGCGCTATGTGGGTTAATTGGTCAATACGAGTGGATTCTAAGCAGTTAATCACCAGTGAAGTCCATCGATTCCTCTCCAGTACTGTAGAGGAAGGATGCGTTCCGTGGGCCCCTTTCCAGTCCATCTGGCTCCACATCGGAACCGGTGTGAACAGAAGAGTTGTTGCTCATCGGAGAGCGCGGCATGTCCGTCATGGAGACCCTCCTGCTCATCCCGCTGGGCATGGTGCTCTTGCCCATGAGCATCTTGGGCGACGCGGTCATGTCGAAGTTGAAGCGCAGCTTCTCGGGCTTTTCCGTTTTGACCTTGGAAGCGTCGGGGTTGGACGGGTCGGCCAGCATCTGCAGCTGGTTGGTGGCCGTGAACGCGGTGCGGAAGGGCGCATAGTTGAAGATCCCGAACTTCTTGCGGATGTTCTCCACGTAGACCTCCATCTCCTGCATGGCACTGTTGAAGATGCTCTTGGTCTTCTTCACGGAGAACGGGATCTCCTTGGACATGAGGTAACAGTTGTTAATGGGAACCCAAGCCCTGGTGGGAGAAAATGCAAAAGGTGTCAATACAAGCAATTAATGTCATACTGTGTGGCGTCCATTTTAGTAGTCATTTCGGTGACACCTCTGGTAGCTCCCGTAGTCTGTGATTTGCAGAATTAAGTTAGAAACAAAACCATGACCGTACCATTCCAAAACGTCCTAGCGTCCTAGCGCCAATGTAAAGTTGTTTTAACTTCAATAATATGTATAAATTAATTAATTTGACAGGGGTAGACAAAGAAGATGCAAAGAATAACATACCAGTGAAAAAACATCAAGACATAGATTTTGTTTAATTGAAAACGTTACACAGTTATGACTTAAGTTATTAGTGTAGGTAAAAAAAAATGAATTTTGATTAGTTTTGATGAACTATCAAAACACAAACACAATTTAAAATGTCCTGGGGCACCCTGGGAGCTGAGTGGATAGTGTGTGGATCACATTTAGTAGTCACAACTCCCCTCTATATCTGCACATCATTTCCTCTGCAAATAGCAATAACCCCAACAAGTATATAAAAATAAGTAACCAATTACTCATTCAAAGGTCTCACCTATCATGTTGTCCAAAGAAGCGTGCATCCACCTGGCCGTCCTTATCGCGTAGTGCTTTGGCTGGCCAGAAGGGAAACCCCTTTAGCTTCGCCCAGACCAAGGGGTGGGGTTGACTCTATGATGGGGAACACAAAGAAAGAACTAAATGTACATTCTGTGCATGTTTTATAATATAGTTTTAAATAAAACTCTAATGGCTGCAGGACTGTTCACTGTTGGCTTTGTGTCACTGTGTTTGTACATCATCATTATCATTATACTATCAACTACTGTCATGTTGTTTAGTTTCTATGTTCAGGCAATGCATCTATCGATTATCTTCTTGCCGATATTTTTTTATCATTTCATTGAATATCTGAGGAGTGAGAAAGCAACAACCAGAAAAGAGCACATCTCAACGTGGTGCATTGACACATTGTCAATATCAATATCTAAAAATGATTACTGACAAATATCCATATCAGGCCCTCTAACCCTTTACTTCATAATCTGCAAGTCAATATGTGTAAAACATGATTACGGTATGTAAAAACTTACACATGGCTCACAAAACCAGTTGTCCCTTTTTTGGCACGAAGACAGGTAGCACTCCGGACACACCTCGATCTCATTCATCTGAAACATACACAGACATCAACATCATCATAAACATTTTACCATTAACTAAGTAATCTATTTGCTGGATCAATGTTATAATATAGGATATTTTAACATCTAGGTAAATTACCCACTTAAATTACCCACCTATTTTCTAAAATAGCTAAGATCTACAAGCTCCCAAAGTGCTGCATTGGCAATACATCATGAGCTTGTGCATTTGATATTTCTGCCTAAAATCAGGACGCCGGGTTGAAAATGGTTAAATTAGTAACAGTACCTCGTGTTCACAAATCTTGACGATGACCTTCGCTGTGGCCGTCAGTTTGTGATTACCTAGAGTGGAGTCAACAAAAATACACTAAAACTGCAGGGTATCATAACAGAGTGACAGGATGACTGATGACGGTTGTGTAGTTTGTAATCTGAACTGAAAATGCCTTTAATGACACCCATCACAAAAGCTCCTTTGTATAACCTTTACAATCTGTGTGTGTCATCATGTAGATTAAATATTTATGATTTATGTTACCCAATACAAAAAGGCTGTAGCTTCATTTTACTTTTTGGCTGGGAAAAAAGGTTTTGCGCGTCAAACATTTAACCTACAACACTGGTGAGGTAAAAAAGTTAATTTCACCGCAGGCATGGGTACCTCCGTTATAGATGATGCAGTTGTGCAAGATCCATTTCATATCAGCCAGGAAGGCCTCTGTGCAGCCGTACATTTTCTTCTTGATATTCTATAAAAAAAACAATCGTGAGAAGACATTAAAATGATATATGCTACGATAGTAGGATACATATCAGATATTTAGAATCAGAAATAATGTATCAGCCATTCACTAGTACCGACGCTACTGTAACTGTAACCCCCACACAAAAGCACACAACATTGGTATAAGAACCCTGATGAAAGACAGTTATGAACAGTCATCCATACGGGTTTTCTCAGGCTTGGATATGGACAGAATATTGCAATGTAGCGTATCAAGCAGTGTTGTTTTTTATTTTAGTTTAGTCATAGTCTTTGGACTGAAACTTCATTTAGTTTTAGTCACATTTTAGTCACCTGGAAATGTCTTAGTGTTAGTCTAGTTTTAGTCGACTAAATGTCATAAGATTTTAGTCGACTAAATCTACAGGTGATTTAGTCGACGAAAATGTGTTTTGGTGGGCCTTGATGCCGTCGTAATGAGTGTTTTTACACTTGCTGAAAATAGCCGATCTACAAGCTCACAACGCGTCGCGTTGTCAGTATATTTAGTCTTAGTTTTAGTCATCATAGCTTAATTTTCATTTAGTTTCCATTCGTTTTTGTCAGTGGAAAAAGGTAGTCGACGAACATTTTTCCTCTTAGTTTTAGTAGACGAAAACAACACTATTATTTATGAATGCAGTTGAGCATATTACCTTTTCCAGAGTGGAGAGGTCCATAGAGTGGAAGATGTACTCTGCATAATCTGGGTGCTGTTCCAGAGCCACAGGCTTTTGAAAAGGCTCTGTCTGTTAAGAAAGGATTTTAGACAGATATTAACATGCCAATAGCATGCTTTTCAACATTCAGTCCTTTGAACTTCAGGACTAATATAGAGGACTATTATACTATTGTTAGTATAGTAGGCTACAGTATAGTTTGAAGAGAATACCTGACTTACCCCAGGCTGTTTCATCTTTTGGAGGGCAAACTTTAACAGGTATGAGAGTTGGTCTATTGTTAGCATTGTCATGGCCTTGCTCTGCGTTTCTATGCACTCCGCAACAGTGATTTTCTGCAAGAAAAACAATGCAAACTATTAACAATGCCAAATTGGTATAGAAACGGTAACATCATTAAGCAAAACTACGGGGGCAACACTTTACTCTTCTGGCCACTCAAGTTGCAAAAACAGTATCATATACTGTACTGTATGTTTTGCACTGACAAAGGCCAGTGTTGGTCAAAATCTTTGTTCTTTTTGTAATTGTCTCACTAATGAATGAGCCATGAAATAACGCCTTAAAAGAAAAATCAGATGCAAAGATAATAAACAATGTTTATTGTAAACTATTTGCATTATTATCTTCTGATTAAGCTCACACAAAATGCACTAGTATGTTCACATTCATGTCAGTTGAGACAACTGCACAGAGAGCCTACATGCCTACAGTACTAATAAGCCCCCACTATCTGTCAAGCTCACGAGACAAACGATCACACACGTATTGCAAAGAACGGGAAAGCATGTGCCTTAAACACCAACAGCGTGCGCATCACCAATTTAGACACCCCACACGCACGCACGTCTTTAGTGAGATACCTCACATTCTGGACAGAACCAGTCGCCCTCTGGCTCAGCGGGTAGTTTGAGGCACTTGGCGTGGTACACCCTCGGGCAGAGCTCACAGCAGAGCACCTGACCCTCGCGGTGGCACAGCCAGCAGTAGAAGTCGTTCCGGCCATCCTGCGGTACAACATCAACAGGGTCACTGGTGAGTGCTGGCTGCTTCACATAGTAAAAGGGACCATGTCTTAGCTCTGACTGAAAATGCAGGCAAGAGAAAACAGGGGGGCAGGTTTCAAAAACACGCAGAAACAAACACAAAAAGGTGCAGTGCAACAGAAACACGCTGGTAGTAAAGGCAGGGTAAAGAAGCACAAAGGGAAATACAGTTAGCACCGCACAAGGCTGGGTGCTGATTTGGCTTTGATTTGGTTTCTCTCTCACATAACAAGTTTACTTTTCCTATGTGAACCAACAACCAGCATTGTGATGTGCATTACTCTAAATCCCTCAACAAATAAGTGACAAAAAATGCTGGTCAGAACATTTGACTGGAAAGAGTCGGGTCTGGACTCTGGAGGATAATTCCTGTTTATTTTCACATGATAACATTTATGTTTAATTTTCACTTTTTCCCAATCTGAAAGTAGTCAGCATGAAAGAGCTGGGCCGATCATAACTGGCATGAAGAACATATTGCGTAACCACATACAGTAGGCATGCAGTATCAGTACAGTGTCATTGCACACAGTTAAAAGACGTTAAATAGACACTTTCCATTATGTTACGTGAAGGGTGAATTTGGTATAGTGATTGCAAACAGCAAACGCCCAGGTGTGTGTGATACATTAGTCACAACAACAGGTTCAACACACCCTTTCTCACATGAAGCTAAACTGGAATTACCCTCCTCATGCATATCGTCTCTGTCGGTGGAAAACCTCATATGGCCAAAACGGTTACTTTTCAGGATCCAAATAAAATAAATAGTAAAAGTAGCAGGTCGCCAACTTAAAATTGCGTTTTGAGCTTTTTTTGCTTTTGAGGGACGCTGTAGGATGATCAGGAATGGGCATTGGTTTAGGATAAAACACAAACAATGGAGATAAGAGGTTTCTTCCCGACAACAACGATATGGAGCAATGTTGACACAACCAGGAACCACTCCACCGGCTCCAATGGCTCTTTTCGACTGCAATGGGTTACCCGGACCTTCCATAACCTGAAACTTACCAGAACACATGAAGTTCTGGGATACGTTTTCTGTTGAAGTATAAACTATTCATCATTAGTTTCTCAGTTTGATTCTGTTGTTGGCTTTTATATAAAATAAGAAATGGCGGTGTTACTCTAGCATCTGGGTCCAATGTCTTGACCAATCCAGAGCGAAATCACCACTAGCTCCTCCCATGGGTTCCTAGAACTCAGGGTTAGTAAAGCTCCTAAGCTAATAGGCCTGTCACGATAATTACATTTTGGTTGATGATTAAGATTTTATTGCGTTTTTGGCATTGAATATTGGAACATATAAATCAAACACAATACATAATGTGCTTGTCTTTTAGGCTTTGTAAACCAAACATTGCACAGAAAAGACTGACAATACCAATACTCAAAATAAACAATGTACTATGGCCAAAGTAGGCCATGCATTTAATTCATTTTATACTTTCAAACATTCTCATAAAGAGAAAATAGCCCATTTACAATTATTATGAGGCTTATTCTGAGGCAATTTTTTCCTCCACAGATTAGCACTCAGTTATCTCAAATAACTGATCAGGCGATTATGTAATAATTGTGACAGGCCTACTGAGCAGTAGGGCCAAAATTAGGGTCTGAGAACCTCTGAAACCCATCTGTAGCTTATGGAAACAGAACCTCTGAAACCCATCTGTAGCTTATGGAAACAGAACCTCTGAAACCCATCTGTAGCGTATGGAAACAACCTCTGAAACCCATCCGTAGCTTATGGAAACAAACGTAGCTTCATGGCACGCTTTGCTTTGTTCTTGTAGTCGAAAAGAGCCACTTTGGCAAGCACAAAGTAGCCTGTGCTCCCATGTTTAATGCCCCTAGTCTAATGCATTTACATCGAATGCATTTACATAATACATTAAAAAAAAGAATGGAGAAAATAGCATAAGTCATGATAAGTCATTGAACATCATCTTCAACAAAACATAAATATACAAAACAAAATGTGAGGTGAACATACATTGGTGTCACTGGTTCAAACATGGGGGCACTATGCTGTGTGTGTGTGTGTGTGTGTGTGTGTGTGTGTGTGTGTGTCCTCACCCTCACCTGGTCCTTGTTGTTACGTTCGACGGCCCCGGGTTTCTTCTTCTTCTTGTGCGGGCTGGGGGTGGAGTCTGAGGGCGAGTGTCCATTGGAGGAGTGGGTGGGGCTGCTAGGCACCTTCCTCTTCTGGGGGGCCGGTGGCCGCTCTGCTGCCCCCGGAGGCGGCTCGGGGACTAGGGGACGGCACGCCAGAGACAAAACCGGGTCACCGCAACAGGACAGACTCACACATCATCCACCACACCACTGGTTCTTAAACTTGAATAATTACAAGTTTTGGTATAGGATATGCGCGTGACATCATCAACATACCCGGAAGTTATGCAGGAATGCCTACTGAGTGGCAAAAAACTACTTTATGGCCTTGACAGCCCGTACATCCAAACAGAAAGGTCTTATCGGATTGTAAACAATGTTAAACAACGTTAAACTCACTTTGACACTCGATTGGCCATTGACTTTATGCATGCGCATACCCTCTATACATTATTGCCATGGACCCCCATAACTTGTGTAAAATGGAATGATAGTGACTTAGGGTCCCTTACATGCTTCAAAAGAATCCATCCAACATAAGATCTTAGTTTATTCTGTCACAAATTGTGTCCCAACTTGTGAAAGGTGTCCATTCATACTGCAAACCAAGCTGTCTTTTGTTTTGTTCTGAGAGCTAGAGCCCTGAGCCCTCCCAGCTCCCACTCAATCTGATCAAATGTATCACAGCTGTGCAGCGGACTGAATCCATCCAATCAGAAGACCTCTAGGTGTGCAGGAAGGACCAGACGAAGGTTCTGAGGCCACCCGCAAGTTCTTATTGACGTCATTGTGTTGTTATAACCTAGCCCCCTTTAAGGTCCTTAAACACCGGTAGTATATTCAATGCGACTCATTTGCATTCATTTAAACTGTAGTGGCATGACTCATGAGTACAACCACACAGAATGCAAACATTGTGTGGACATTTTTTCTTCTTTTTTAGGATGATTTGTTTGTCACCACGAATAAAAGCATCAACATGTACGAATGAGGGCCGCATCACCAAATTAATAGTTTGATATGAAATATCAAACGTTTACTGGTCACGCCCCCAGTTGTAAGGACCTTTAGAGACCAACCAGATCCAGTAATCTCTCAGTCCCTCAATCTTACAGTTTGTTTCTCTTCTTAATGGAAAAGCAAGGAGACAAATAATAACTTTTCAAATGAGCATGCTGATGAGTACAGTGTCTTGACTTTTAGCATTTCTGTAATCACAATACGTACATACATAATACAGTATAATGTAATGACACTGTAACACCAATGGCACGTTAAGGACAATGTAATGTGGTAACACCTGCTGTCAGACTGCGTGTTGACACATGACATAAACACTGAACGAGTATAGTCAGTTAAGCATAACAGCATCTTTGTTTATACCCAAGAGCACCCGATGACATTTGCAACTTCAAGATCAATATAAAACTAGCCAAGTAAGATCTAAATATTAAGAAAGTTTAAATAGCAAAACAATCTTTTCATTTATCCCATTTTAGGCAGGAACCCCTTTTGGTGTTAGCATTACATTATGCTTTAGCTATTTAAAAAATAGCAGATCTACATACAAGCTCGTAGCGTGCCACCGAGTGGCGCGCTACGAGCTTGTAGGTCTGCTATTTTTGAAAAATCCAAGAACGACTGACATACATAAACATAGCTTTTTCAGAAAACTGTCATTTTCAAACAGACATTTTTAGAATCTGATCTCAGGTCAGAATGGGTTATTAATAAAGTTTAAATAGCAAAACAATCTCTTCATTTATTCTAGTTGGGCTTTGGAGCCTAGCTTTGGAGCCTACCTTTGGAGCGCATGGCGGCATCCATGCCCTCTACCACATCGGACTCGGTCTTGATCTCGTCCTCAGCCAGACTGCAGAACAAGGAGTAACACAAGACAAGAAGGAAGAGAGAGAGAGCAAGACAATGTCACTAACAGATTTTGCTGCAAACACTGTAACACACAAGACCAACTCACAAACCACAGTAAACAAGTGGAACAGCACCTAAGGCACCCAGGTCCCAAAGGCTGCACCACTAGAGACTGTCTTTTGCTATTTGACGTCAATGCATTAACTGACACTGTGCAGTAAAGGTGAACTCCTCTCCTATAGTATCAAAGCATCCTCTATTCACTTCCACTTTACTGATAAACCAGTGAGAGACAACATAGCAAGAATCACCATGGCAACACTCCTCTCTCTCTCTCTCTCTGTGAGGCGTGCGCATATATTCACACACGTCGAGGCTGTTTAAACAGATGAACCTGCATTTGTGTCCTCCATTAAACCACAGATGTAACATTTTAGTTCAACTGCAGTAGGTCCTGATTTCTGCATCCAAATTGGCTCATATTACTCCTACTGAAGCAATTAACCACATGCACTCGTGACTCGTCCCCATTCTGGGAAAGTCATTAGGTGAACAGTCAAAATAGCACAAATAGCAGATGTACCAGAAATGTTGAATGACTAAATGGGGAGATCATTTTATAAATATACGATATGCAAACATTCAGCGCAAATAGTAGATCTCCATGACATAATAGATGGGTGAACAATAATGGGCTATCAATTGGCGTAAATAGCAGACGTGCACACAACACGTCGCTTTGAGTCGTGAGCTTGTAGATCGGCCTGAAGTACCGTATATAGGCCATTTAAGCTGGCAGTATTGGCCATTACTACATAACTAGAGGAACGATTGTAGTGTGATTAATGTGGCCTCTGGCACCCCAGAAGACCCTCCTCTAACAACAAGTGTCCCTGTGGCACTGATGACTATTCTTAAAGATCAACAGCAACAGTCGGCCCTTTAAATGCTCAGAGGATTCAAACCTGGCTCGGGTGACATGTTCAGGCCCACAACTGTGACACAGGCCTCATTGAAGAAGCCCTTAGTCTTAAGTGATATAATTATCCTTTTGATATTACAGACTACAATACATATAACAAACATTACATTACCATACAATATTATTTGATATTATTAACCATATAAACCCTATACTTAGCTGACCCAAGTTCCCAAGCCAGGGGTCTATAATAGGCCCCGTCCTACGCACTAAATATCTTCGCCAGGAATAGCCAATCGGCTATTTTTGCAGGAGCTTCGTCCCAGAATAGTTCTTATAATATCACTTGTAATCTTAAAAAGGTAATGAGTATAGGGCCTCTCACACAAACAAATGCACACTGATTAAAAACGCCTGATTTTCTGAGCCTCTACCGTTGGTTCCACTCTCGTCTCATTTCCTCGGAGGAGCAAAGGACGATAATAAAAGGGGAGGGGGTCCTTAGTGATGAATGGGGCTCTTTGAGAGTTAGCTCCGCCTTTGTGCCGAGGATGTAGTCTTATTCACGTTCCCCTTGGACAAAACCTCCCAAGGATCCCTGTCAGGTCACACACTTGACCAGTTCATCGCCCTGAGTTCCAAGTCAGGAGAATGGCTCTACATCAAATGCCACAAAGGTCAACCACATTAGCGAGTAGAGCAGGTTTTCTTCCTAAAAAGTAAAAAAAAAAAAAGAAAGGGGGGGTTTTCCCCCTTAAATAAATTGTACACACTACACAGACTTATGTGAGCCTTTCTGTACACAGCAATTCACCTCAGCAATGCCAAGTGATCAAAATGCAAGCAAGGATAATAAAAACAAAGGCGACAGTGCGACACCACCCGACCTTATTGGCCTTGTGCTAGCCTAGCACGCATAAATACAACTATTACAGAGATCATTAGGCATGAACACATCAGCCAACCAATAAACATACAACCGTTAAAAACGTTGATGTCGGTCTCGTCAACCACCAGTGTAATAATGATTAGGCCTATTCATTACTCCCAAACATAATCCCCAACAACAGTGTTACCAAGCCAACAAGGGAAGGCAGGGTTTCCACTTCCTAGTCATCAAGCTAATCTAGTTGCATTCTTCTGTCCTTCAGATACAGCACTGTACTACTAGCACTACAATAAAACAAATACCTGGAGAAATCACCCTCGATAACTTGTGTCATCTGGGAAAAGGATAGAGGAGGGTCAACCAGATAAAAAATAGAATCCGGTGTAAGGGTGTCTTGTTTCAATGTGCTTACAGTCTCACACACCCGTACACCCCAACCCCTCCAGGGCCTTCCTGTTCCGGACAGAGTGAACAAACGAGGCCCACATGAAAAAGAGAAAACGTTAGCCAACTCCCTCTGCTACGTGCACTAAAGCACAGAAGAGAGGGAGGACAGGCAGCCTATGGCTGCCGAAACCAAATGCCACAACCCTGTATTCACTGCTATCACACAGCCACATACAACTGTCTGACAACAGCCGTCTCAAATCAAACCAAGATGACCAGATGCAGGGGAAAAAGTATGCCGTTCCAAAAGGCCATTATCAAACCCAAGAGTTGTATTCCATTAACCTGCAAGGATTGTGTAGCCAAATAGATCCTCTGCAGGCTCTGGGGTTATTCCAGAAGGACCAGGTACATATCCCCCTCTGCGATAAGTACACCTGATGGACAGAAAAACAACACTGACTCTGTCTGTCTCTCTGTGCCTTGAGATTCCTTGTCTCCTGTGAGAGACGAACAGGGTTTTTCTCGTCACTGAAAATGGAGGCCACAGCTCGCTCCCCTCCTCCCCTCCCCTCTCCTCTCCTCGCCTCCCCTCCCCCCCCCCCCATCCCGCTCCCCCATCCCCCACTCGGAGGCTTCAGACTCAGGCACTGGCACATCCATGCAGGAAAGACCAGAGATCTGTGAGGATTACAGATCCAAAACATTAAAACGCACACCGGCTCTGTCTGTGACAAACCGACACACAGTGAGTGCACGGACGGAGATAAAGAGAGAGAGGAGACAACAGGAACCGTGACGAAACGAGGGAACATATGTTCTCATGTTGTCTTACCTTTCTCGCCTTCGCTTTTGAACACCGCTGTCAAAACCTAATTGGGTTTCAGCGGCAGAGAAAGAACGCCACGGCATGTGAGAATTAACATACACACAACATGGCGAACCGTTGTTCTACCCTTAACCACACGGCATCCCTATTCTGGTAGGCAGAATAGTTTATTATGGCATGCCCATAATAAACTAACATTCTGCGAAAATAGCACATCTACAAGCTCACATTGCAAGCTTGTAGATCGGCGTTAGGGCTTAAGTAGGAGAAGTGTGTGCATCAGAGTTCGAGGGACACCTAAATAATGGCATCAAGGTCATCTCGTGTTCATATTTAAAATGTCCTTGAAAACCATTTAGATTTAATCATGTTGACTGGGAAAACACCAAGCCAAACCAGTCGCCTGCCCGTGATGACCTCTAATGAGATTATATGGTTTATAACAAACAAACAAAAAGGCATTATTATTATTATTATTAAAGCTATCTGGGATTTGGAGGAAATTAAAGCAGACACATTCAACCTCATATGTGAGACACGTGTTACTATATGCCGACATGCAGAGAAAAACACAAACAATCAGCACTTTTCCTGGATGGATCATATCGACAAAATCATTCTCAGCAAAAAGTAAGTCAAAGGTCAGCACAATTACCCATATGATATTTCTGTATATTGTTATTATAACATATCACAAATTGGTTGTAACGTAACTACATATAACCCTTTTATAACCCTGAATAGGTGTTCAAATACAATGTCCCCAATGCATCGCATCAAGTCTACTGGTGCTATAAATAAAATAATCTTTCAACCTGGATTTTTCATATGGCTGTAAAGAGTGGATCAAAGATGGCTGTGGAATTTTCCAGAAGGCCCTCGCTCACCCTCCTGCTCTCCTTTCGATTGTCAATCTTTAACCTCAGCTGCAGCTGCAATTGGCTGGAAGGCCAACCGGGTGGAACGTTATTGGTCGGCTGTGCAGTGCCGTGCCACACAGATCAGTGTGCACAGCTTTCCTTCTTCCTCTTAAAAAGCATGTTTGCTGCATTGCAGAGATTTCCCCTGCTGCCTGCATTCGATATTTTATTTTATTTCCAGTTTGGCTGGCATGCCCGTCCCAGGGAGGACACTATAGGACAGCATGAATCAGAGGGGATTGGAGATTATCTTTGTGGTTGTGAGGAGCGAGTCAATGGTCTGCTATTCAATCCCTGGTGTCCTGTTTACTGCCTCATGCCTACATTGTCTCAGCTAACACAGACATTCCCGGTCTATTAGTTTCCTCACCATGGTGTTATTACACAACACATTACTGATCACAAATCAGATTACTATTGCGTAGTGTGCATACTACTCTTTCACCTTCTTAGTGGTTTAATCTTGGTTTTACGCTTGCCATGCACATTTGTATCTTGGTGAAAGGAAACATTGTGGTGTTGGTCTGCAGCTCACATAATTAAAGAAAGCTTTTGTACAAAGCTAGAAAAAAAGACTTTTCACAGTGCTTATTATGACTACTAAAGATAGGGGGGGTTCATTCAGTCATTTCATTATAACATCAGAACGGATGAAAGTCAAATTTGCCTTGAAAAAGCAATAAACCCAATCTGTAAATGAACTGGAGCTCAGTCATGTCTTTTGTTTGTATGTCAGAAATAGGAGAGATAGCCTACAGTGTCACACAAGTGGGGAGAAAACAGATAAGCTAAACACAGCACCGTCTAATCATATTTAACTTCAAACATTACAAAACCTTGTAAAAAATAAAGAGCCAGCTATTGCTTTGCTCCTCGACCGCCTGTCTGATCTGAGCAAGGAGGATCTGAGTTCTCCCTAGAGGGACGGTCCTGAAACACAAAATGGCCACTGTTTTTAGGATCTGAAACTAGAGGAAGCACTTTTACGATGAACGGTGCCGTGGCCTCAGTGCAGCACAGGCCTGTAAACAGAGGGCCCAGGGCTGTAAATGGAGATCCCACGTACCTGAAAATCTAGGGGTTTTCTCAACTGAGTGTACTGAACTATAAGGAGGGGGATGGTGGCCGGGGCTATGAATTTACAGTAGCTGCACCATCACCGCTTTCTTCAATCTAAGTTCATTTGTCAGGGGGGGAAAAAATCCAGAAACTGAAATCTGAAAATGTTAAATAAAAGACAATAAAATAAATGCAGATACTCCCTCATGTATTCAGTGTATCCTGCCCCTCCATTAAACCCAAGAGAACTAGTGTTCAATTATGGCCATTATTGTTGCCCCCTCCCAACCCCCCATGCCTCAACAGACACATCTGTTGCCCCCGCGTCCATTCTCTTGGCCTGGCATGGCACACATAAAACAACAGAGCCAATCTACTTACAAAGCGTACACTGCACTCCTCTGCCACCCATCCCCCAACACACACACACACACACATCTCTCTGGCAAAACCAGACTGCCACAGGGAGTAGATGTGTGCCCATTTTAAATCTAACTCTTATTTTGCATTATTATTTATTTTCTATAATATTAAAGAAAAAGTATTTGCCATGGTCCCCTCTGCCTTGACTGTATGGGTCACCCATGTGACCCTGGTATAGAGGGGGAGAGCAATGCTTGAGTCCTCACCCAACCCCCACCACAGCAGTGTGTGTGGAGCAGAGGCCTTGCAAGGCCTCCAAATCCACCCCTCACCCCTCCCCCTCCTCCTGTGGGGGACACCAAAACTCTGATTTTAAAGGTGTTCACGTCTGTCACCAGAAACCAGCAGTCACTAGAACGACAGGAATGAAGACATGATGTTATTAAGAGTGATAAAGAGACATGGCTTACCTCTGTGGATGCATGGCTGCCTGACTCACACACTGTTATGTCAACACTTATAAAACATGGAGGATACTCTCAGTTCTCAGCCGGGGGAAAAGGCTCCGCTCTTCAGGCAAGGCGATCAGGCCCGAGTAATGTTAGCCGGCTCCTGACTGGTCCCTTTCCTCACAGGCAGGATGCAAGGCGGCGTCTGATTGGCCGAAATGTTTCCTGAGTAATTATCTTTGTTCAGCGCAGGCAGGGCAGCTCTGTGGCTGTGAGAGAGACAGAGGAAGGAAAAATAAGCAGAGAGCTAGGCCTAAATCATGAAATAACATGCTTAACAGTCCATCCTTAACATACAGACCCCATAGAACAATGTTTTGAAGCTGTCCAATCTCGCATCTGTTGGTAGTTCTCTTATTTAGAGGCTTAAGACGTAGTAATGGCAGCATGTAGAGAGTAGAGCAGGACACCATGGCTTCTCTGCAGAAGCCACCATTTTTTTATGGAGTGGGCCTTTGTCTAAACTCCTCCTTCCCTCTAAACCGTCTTCAGAGGCAAGAAAGAGTATAGCGCTATACTAAAAACACAAGTGCTACATACATGTCTGAAATAAATGCAATTTTGTTTCTTGAAATGTAATAAGACCCCTTGATAAGTGAGAAACAGTACGGTAGACCTATATTCAAAAATGTTACAGGAAGAACTGTCCTTCCTGAAGCAAAACAAAATGGCCCTCGCCCCTGAAGGACTTGTACAAGGCCCAATGATTTTGTATTTATCAGAATGGATTGATTGATTGAAGTATTTACCAGATTGGAGAATTACAGCACATTTCAAGCACAACTCAATACAAAACTGTTAACTGTGGATGACACCATAAAACATTACATTTGTTTACAATAGGGCCACCATGTTCAATTCATCATAACATTTAGAGACGTACAAAAATACACTTCTATATAGCCAAAAATGTGTGTATGCTAAAGTGACCAAACGCAAAATGCATAAGGTCATATTTTACAGCATAGTAAAATGTAATCAAGGTACACTAAGTCAAATGACCCCACCCACACCACACACAAAATATGCAATTATGCAGTATATTATAATTTTGCTTTTCTGTAACTGTGACCATCATTAATATTTCAACATCATTTGTTTTATTTCCAGCCGGGTATGCTTACGTCGTATATACGAAAATGTGTTGGTTAGGTTGGTGCATTACACAGTATAAAAATACCTCTTCAAATTACAAAATAGCTGCTTGAATATTAACTATTCATGGTTTAGGCCTAAACCATTAAAAAATGCAATATAATGTAGCCTACCGGTATAATGCTGGTATAATAAAATGCTAAAAATAGGTAACAAATAGACATATCAAGGTTATCCTATAATTTTGAGCCTTTTGGATTAGGGTCATTGTATTGTATTGTAATTAGCTAATGTAGGCCTATATGTGAAATGAAAAGAAGCTACAAACCATATAAATGCAATCCTACTATAATGGCTGGTAAAATAACATAGGTAGACACATTTTCATAGCAAGGTTGTCCTATACTTATTTAAGGGTTAATTTGGAAAAACGTTTATGTAAAATGAATGACCTAAAAATCCTAATGAACTGGATATCCCTACAGTTGTGTTGTCATGTGAACTGATACCCGGTAATGTCTAGCCGATCCGGTCCTGGCCTGGTCTGACCTCTAGTGGTAAAACAATGTAAAAACCGAAACCAAACCAGAAATACATAAAGTACATTGGGATTTACACTACAGTAAGTGTAAATTGGGTTGCAGACAGAGCTACAATAGATAAGATAATAGTTTAATTTATCCAGTTGTATTAACGGTTAAAAAACTATCTCTGAAAGTTGAGTAAAATACTAGAATAATGTTTGCTTTGCTAATATGCAAAGAACTTACATGTCGCTCGCTGCACAGTGAAGGACGTCGAGTTTTTGTATGAAATCATGAAATCAAATGTTGCTGATCACTAGCCTTCCTCAAAAGAGCGCGGAAATATTAATACAAAAACAAAGAGACAATGTTTAAAGTAAATTATAGTTTTTCTCGCGCTAAACATTTATATAGAGTTAGATACGTTACGTACCAAAGCAGCCAGACAGACTTTTGTCTTGCCCAGATGAATTAACATGTATGATGGTCACGGACTCACGGTAGTAATTCTACCGTGGGCTGTGGCTTTCATCACTGGACTGGACAACACGACGGTTTTGTCCAAGTGTCTCTGAACCACATTGTACTAATCTCGTGTAGTTCGTTTTGCTAACGTTTTGTAGAGTGAACTAAACTGAATTCCTGCTGCTGTCCGTTCGAAATGCCAACCATGGATCATTGGATCACCCTGCCTGCATGCATACAGTGCATACATTTCACAGCAGCCTGGGAGTTAAGATCCCATCGCTTAGAGGGAGTGTGGCGGCGGCGTTTAAACGATTGGCTGGTTGGTTGCCAGACAACGGTTTATGACACGAGTGGAGGGACAACTTTGTGTGTGTGTGTGTGTGTGTGTGTGTGTGTGTGTGTGTGTGTGTGTGTGTGTGTGTGTGTGTGTGTGTGTGTGTGTGTGTGTGTGTGTGTGTGTGTGTGTGTGTGTGTGTGTGTGTGTGTGTGTGTGTGTGTGTGTGTGTGTGTGTGTGTGTGTGTGTGTGTGTGTGTGTGTGTGTGTGTGTGTGTGTGTACAATCGCATCACCACCACCAGAAACAGTGATCTATCTATCTATCTATCTATCTATCTATCTATCTATCTATCTATCTATCTATCTATCTACCCAGCCAGCACACTGACATGGGTCCCATATGGTTTAGAGGTGTGCTGCCTATGTGGGAGCATGAACATTGAACTATTTATAATAAGATAGATATATCTTATTATAAATAGTTCAATGTTCATGCAAAAAATATGTGGCATTAGAATATTTATAAAATACTATGTTATACACATGTTATACTTAGTATGTAACTGTCCTTTTCATCAAATATGAATACAAAAATAAAAATCACACCCGAGTGAAGTGAGGGGCGCTCCCATTTGCTCTAATTGTCTATTGCTTCATTGTTAATGGGAATTTGTGTAGGACGAAAATAGCCGATTTGCTCAGACACATGACGTAAATTTTCCATTCATTGTCAATGGCATTAGATGTTTGTGTTAGCAGGACAAGAATCTACACTATAGCTGAATATAGGAGGGGCTAGCACCCCTCAAAAACGAACCACCGACAATGCCACCATACCTCAAGACAATGGGATTTACTACCAACTGGGCTCTCTGTTTACGTCACCGACAATGGGCGGTTCATGAATGGGTCTTGGAGTGGGAGGAACCTTCGTCAATAAGCCCACGTCATGTCAAACTGCCAAACTGTCGTAAGCATTTGACTTCCAGTTAGCGCATTACAAAATAAAACCTTTGGTAAAAAAATATATATGTTTCATGTTTTGGGGTGGCGAGGTCAAGGAAACAAGCAATTGTAGAAAAAGTAGGACTTCATTCAACTCCCTTCATATCTCTCTTTTGTCGGACCTAGGTTTCCTATCTCTGCAAATCTAATGTCTAATGAAACAAAACAAAAATTAAATAGGAAGGCATTGCAGTAGGTCCATGTAAAGTGAGGAGCGCTCTTATCATCATACATCACATTCCGTGCTCAGCCAATCAGCTGAGCACATTCCGTGCTCATATACATTCCGTGCTCAGCCAATCAGCCTTCCCTGCAGGCTGCGGTCCACAGAGATTAATTAAGCACCACTAACTTCCATTGATAATCCGTGCCTGAGCTTTGTACTACATTGAAATCCAATTGTAAAAAAAAATCTAAGTTGTACTCATGAGACAACTGTTACCTGACAATATGTCTACATTTGGACCCATAGAGGTGGACAGGTTTCCTACAACCAGCTTGATGCTGCCCCATTTATTAAGTTGCTGTTATTCCTCAATATGTGTTCTGTCTAAAATAACCATGTTTGGAGAATTTTAGAAAGAGAAGGCAGAAGGAGACACTTGTATCGGAGGAGACAGGTGTTCAGCTACACCTTCCATATAGGTAGCATGATGTAGCGATTGCATATGAAAAACTCTGACCCATCAAAAATGTTGCACCGCCAATTTGACCAATTTGCAACACTAGATATTTTTATAATGGGATGAATCTAGAGTTGAGAAAGAAGTGTTGTATCTGTATATCACTGTATATCAGCTCCCAGGAAACTGCATAACGTTTGTTTCATAAAAATCCACTGTAGACATGTTATGAGCTACTTTCTGTCAAGAAATTCCATGCCATGATATTTGTTCTAAGTGATGGAGTTTGGAAACACTCATTTTTATCAAAGAGTCATGCTGCTGCTTCCTGCATTATGTACAAAAGTTAAAACAGGTGGTACGCAGGGCCATTCAGTGACTTCAACGAGCGCTTCCAAACTCCAACACTTAGAAAAAGAATCACCTGCACAGAACTTCTTGACAGAAAGTAGTTCATAACATGTCTACGGTGGATTTTTATGAAACAAACGCTTTGTAGTTTGAAAGAGGATAATTTAAGCTTTCCCTACAGCTGCAATGTTGTTGAATTTAACGTTGTTTAATACAAGCAGATTGCAATGCAAATGCAATTTGGATGAATGGGCAGTCACTGGGTGGTATTGCAACTCTAGATACATCCCATTATAAAAAAATCTAGTTTAGCAAATTGCGGCCACACACACACACACACACACACACACACACACACACACACACACACACGTTGGATTTGTAAATGGGAACTCAAAATGTTTCAGTTGCACACATTTCCGGCCTTTACAGGCATTATATTATTATTATTATTCAGCAAAAAACCTTGTAATATTTATAACCTAGACTTTTATTTTATTGTATCACCGACCGGAAGTTAAATGCTTACGTTGGTTCAACTTGACGCAGATTTCGCTCCATATTTGACAGGTCGATAGAGGGCACATCGTCATCCGACTCTGATAGCTTTAGCAGAGGGGGGTGAAAAGTGGGTGTTGTGTTTTAGTGGGATGTAGTGGGTCTGTTTTTAAACACGCACGCACACGAGAAACAGTTTACTATACTGACCCCAGCCAGCAGCCGCCGTTCGGTTCGGAGCAGGGACGGGAGTCAGACTCAGAGACAGCAGCATCCATCCATCCATCCGGGGGGGAAGTGGACGTGGTGGTGCGAGCCGAGGCGGGCCAAGCAGAACCGAACCAAGCCGAACGGAGCAAGAGACAGCTGAGACAGCAGCACTGCAGGGAAAATACACTAGGAAGAGAGGGTGTGCGTGTGTCTGTCGGTGACGCTGAGAGACCAGCTCAGACCACCATGGGTTTCCGTAAGAAGAACAAGAGCCCCCCGGTGCTGAGCCACGAGTTTGTGATCCAGAATCACGCGGATATGGTGTCGTGTTTGGCCATGATCATCCTCCTGGGTCTGATGTTTGAGGTAACTGTTGAGAGAACCTGCATGAGAAACACTGCTGAGAGAGAGAGAGAGAGAGAGAGCAGGGTGGTCTGCGTTAGCTGGAGGTTTAGCTGCAGCTAGCTAGTGGTCGTGGATATGGCCAGCGTCAAGTCAGCTGAAATAAGGACCGGACTTCCGCTTAGTGGGCTTCAGAGTAAGACGTGCATCGATGAATGGGTTCCTCAATTTAGTGTTTAAATGTATAATACTGTACAGTGTACTGTATATCGTATTAATATGTTGTAAATATTGCAAATTGAACTATGCAATACACTACAACTATTGTACAGTATATAAAATTGAGATACATGGTTAGAGGGAGAGAATCAAGCTTTTATTCTGATAACAGAATCAACCCATTTCTGGTTGAAGTGTGTCTTAAAGTGGCTGGGGCAACAGCTGACAAACACACTCACACACCTTTTCATACCTTCTCATGTGTCACATCATCATGTCATTTCAACCAGTTATTGCGTTATATAATACAGTGTAAGTGCATGAATCTGCAGTCTGTTCCCAATAAATGTCCTGCTTATACACATATCTACATGCAGTCATGCACCAGTCCAGGTCCCACTCAGCTGAGAGCATTAGGTGCTTTTGACTGATGTGAACCCGCTCATGTGTGGTGCTGCTGCTAGCTGTACATATTCTATGTATATATTCTACTGTAGGCAGCACTTCTAAATGAAACTAGATAGCTCTCCCTCTCTAGTGCTGTCACCATCACAGCATTTTACTTGACAATTAATTGTTAAACAAATAATTGCGATTAACGATTGAATTGTGTTTTTTGGCATTGAACATTGGACCATATAAATAAAAACTTATTTTATATACAAAAATGTATGTTTGGCTTTTAGGCTTTGTAAACAAACGTTGGGCACAGGGCAGATATGACAAATAACTTAAATCCTATACAATTACAAATACATGACTATCATATTTAATACGGTTACTTTATACTCCATCATCAATACAATATACACACCATAATAAGAAAACAAGATAGCTAGCAGGGAATATGCAGAATGGGAGGGGGGTATAAAATAGAATAAACTTCTAAGTAATATGCCCTTTGTCAGGGGTTTTCAACTGATTGTGAACGAGGGACCACTAGAATCAACCTGGGGACCACTGTTGTGTTGGTTGGAGATATGGGCTAACACTTGCTATGCATCCCATGTGTATACAATGGTCCATTGACTAATAATAATTTCGTAATAATAATGACTCGACCAGACAATCCGGTGCACTTCCCCCTCTTGAGATTCTAACTCTCTTTTTCTGTTGAATGTCTTGACCTCCAACTATGAATTACTATGAATGGTCAGGGACCACATGCAATACCTCCACGGACCACCTGTTGAAAACCCCTGCCCTTTGTACATCAAGTATACTTGATGTGCATAATAAGACACAACCGGTGGTTATTATAGATGAGTGGTACACTACACCGTCTACACTCCTCTATAATAACGAGGTCAAAACATACAGTTATTCACAGATGAATGCAGCTTACTGATTTATTTTGTATTTGATCAGAATCAGTTCCTCTACCGTTTTAACATCATACTCTGATCTCTTATGGAAAGGTCTTTTATGTTAAGTTGTTTATCAAGAGCACAGTTTTGTTTAAATCAACAATAAGTGTGGCCACAAACAATGCATGCAACGCACTGTGATAATTTTCCTCTGAGTCATCTTTCCTCTGAGTCATTGATGCTTTTCTTTTGTTGCAGGTAACGGCAAAGTTTGCCATAATGTTTATCACAGTCCAGTACAATGTAACACAAGTTCTCGGTGAGTGGCAACTTCTGGCAACGTCACAGATTGAGCAATAATCATTTCCTCTCTGTCGGTTGTAAACATCATATGTCCAAAACTGTTACTTTTCAGGATTCAAATTCGAAAATGGCAAAAGTAGCAGATCTACAAGCTCAAAATGTATCGCCTTGCGGCACGTTTCGTGCTTGTGGATCTACTAATTTACAGGGGGGAAAAACACAAAAAGTTTGAATGTGGAGATTGGCGGTTTCTGCCTGACAGCGACGATTAAAAAATCTAGTCTTTTGTACTTCCTGAGACTCAATGTTGTCTCCTTGTGAGTAACTGTTTAATATTTGTATTTTCTATTGTGGTGTGCAGATGAGAAGACCGAGCCAGTAGCAAACCTTTACCAATATGGACCTAAAGATCTGGCCACTGTGTTTTTCTACCTGCTCATCGCCGTCATCCTCCATGCTTTGATACAAGAATATATTCTGGACGTGAGTATGCTGATATTGAACCACAACCCATTATTTTAGCGTTGGCTAAAATACATCTGCGAGCTTATATACATCTGCTATAGTGTTTAATGAAAGTTTGTGTAAAGCTTTAACACAAACTTTCTCTTTTGGCGGCCCCTTGCACAAAACATTTTCAGATGGGGTCAGCGGTCAAATACATTCATTTGGGGATCCTTAGCATGACGGTCTTAATAGGTTTAAAAACTTTCACTCGTCTTTGTGAAACGGACCTGAATTGCAACTGCACTTGGACTGCTTTTCTCTGTCTCAACAAATCTCATCAGCAAAAAATGGCAAATTTACAGGCTCACTACTTGTGAGATTTGTAGATGTGCTATTTGTGGCAAATGTTCCTGCACCTTAAAGAGTCTGGCCCCTATGTTATAAATTGTAGAACTATTGTGACCAATTTCTACTAAATTGCATTGGCTTTCCAAAAGTAACGGGGATATGAATATAATTGTTAATGATACATCTATTATCAGTTTCAAGCGTTTAAATCAAGTTCCCAGTACAATATAAAAATTAAAGCACTGGAAAAGCGTGTAGGCTAAATGGATAACACATATGAATATTAATTTACAATTTACGTGTCGCTTTTCAACATCATCTGAATGTGGAAGTGAATCTTGGCAGAATGACAATCGGCATCATTCACATAATATTTTATAGAAATAAAAAAACTTTTGGAAATATTTATTATTTTATCATATTTAATTAGACGTCTGAAAATTGAAATTTCAGAAAATGAACAGGAGGTTGCACCTGTCAAAAACCAAACACAGCAAGTTCAATGAGTCTGGACAGCTGGCTGTGTTCTACCTGGCCTCCTTCATCTGGGGCTGCAGCATTCTAACAGCGGTAAGATAACCCCAAGGTCATTATCCTTTAGTTTTTATTTCTGTTTAGTTTTAAAAGGTATTGTAAGTTATATTTCTTGTTTAAAGGTTAAAGCACTATATATATATATAGTGCTGTAACTAAAACATGCAGTAATCCTGGTCTCTAAACTGCCTCCGCCTGGCCAGATGGGGCGCCTGATGGATGGGAAAGGAACTGGTCGGAATAACGTGTTCCTTTCACACACGCTACGTCCAGCTGGAGAAACACCCCCCCCTGTCGGGTGAAAAGAAGCAGCTTGGACTCCTCATGCATAGTAGGAAGCATGAGGTCAGTCCGCTGCCCCCCGAGGTTGGTGTAGCGCCCAGGATTACATTAGATAATTGACACTGGGTGGAAAAATGGGTTGCAAAATCGTGGGATAATGTTTTTTTAAAGCACTATATTTTGATCATTGCTATTGAGTGTTTGTTCAGTTAACAGGAGTCTCCCGACTCCCCATCTCTCCAATTCTTGAATAAACAGGTGGGTTACAACATTTCAGCCAATCAGGAGAGAGTACCCAGTTATCAGCTTAATTTGTATTAGTGTTCCAGTTCTAATTGTGTCTGCTCATTTCTTTGTGTCATCACTTCCAATTTCACTTTACTTTGTATCCTGATCCCTGCCTGAGTTCTCTATCTTAATTGGATAAAATTGATATCCCGACATGTTTAAAGTGATTTATGTCTTATTTAATGTCTTCTTCCTTTGGCAGGAGGAATTTGCGAGTAATCCCACGTTCTTATGGGAAGGTTACCCACACACACGCATGGTGTACGTAAGATTGTATACATTTATTACAAGAGCTCATCCTAATGTACTTGATCTTGACTTAATTTTTATAAAGAAATTTAAATCAGTTTTACACTTTAACCACCTTAGCCGTATGGAAAAAGTTGCACCACTCGGTTCACATGGGAGTGATTTATATTTTATTTTGACTCAATTTTAACTCCCATACCCAACAAACATACAAAAGGATGTATTGGATCGATTGACTTTACTTTCTTTACCAATAATTCTTCTCTTGTCTTTGTACTCTTATTTGTAGTTTTCAGGTTAAGTTCTTCTATATTTGCCAAATTGCCTATTGGCTCCACGCACTTCCTGAGCTGTATTTTCAAAAAGTGAGAAAGGTAATTTAAGACACTGTATTTTAAGGTACTTTGCAGTCTATGTTTTGCTATGTGTTTTGAGCTTGTAGATCAGCTGTTTTTGCAGAACTTTCGGTTCAGAATCCGGGCTAAATGTGTAATAAAGCTACAATCTGGAACTTATTTGAATGATTAAAATGTTACCGGTATCTTATCAAATCTGGTGTCGTTGGCGATGGCTTCCATTTTCTTCCACTGAGAAATCCAGACCCTGGTGTCGTATAGACTGGTTGACCATGATATTTGAAGCAGACGGCACACTGGACTGGACGCTACAGTGTAGTTGCCCCACCAATGCCATTATTATTGTAGTTTGGACATTGTTGCAATTACCTCTCTCCGTCAGAAGAGGGAGACAATAGACATAAAACGTTGACATTATCACTCAACCATCACTACTGCACTGTGTGCTGCTCTTTGAACGGCTACAACTGTGAGATTCACGCAGTACTAGTTGCCAAGGTGTCCTACCCCAGGGTCTAAATGTCTCAGTGGAAGAGGAGGGAGACGATCTGATATACTTAATACTTTATTAATCCCTGAAGGGACATTGAGGCGTTACAGGCACAAAACGAACAAAAACAAACACGCATTGAAATAATTACACAAGAACTGGGGCAACACAGAGCCATAAGCAGGGAGAGAGTTCTGATGCATTATGCAGTCTGATGGCAGTTTGCATAAAAGAAAGTCTACCTCCAACCACAGAAGTAACACTTTAGTCATTAAAATAAGATCTGAATTGTAGCTTTTAAAGCGCTTTTAGTGGTTATTATAATACAGCGGGTAAAGAGAACGCTTCAGAAATGACGGATATAATGTAAAAACAGAAAGCATAAAAACAGCTCTTCCATCTTGCTGCTCAGCAGTGGAAGTATGAGGCGTAGGATGATTTCAGGCTTGATAACTACTACTAAAAATCAACACTTAATGTAACACTAAAACTTAATTTATGCTTCGGTGAAACAGTGACGAGCCATCTGTCGCACAACACATTCTTGCCAAACCATGAATTATACTTACTATAACTCATCCACTGTTGTTTTCCCCTGTTTTTTTGCAGGAGGACATTCCCCGTCAACTCTATTACATTTGCCTTTATGTTGTCCACATCTCTGGTGCCTACATCTTAAAGTGAGTCAAATAATTATTGTCTTTGCAAAGTTTGCATCTCTTCAATAGCTGGAATAGCAAAGTTGTTTGTTTGTTTGTTAGTTACCAAACTGCAATAAATGCTTATCGTTGCCCACCTCAATATTCTGAAGGACAATGACCTCATTTATTGTGGTTCTGAAAAAAGTTTCAAACCACTCCAGGTCAAAATGCGATTTGCATTTATGATGGTTTGTTTTATCACACTTAGGTGACAGATTGGTGAGTTTTAACACAGGGAACAAAACGGCAAGATAACAAGTTGCGCAATGTATTCCTCCTATAATTCTACAAACCTCTGCCTGTCCTGTCTGAATCCCTTTTTCTCCTCTGTGGGTTCAGCAATTGATCTGATCTGTTGCACATGGCATTACATCATTACCATGAGTAGACACTCAGGAACGATAGTTTTCACTTTTCCCAAATTCAAGCTGTTTATTAGCATTTTTTGGAAGCTCTGTGTGAGTCTACGGCTGCGGTTGTCGCCTTTACTTCCGCATACGTCATAGAAGGGGAATGTTAATTGTCTGTGATATTCAGGGGGAAAAGTGTTCAAATCGCCCCCTCTTATTGAAAATGAATTACCGAAGCACATTACTCGCTCCCCGCATAACCCAAAGTGCAAATATATATATTTTTTAATTTTAGAGTAATGTATTGTAATGTTGTGTAAATGTTCTGTGACAACCTTGGTGACATTCCTAATATTGTCCTGATATGACCTCATAAAGGTCAAGCAACCTAATCCCTCCTAACATGGATATGAAAGCCAAGCCTTCTGAACCCCTCTAACCCAGTGGTTTTTCATTTCTTAAAGATGCAGTGCCAAGATTGCTACACTTTTTCATATGTCTAGGGACGCAACACTATGGGCTACGTATATCTTGCGCCACCCCTTACCCCCTTATCCGTAAACATATTTTCAATTTTTTACTATTTTGAAAAACCTTTTAAAATAGTTCAAATAGCCGATCTACAAGCTCACAACGTGTCTATGTGGATCGGATAGTTGAACTATTCTAAAACCACGCACAGAATGGCGGAAACAAACGCTATGGTGGTATGATGATCAATTAGGGCATGAATTTACAAGAGGAGGAGTTAGAATATGGAGATAGGAGGTTTCTGCCTGACATGATCAATGATATACTATAACATTGGATTCCAATTTGGCACAACGATCAGGATCTCTTGGGTTCTAGGGTTGTGGTTAATGTGTGTTGTCTGTTGTGTGCTCAGCCTCCACCGACTGGGCCTGGTCCTGCTGGTTCCTCATTACCTGGTGGAGCTTCTCTTCCACGCCTCACGCCTCTTTTACTTCAGCGACGAGAACAAGCAGAAGGGGTAAGACTATAAGAGCCATCAACCAACCAGACAGCCATATAGCCATAGAAGTAGGGGTTCGTTGTAGGGATGTGAATTATCGATGAATGCATTAATAGTTAATTGATACGTTTTGATAAGCTTATCGATGTTGGCGTTTTTTTTCTTAATTTCCCTCAATGTCTAACATACAAATCTACATTTTTGCTGATATACAGAAATAATACAAAAGGCATATTATATTCCTTAATCAATTATTTATTTGACCATTGACGATACAGGGCGAGGCAATGGCATGTTTGTATGCACGTTCCTCGGCCGCACGCGTAGACAGCATTACATTCACAGAAAACCTCCCAATGATAGAACCGCATAGTTTTAGATTAATTGCGATTAGTTATTAATTGTTAACGACTACCGACTAATTTCTTATCGGCGAATAATCGATTAACGATGAACTATTAATATCCCTAGTTCGTTGTCTTTCTCGCCATTTCTGAAATATGTCTTCTTAAGATGTATGCTTTTACAGTTGCGATCTGACTGACACAGAGGGCAATTCTTTAATGCGGTCATGGTAATCTACTGTATACAGTATAAATGCACGAAATCCCCCCCCCATCCCCTTCTAGCATATCTAGAAGCTCTCAACATGTTGCATCATGAGACATATACACTGTAAGCTTGTTAATCAGCTGTTTACCAACAAAACTTGAGTAAAAATGTTAAACCGGGTTCATCACCATAATTATCCATATGCTATGCATGTTGACACTTCAATCAAAGTAATACTATGTGATTTATCTTTCTACCGCGCTAGATTCACTCTGTGGGCGTTACTTTTTGTCATCGCCCGTCTCCTCACACTCACACTCTCTGTTCTGACGTTTGGATTCGGACTGCCCCGTACAGAGAACCAGGGCTTTTCTCTGGCAGAAGGCAACTTCAACGTACTCACAGTCAGGTAAATCCAGCACTAATTACACCGATTCCACCCTGATTTGGGGGCTTTCTGGACATTCCAAGGATTGTAAATTTGAAGTGACAAATGTTCAAACCTTGTGTGAGCTGTCCCCATCTTGTCTTCCTCTCCGCCTATTAGGATGACCTGTCTGGCAGCTATCTGCTTGACACAGGCCTGGATGATGTGGAAATTCATTAACTTCCAGCTGAAGAAGTGGAGGGAACACAGCCAGAACCAGGCCAACAAAAAGAAGGCGGTCAGCCCAAAGAGCAAGCCCTATAAGAGGGAGCCTGTCCGGGGTGAGTTATGCTATAAACCTTAGAACTAAATGAACCGAACAGACTCATCCAATTTAAAATCTATGCACTGAGCATATGCTTTTATCCAGAGTCCGTAAATGGCATGAACCCTAGTGACAGTCAAAAAAGGATAGGGTAATGCTCAGTAGGCTACTGGTAAAGTAGAGTGTAAAGAAATACAACCTTTTCCCCCTGTATACTGAATCTCTTCACTGAAAATAGCAGATCTACAAGATCACAAACGCATTGTGTAGATCTGCTATTTGCACCGAACGTTCACCCCCCAGAATAGGAACGCTAGTGTTTAAGTGGTTTAAGGTACGCATGTGTACCTTTCAGATGTAATGTGTGCACTGCATAACGTAATCTTTATTTGTATGTTCTTGTGTATCTCGCTAGGAGGTGCGGTCAACGGTGTCGTTAAGTCTGAAGACAAGAGCTCACCACGGGCCAGAAAAACCAAAGCTTCATAGTCGCAAGGCGGAAGGAAAAACTGAGTGAGGATTTATCTGTCAATGTGACATTCTAGATTTTCACCATTTTAGAATTCTCTACGTTTTCCCCAAAACAACCACTGAAGCGCACTAAGAAACCTTAAATGACTGCCCCTTTGGGGTTTTCGAGACTCTGTTTTAATAGTTCTCTGCAGCATTACTGTCCTTTAGAAATGATTATAATTCACTTGGCTTCTGCGGTTGAGACTTCGGCAGGGCATGGTTGACTGGTTTTTATGCTTTAACGGGATATATGTAGTTATTCAAAGTGTCCTTTTGTGTAAAATAATGATCACTCATGTGGTACTTTAAATTGAGTTGCTCCTCTGTGATTTGACATAACTCGATTTCTATTAGCATACCATGAGGTGTGAGTAAAATATTGTAACTATAAAGTGATGACACAATTTTGTATTCAGGGCAACTTAACGTAACATGTCGGTGTGCAGATTAACTGTACTGTATTTCTGTCTAAGTAGGGCCTTATTCAGTCAAACTTAAACAGGTTTGTGTCTGAACAAGACCCTGTCTAACTGCGGCAAGGCTTCACTATGAATCTTTGACATCATGTTGATGACGTCATTGATGACACCGGCCTAGCCCAAATATGGAGGGACGTTGGATCTGATTATTCTGATATATATTTTGCTGTTGTCAGCTCCGGAAGAATACTTTATTATATTTAGGTATTTGGAAAAGATGTCACAAGTTAACTGAATGAGGCCCTTTTTGATAATTTACTGCCATTATTTGACTTACCTCTGCCCTATGAAATCTATCATGTTACAAGATTGAGGGCACTAGTACTCCTATTTGTTTTTTAGTTTGCGTTGAATTACCAGCCTGGCCATCAGCTTCACTCTAATCTTGGGATGATCGACTTTAGCAGACAGACCAAGTGGAAGCTGTACTGTATCCTGAGATGCTAAACTGTTTGCATACAGATAAATCTTTGTTATGGCATGATGGGAAATTTGAGCCAGAAAACGGAATGACGTTGCATTTCAGTCTTGTGATAATGTCAATGCATGATGGTACGACAAAGCTTAAAAAGGTTTTATAGATAACTTTTAACTGTGCTGTTGAGCTTGACTCTCTCTAGCAATCTCTCTCACACACTCTCTCACACACACACACACACACACACACACACACACACACACACACACTCTCTCTCACGCACACGCACACACACACACACACACACACACACACACACAAGCATTCAGTGGCCTTTTTCCTTTTACAACTGCTGCAAGAGGTTTGAATTATTTATTTTTGTCATATATTCTAGGTATTATTTTATATGCTTTCAATAGCTACTGTATTAGCAGACCCAGACTGACATGCAGTACATAGCAACTGCTTTCAGTTCATCCAAACAATACAATCCTCCTCCAAGTGTCCTTATAATGTCAGTGGTCCATGTCACCAGTTCTGCTTTGGGTTTATTGGTTCCATTTTTGCCTTCTTCTGTCTTTTGTTATTCTGGGATATCAGGGGACAAGCTGCTCACCACTTGAACTCAAAGTTTCTTCCCATTCTGAGATATAAGTGTTCCTGGATGGAGTCTGTACTGTATGTGTGTGTGAGCATCCGTCCATGCGTCCGTCCGTGCCTGTGCGCTCATTGCACTAGTTGATTATGTAATGCTGCCACTGGTTGCTGAATGGCATTATACATTTCCCTAATATTTTTGGTTGATAGTTTGCTGTTGCCTGTGTGCGTAGCATGACATATGACAATCTGTGTACGAACTCTTGCCCTGTTTGTTTGCTGTATGGCATTCTACTTTTTACTTTTATTTGGGTTAATCTAATTCCCCAAGATACGTTTGTAACAGTGGGTTGTGCACCAGCAAACATTCTCTGGGGCATTGGTTACTAAATGCTTCTTCTGTGTGTTTAGTGTCTGTGTGAGAGAGACTGCAACTTCCTTTTGCCAAATGTGGGGTGGAGTGTGTGGGGGTCCCCACTTCACCTTTCCAGTGATTCTGACATTGCTAAGAGACACTAGGGTTGTCACCATCAAGACATTTTCGTGGAGTTAATTAATTGTCGTACAAATAATTTCAATTTGTTATTTAATTGAACATTGTAAACAAAAACTTGAGTTTGGCTTTTAGACTTTATAAACAAATCTTGCACTGGGAATATAAAATACTTAAATATTCAAAGCCTATTTTATGAAATACACTAAAAAGTTACTGACTGACTGGCACCAATAATCAAAATAAATAATGTACATGGCCATAACAGTCCAGAAATAATTGTATAGAATAGCAGATCTACAACTCGCCACTCAGATCAGCTATTTTAACTATTTTTGAAAACGTTTTCCCCAAAATGGGGACACCAGGTTGAAAGTGGTTAAAAGATGGTACTATGACATTTCTGTTAATGTCATCAAGCTGTTTGTATACAGATGAATGGAAACGATTCTTGTAACGATTATTCAAAAATAATTGCAATCAAGCGATTATTTAGTAATTGTGACTATAGGGTTGTGATCTGGAAACCGGATAAAACATAATGGAACATAATGGATGGAACCAGAATGGGTTCCATCACATTAGGAACTGGTTTTCCGGAACCGGTTTTATCACACTGTCAGAGCTGGTATGTGGACCTCATGTCTGCTATACAATTACAATACTAGTAGTTCTCCAACTTTGTAAATTCATGGACCACCATAACTCTGAGAGTGTACAAATGGAACCAAATGGACCTGTACAGACCACTCCATTTGGACAATATACAGTAGAATCATTTAAAGGAAGCGTTAATGAGTCAGACTATTAATAGGGAAATTATTAAGGCACCAGAATCTTTAAAAATCTGAAGGACCCCAACACTGCTCTCCAGGCAGTTGGGAGTATGGAGCCAAGTGGTTCTTGAGCCTAATTTACAATACTTTTTCACTTGAAAATCTGTTCTTTTTGGCGAGAGACAACTATAAATGAGACTGGTACAGGGAGCATCATGGATATTTTTTAACCACTTTCAAACCTGCTTTGGTCATGCCATTATAGCTGGAAATGTTCTCAAAGTTTCCAAAGTAGCAAAATAGCCGATCTACAAGCTCGGCTATTTTCGAGCAACGATGTCGTACGATAAGATAGAGAATAAGTGGTTAGTTTGATGTTATTTGTTTTGACTCCAATAACCTGTTCCTCATGGTGTTTGAAGCCCTGTGTTTGTGGCTGTGTCACAGGAGGAAAGTAGGAGCAGAGGACATCTGAACCAGCCTCTTAACTGAACTGTCTCATAAAAGAAAATATTCTATGACTTAACCTTACACTGTACTAAAAAGAAACATATGTCAGATTTTTAAGCTATTTTTATAGAGTTGAGAAAATGGTTGAGATTCACTGTTGTTGTACACGTGTGAATATTTGTTTTGCACCCATATTGATATGACTTGTTTTATATAAGAATGACGCTTGCTGACCTGTTGGTGTGTGTGCGTATAAAAATAATAATATTTAGCATTATGATTGATTTCATGGCCTTATTAGAGCAACGTAAACTCGGTCGAACGACGCTGCTCGGCCAACACTACGCGAGTGTAATTACAACACAATCACTTGTTCGTAATATACTATAGAACACTAGTCATGCACTTGTTTGCTAAAAGTATCAGCAAAAGAGTTTCATACAATGGTGGCTCGCACAGGAATGTTTTCGGTGGCTTTGATCGCCTGCTCACCACACCTGAGGTGAAAGACGGACAGCTCTCAGTGATTGGCTCTGTACACTCCCCTCTTTCATCAGGCGTCACCATCCCAAACACGAGCCACAGTGCAGTACATGTACAGTACAGTACAGTACAGTACATGCCCCCACAATCCCATCCCCATGCACCCACCCATCCTTGCTGTGAGATGCAGATCCCACAGGAATGCACTTTTTTATATTATATATATATATGCATTACATCAGAGCAACCTAACACTTGTTACACTGGGTGGTTCCTGCATCGAGTTCTCTTGTCCTTCTCGGCTGACGTCAGCGGATACAAACCTGTGAAGTTTGGAAGATTTTCCATAGTGGAAACAAAATGCAAAGACTGCAATGACCTATGTCAGCAAATACACCCATCTATAAACGGCCTCTAGATGGCGCAGTCAAAAAAAGAGCTACCCAGCAGGTACACATACTATTGTCGTGTTCTGATATTTCTTTATGCACTGTCCTTGTTCCGTTGTTTTTGCTGCTTGTTCATAGGTGTTGCGATATTCCTTTTCAAAGATGTTGATGTCTTGATTATATATTTATGCAATTCTTTGTGAGTTATCCTGTTTTTGCCTTTTGTCACTTTTTTTTTAATTTCATGTTTAAATAAAGCTTTTATTGATTATACAAAGTGAAACTTCTCTGTGGTCCAGTAGATTGATGTCTGCAGGGCAATGTGACAGAAGAACTCACATGCATGAAAAGTTGTCATTTCAAAGTTGTCAGACGATCCTAAAGCTTTTATGGAAACAAGTTATCAGTAGAAGAGAAGTTTACAAAGCGCTTAATTTAATGTTGTACATCTCCCCAACTTGTGCATAAGTTCCATTATTGCTACAATAATGACCAGGGGCCAGGACTCTTCCCTCCTTTCTCCCCTCTACACAGAATATATTTGGCGAAAATAGCCGATGTTTTGTGAGTCTGTATGTAAGCCTATTGTGAACGGAACAGGGTCGTTTGCTCCAAGTGTCTTATAAGGCTTCGTTTTCGGAACAGTTTTTAACCCCATTCAGTCAAATGGAGACAAAAGAGAAATGATGGAGATGATTGGGGATGTGAGTCCTCTTAATTGGTGTTTATATCATTTCCACCAGGGGGCAGTGAAGAGCTTGTTTTGCCTGAGGGACAGAAGGAGTCTGCAGGGGCATATAGCTGCATACAGACCCTGCATTAATAAATCACTACTCTCAGAGGCAGGAAGACAGACGGTGTCTTATCACCCAGTGAAACACTGAATGGCTGCAGCACTACAGTACAGTCAGTCCGTGGACGGCGTGTAAAAGGAACCGGGTTAAATTAAAGTTGGAATGATTCATCATCAGACATCTTGATTGATCCCGATCCCCCCCCCAAAAAAACGGCAATTCATTTGCAGCTTGTTCTCCTGAGGGACATATTATGACTACGGCCTTGGGGGTATTACTGTGAATTCCCTGGACAGAACATGGTCCGATGGAATGATTCATTTCCCATTCTGGGCCACCTCATTCTGAAAGTTGAGAGCAATCTGACGGTGAAATATAGTGTAAATTCATACGTTTGTAAGTCCGAGATTGCACATAATATGAAATGGAGTGGACCTTTCACGGCAGGGGTCATCAATATGTCTGTACACTGGCAATGACTTGGTCTTGTCCGTGGCAATTTTTAGATTTTCTTTTTTACACCAGTATGTTCTTATTTTGATCATAAGACCCAATTAATTAATGAATGCCAAGTCTCCAGGTTTTCAACAACTAGTTCTAGACGTTTTATTTGCAAGGACCCACTTTACTGTACAAATGGAACAAAATGGCCCCGTGGGAGTTACAGACCCATAATCTATTTTAGTATTTTTGGATATTTTTAAAACATACCAACACAAATCCTGTATGGCGGTCCCTGACACAAACTCTTTTGAAGTGGGCGTCCGCAGCCAAATTCGCATTAATTTGGGGCTCCTTGACACCTCGTAGGTGGTGACTCAGTGCCGGCTAAATATGCAACATGAGCAGAGAAGAGCTCTTGTTGTTTTGGCTGAAAGTGAAACTATACTCAAGCTCCTGACTCTGCTGAGGCCCAGCCATAGAGGCCTACTAGCAATGCTGCGATCAGTGTTTTGATTAGTGGGAGTTTGAATTGATGTTTTATTAGGCGCCGATCAGGCCTACTTATCATTATGAGCCATAATGTCAAAGATGACGTGTATGCAGGGATGTGGGCTGTTTTTTTAACTAGATTAACACTCATTTATCAACTCGTTATCTCGGGCATGGCTACCTGTGCAAAGGTACATAAATCTCATTATCTCGGGCATGGCTATAGGAGAGTTAAAGATGGGGTGCCACAATTATTTTATTTTTCCAGTTTTTCATGTGTCTATGTCGTGACAGTACTTCATTAGACACCCTGGACTGATTGGACTCGTTTTTATGTGCAATGGTGTATTAACTTTATATTTAGGGTTTCTTCCTGGAGGCTGAACCCTCAGTCAAACGGGCCAATGAAACAAACCGTAATATAGTGACACCACACTATCAACCCCTCCCCCTTTATCATACGACTACAGCTGTGGGTGTGGCTTCAGTTCAGGTGGATCATCACCACCCACCAGGCAAACCAGGCATACTTAATGAACATTTAAACAAATACTGTATACCTTTTTTGGAAAAAATCATACCTCCTTATATCATGTTTTAGGGTGGAAAACAATCACGGCACTCACCAACTTGCACCGACTTTTTAATTTATACATTTGTATCGTGCACGTGTGTAACCAAACACGTGTGTGCATGCAGCACACACTCTGCGTTAAATGAAACCAGGACTGCAGTATGGGACTGTAAGGCATGACACATACATGCGTGTGCAGCACACTGAAACCAGGACCGCAGTGTGGGACTGTAAGGCATGACACATACATGTGTGTGCAGCACACTGAAACCAGGACCGCAGTATGGGACTGTATAAAGGCATGACACATACATGTGTGTGCAGCACACTGAAACCGGGACTGCAGTATGGGACTGTAAGGCATGACACATACATGTGTGTGCAGCACAATGAAACCAGGACCGCAGTGTGGGACTGTAAACTAAAGGCATGACACATACATGTGTGTGCAGCACAATGAAACCAGGACGGCAGTATGGGACTGTAAAGGCATGACACATACATGTGTGTGCAGCACAATGAAACCAGGACCGCAGTATGGGACTGTAAGGCATGACACATACATGTGTGTGCAGCACAATGAAACCAGGACTGCAGTATGGGACTGTAAGGCATGACACATACATGTGTGTGCAGCACACTGAAACCGGGACCGCAGTATGGGACTGTAAGGCATGACACATACATGTGTGTGCAGCACAATGAAACCAGGACCGCAGTGTGGGACTGTAAAGGCATGACACATACATGTGCGTGCAGCACACTCTGCCGTGTGGGACTGTAAGGCATGACACATACATGTGTGTGCAGCACACTCTGCAGTGTGGGACTGTAAGGCATGACACATACATGTGTGCATGGTGAGGAATGAGAGTGACGTGCGAAAGAGACACCTGCAGCTCACTGTTAATGCGTCCCGCTGTTCCAGAGTAATGGCTCCTCTCCGGCCAATCAGACAGCATGATGGATGCATGGGAACCAGAGAGGCAGACTAGAGCTGTGCAGGGTCGGCGCAAGGACAGGAGTTCACACACATGCACTCCATCACACACACGCACGCACGCCAAATGCGCACACATGCATGCACGTGCATAACAAACAAAAAAAAACATGGCCCAAACTCTGTGTGTGTGTGTGTGTGTGTGTGTGTGTGTCTCACTCATAAGAAAAGTTAACTGGCTAAAAAGAACCTGACACCATGAGGCCCAATTGGGGAAGAGAATATCTCCTTCCTGCCGTTTTTCCTTTTTTCCCCCCCTCTTTTCTTCACTCCTCTCCCTTTATCCAATGAGGATAAATCTCTCTCTGAATCGTCAGGATTGTGTAATTTCCATATAAATTAGCCTCATTAAAAAAGGAGCACTTCCTTATTTAACGAACCTCATTTGGAATTCCGTATTTAATAAGACGTGTAATCCCAGACTCACAGACAAATAGCCAACAATTAGCAAGGTGTGTGTGTGTGCGTGCGTGTGTGTGTGTGTGTGTGTGTGTGTGTGTGTGTGTGTGTGTGTGTGTGTGTGTGTAATCCTCTGGAATTACTTTAATTTGAATATTTCATTGTTCTCTTCATCAGCTGCCTGTCATAGGTCTGGAGCAGTGATGGAGGAAGTACTCACATACGGTACGTAAGTAAAAGTATCAATATCCTATTGTAGAAATATAGTCTGTTTAATAGAAGTATAAGTCCAGTATTCAAAATTGACTTGAGTATAAAAGTACTAACGTATTGGCATCAAAATACACTTAAAATGACCAAAGTACAGTGAATGAATAGATTCAAGATGTTTATTGTAACGAGAATGTACAAGCACATGCACTGTGAAAAACAGTGCGACCATAATACACCGAAATAAAAACCGTTGATAAATAACTAGACCACACCACACCCGCCTGGGACCAATCACCTGGTCACCACCTCCTCTCTCAATCATTGACAAGTGTCTGGATGCAGACAATCATTCACTCACACACACACACACACACACCTCTGCCACTCCCTCCGCTCACACACATCTGTCTGTCACACATCACTCTCAGCAGATCACCTCACACCAGGGAAAAGAAGGTTACACAGAGTCCTATTCTCAATATGCCAATGCCATATACAACCCTGCAGGGCCGTAACACAATACTAAATGTATCTAAAGGGTTAAAAAAAAAGAATAGAAGAGATGGACACAAAGGTAGCAGAACTCACACACACACATGCAGTCATGCACACTCTCTCGTGTGACACACACACACACACACACACACACACACACACACACACACACACACACACACACACACACACACACACACACACACACTCACTCACTCACTCACTCACTCACTCACTCACTCTGTGTGTTTGCATGTGTAATGTTATAGTATGCCCGTTAGCCTGTACTGTATATAGGTGACTGTTTGTACGTGTGGCATAGCCCTTTGGTGTGTGTATGCATGCCATGGACAGAGGTGCTGAACTGGTGGGTCAGGTATATGTCGAGTATGAACGCTGAGTCGAGGATGAGGGCATAAACCAGCCAGATGATGGGATGAACTGGGACTCAAACGGGTTGAGTGTGTCAACCCAGTGGGTCGGCGAAGTGGTTGGAGCTGAGTGGTGGGCTTTGAGGAGCACAGGAAGTTGAAACTGCGGCCAGAGGTATACCGTCTCCATTAAACCCCCCCTGTGGTTCCAGTGACAAGAAACAGTGACAGAAGTATTTGGCGGTTGTATAGAGAGACATGTACTGAGACAGAGTGGGAGAAAGGGGTTACATTATATAGGCACGCATAATGAATCACATGAACCCTATAGCATTCCTATACTTGGGAGAACATTCACAGAAAAGAGTCGATCAACAAGCTCTCAAAGCATTGGCTTGTGGCGTGTTGTGAGCTTGTGGACCGTCTATTTTCCACGAAGACATTTGCCGTAGGGAAAAAGGATTAGACAAATTAGAGCCCTATAGGGGACCCCAGTCAACTTGTTAAAATCGGTAGGGAAATAAATTGAAGATGTGTTTGGGGGCGTGGTCTTTATTTCCAAATTGTACGTATAGTAACGTTATATCTTTGTTGTTTGATGTGGTGATAAAGCTGTGTGAGGCTGTGAGCCTGTGAGGTATAGATAAAACAATAGGATGGTATATATAATTGATGAGGGCCATGGAGACAGAGTGACAAGGAAGAAGAGAAATAATTAAAATGTATCTTGTCAGCCACATATCCTCTTTAACTTCTGCTTCGTCCAAACACATTAAATGTACTTTGTAATTAGACTTCCATTGTAAATTACAATTTTGTGATTTAGCCGATACTTCGCTTGGCAGGCATGGTGGCTCAGTGGTTAGTTTAGTTGCCTCACACAGCATCCTGGGTTCAAACCTGACTGGTGTTGACTGGGGACAAAACTATGGTCACACTTGTATCTGTACCCTTGAGCACCAGACAATCGAAGGTACAGTTCGTTGGTGAACTATTGGAAGAGACAGAGTTTCAGAACCTCGTGTGCCATTTTGTGCCAAAACTTTTTAAAAGAAAAGTTTTTTGCATCGTGATTATGAGCTGTGCAACCTCTCCTTCTTTTTCAGGCCAGTGTTGTTGACTTGTATAGATGTGATGGAAGGATTAGTGAAGTATTTGGGGAAGGAGTTTTCGATAACAGCAAGCTTGTTTTCAAAGCAGGTGACATGCAGCGTTTGCGGGGCTGGATGAGGGATTCACTCCTGGAGCAGGGTTGAGAAGAGACAAGAAGGTGAAGAACAACCTCCCCGGGTTGGAGGCAGAAGGTTATTAGGACTGTGGGAGGAGGTATAGCTTTAGCTGCAGAGATGGAGGGGGGAAAGGCAGAAGGAAGGGGAGACTGAAAGTGAGAGGTCGACAGCTCATCCCTCACGTCCAATCTAAGCCCTGTTCGCTCAACTCGCAGGATTTTCTCAGAACGTGTCGATTCACACAGGCAGCGCATTTCTGCTATTTTGGACAGTCTTTTTAATGAAAGATCACATTGATATTATCGGCACAATATTGATATCGAAGCATGTGGTCCTTTGCTTTGGGCCATATCGTCCAGCCATAGTATAAGGTCACATTCGAGAGTCATGGAACTAAAAGATCTTGGTTTAAGCAGGGTTTGCATTGGGCTCATGTTTTATAATGTTCCTTTGTGTTTGAGGGCAGTTATGACGGGGGGGGGGGGGGGTCTGCAGTCAGAGCGCCGTCAGTGGGTCGGCTTGGTGTCAGCGGTGAAGTGTCTGGAATCAATTTGCTTCAACCATTCACGTTGCAACAGTGCTCTCTATGGCCTTATGCACCAGAAGATATCAACGTGAATGTAGAGGGAACTTAAATATGATTTATGCATTTGTTCCCCACTGTGCCGAATACTTGGTGTGTGTGTGTGTGTGTGTGTGTGTGTGTGTGTGTGTGTGTGTGTGTGTGTGTGTGTGTGTGTGTGTGTGTGTGTGTGTGTGTGTGTGTGTGTGTGTGAGTGTGTGAGTGTGTGAGTGTGTGCGTGCATGCGTGCGTGCGAAAGAGAGCAATACACAGCTGGAGTTCAACAAATTGCATCAGGCATTACATGCACACACACACACACACAGTCACACACAGACACACACACACACACACACACACACACACACACACACACACACACACACACACACACACACACACACACACACACACACACACACACACACACACACACACACACACACAGGGGGGCTATATCTAACTCCACAGGCTTCTGACAGCACTAATAACATCATATATATGATTGCTGAGGCGATATACTATACTTTGTTTTTTATATGCTGCATGCTTTTATTATTTTTTCTGTAGTTAATGGCGGCGGAAGGGGGGGTGGGGGGGGGGTTCTGAATCTGATCCTTTATTGACAGGTCCAGTGAAGAGAGACAGAGGTAGTCTGCATAAGGCAAACTCCACTGGCAAAAATCCAGATGGTAAAATGAAAGTAGTCCACATATAGGGGAACAAATCCACACAAAGGAAGGTAAGGAAAAACTGTCCGTCAAAGGACTATAAAACACACGCACACGCACACGCACACGCACACGCACACACACACACACACACACACACACACACACACACACACACACACACACACACACACACACACACACACACACACAAGCTCTCATATTATTCCTTCACCTTTGCAAGGCGTCGTTTATCTCGTCAGCAAGTTCCTCCTCCCTAGAGAACGACTCCATAATGATTCTACATACAGCTCTGCATTTGTACTATTATGTCTACAAGCATGTTGTATTGATCTGGTGACGGGTGATTGTGGTGGGGGTTGTGATCGTGGGATGATTGGGCACAAGACAGCAGAGGGTGCTAATTAACTTGGCACCGGAAGGGCAATAATCTGTGGCTCATATAAATGCACCACAGATGAAGTGACATTTTCCCACTGCCTCCATCCTTCCCTTGATTTGTCACTGTCTCTTCAGGTCCTGTGGCTTCTCCCTGCACTCTCTGGTCTGCCATAGAGAGAAACGACCGGTATACGGGACTGTTGGGTCTGATATACAATGAAATTAAAGATCCATACAGTATATATTACATGTTAATTAGGATGTTCCTCATTCTAATTCTAACAACAACAACAACAATAATGTATCTTGCTCCATTGTACCTATCCAAAGACACAGAACCCCCGCGCAATTAAAAAGAGTATAATGTATTACTAGTATTATTATTTTCTTTTTAATGGATCCCTGTCCGATGGCAAGTTGGATATGAGCATAAATTGATGACATTAACACTACACACACACACACACACACACACACACACACACACACACACACACACACACACACACACACACTTGTACTGTGAGTGTTTCACCTTGTGTACGTGAGCTTCCTCTCTCATTTGCAATTGCACCGTGTGGGTCACAAGTCACAACTGTGTGTGTGTGTGTGTGTGTGTGTGTGTGTGTGTGTGTGTGTGTGTGTGTGTGTGTGCGCGCGCGTGTGCATGCACTGTTAGCTGCTCTTCTACTCTCCTCTTCCTATACCTGTTTGGAATATTAAATAGTTTGTTCCTCTCTCCCACTCTCCCATTTTCCTTCTACAGTCCTCTAGACATAAATGTTCCACGTCAACACTGTACAACAAGGTAAGTCACGCATCCTCTGTGACTGTTCTCTGTGTTCAGTGGTCATTTAAAAGGACTGAATGTGGTCAGTGAGTCTATTATCCACTTAAAACCTATAATATTCAGTGGACCGGGGTCCCCCAGGGCTCCATAACAGGCCCGCTAGTATTTCCCTTCACACCAGTGGTTCTCAAACTTTTTTGTGCCAAGGAAGGACCCCCAAGGACACTATATATTACTGCTATATGTATTTGACTGCAGACTGACATCTGAAAAGGTATTGTGGCCAAAGGGACCCCCAGAAGAGGAGATTTATGTAAAAGAAACCAATCTAAATTATTCAACATCTTTCAAAAATCGTACAAAATGTACAAACTCGAAGCGTGGCTGGACGTGACGCACTGTTCGCTTGTAGATCTGCTGCTCTTCTACACCAAATCTCTTGTAGATGCTGCTGCTATTTCCGCTGAACGCTCACCCCTCAGAATAGTGACGCTATAGTAGGTTTCATGTGGTTAATTTAGCCTAGTGCAAAATGGGGAAGTAAAATATGTAAATCATAGATACTGTACAAAATCACATATCTGCTCCTCCCACATGTGCTGTACAGCATGTGTGTTTGTGTGGCCTTTGCCTGTCTCACTATCTCTCTATTGCTTTCTCTTTCCATGCTCTCTCTCTCTCTCTCTATCTCTCTCTCTCTTGATAGAAACTGCTCACTTTCACCCGAAGGCTGTAAAAATCCCAAAATGTTGTCCCTTGAGGTCAATAAATATTGTGATTTACACCATTGTGGTACTGCAACAGTGTGACACGAGCAGAATGAGATTCCAACCATTTTCTCCAGTTACGAATAACGTATTACATGTACGTACGGTATGGGCCAAATGAACCGTTCCGTTTCACATCACCAAGTATCAAATATACGTAGTATAAGTTTCCTTCAGACCCTTCAACACAGTATCCCATACAGTCTTAGCCTGGCTAATAACATGCAGTCTATAATAATATACATAGTAATAAATAGCAGAGTCACAGTTATTGCAGTGGTGGCAGTAAAGTGAACATTGTAAAATACTGTACAATTTTGAAAAATAGCAGTAAAAAAAGAAAATCCTAAACTGCAATATACAAAATAATAAACTCTGACCGATCGACTGCGTGTAGCCTATTATATTGTCGAGACCCGAGGGAGTGCGGCGCCCGGTATAGGAAGTCAATCAGATAGGTCGATCTAACCCATATCTGACCCATATGCCCCAATGTAGAGGCCCATATATGGGCATATGATATGGGGAGGGATCATATGGCCATGGCAAGGACAGATACAGAGAACTCTAATTCTCTATATTTGGGCATAAGGGACACAGACAGACGGGTACAACGGGTATACACTGACAATGGGTACAACAGGTTGCGCACGGTTGCATTCTCAATTTGCATCGTCCCAACGTGGGTATAGTTCAAAACCAAAAAAGACTGCATTGGGATCACTTTGATATCTGATCTGTGATCATCACAATAATTATAAAGTCTGTCAGGTTGGAAACCTCATATGTCCAAAACCTTAACTTTTCACGATTCAAAATTCCAAAAACAGGAAAAGTAGCAGATCTACACAAGCTTGAAAATTATCCTGCTGGCATTCTTCCTTTTCATCTCCTTGTCAAGTTTCTTGACCTGATTGATTGAGGGTCAAAGGTCAGGCAGGGCGGGGGTAATTTGTCTGATTTGACTTTGGCAATTGAATTCAGCAGGATCAATAAGGGTCCAATCCTATCTCATCAGTGCGACTCATTGGCTATGACTGTACAGTAGATCTGCTCATTTCGGTGTGCAGCACCAAAAAGCAACTTGCTGTATAGGGTTTATAAAAATGCTTTATGTCCTATATGTCCTCACAAGTACAGTAATACAGCAAGTGTGTGTGTGTGTGTGTGTGTGTGTGTGTGTGCGCACGCGTGTGTGTGTGTGTGTGTGTGTGTGCGCGCGCGCGTGCGCGTGCATGCGTGCACATTTTTGTGTCTGTTGTATCTGTCTCCGTGTTGCCTGCCTGGTATCACCATGGTGATGGATCTGGTGTCATCTCTCTCTCTCTCTCTCTGTCTGTCTACTATACGGTACGTATGTTGGCAGGAGAGCGGGCTCTGCGTTGACGTGCCCCAGTCCATATAGGCCACCATGCCACACCCAGCCTGCCAGCTCGCATATGGAGCCCACATATGGACTTCATCTATTAGAGATCGGTGGTCTCCGTGTGCCAGGGTCCCCCCGGCCAGTTCCTTAAGCCTGCGTCGCAGAATAATCCTCTTCTGCACTTATGCATTTTGCTGAATAGATTCTGCTATAGGGCTGCAGCAGTTAATTTAAATTATATTTAATCGTTTATAAAATACAATTGTAGATAATCTAATATAATAATAAAAAATACAAAAAAGTCTACAAGCTCACAGCTTTGTTTGGGGGCTTAAGTGGTGAGATTATGATAGTGTCAATTATAAATAAATACATAAATAAATACATTTTCACGTTGATTCGTAGATAAAGATTTTTTTTGATTGGCCCAAAAACCACCCTTCTGAATTATTAGATTAATGGAAAAAGTAATCAATAGAAGATAATCGATAGTTGCAAAATGGTAAATGGTGTACTGTATATGTATATGGCACCTTTATCCAAAGTGCTTTACATAGATTGTGCATTACATTCACACATTCATACACTCATTCATACACCATTGGCAGAGGTAAGGCTTCAGAGTCAATTGCTCAAGGACACTTTGACACTTATTTGGCCTATTCATAGTCCAGTTTTTGGTAAAGAGGTGACCACCGATAACTACAACATGCGGTGGTCACTGCGGTGGTCACTGCTCTGGGGAAGCCTGGGATCGAACTGGGAACCTTGCAATTCCCTTCCGGTCACTCTACCCCTGAGCCACTGACACCCATAGTTGCAGTCCTATCTTCCCTCAAAAAGGCTGCAATAGGAAAATAAATGCTTGACAGATGGTCTGTTTGCCATTATCTTTTATTCCACGGCATGGACCTGGGTCAACTTGACTCAACTCAACACTACTAGCTTGCAGTGCAGACAGGACCCCCACCCCCTCAATGTAGCTGCTCATCATAGTGACCTTAACAACCACCTGTGTCGGAGAGTACTAAACAATTCCAAAGATGCAAATGATCGCTATTTATGCTGTAGGCCAGTCTAAAAAATACGTCTGATAACATTTGGCTGAGAAATAGGCTGTGAATGGTAGAATGGTCTCTGAACGTAACCTCAGTAAACTATGCCTAAACGGTTAAACCTATAGCCTTATTCCTAATCTTAACCTCAGTAACTCTAGTATTCCTAAACTTAACCTCAGTCAAACTATGCCTAAAGGTGCACACTGCTGTGTTTTCAGACCCAAATATCGGAGTGTATTTCAGAGCTGCTGTTTTTTCCACCGCTTTTCTGAAAAACGGGACGCAGCACTGTCCTCCTGGTATACCACAGCACCTCAAACGCCCTAAAGGCTCCAGACATCCCTAAACAAACTGGTCAGGCTATACCACTTGTCAGGGTAATAGCTCGCACGACTCCAGTTGCTTTTAAACACTCTGAGCATCTTTACCGGGTGTGCGGTCGGGTAAGTAACTTTACAGAAATGTTGCTGCTCACAAGGAGCTTGCGGGCGGCTGCAATCTGAAACCGGCCCGGCCATCTGAAAGAGTAAAAGCCCCCCTCTATTTTTGAGGGGCCTATATACAGCGTTTTATCCTAACCCGTGTCACATTTGCCATTGACAATGAAAGGAGAATTTACATCATTATGTGTCTGAGCAAATCGGCTAATCGGTTTTGTATATAATTCTCGTTAATATTATTTGCGTCGGTATAACATGACCGAGAAGTGGTATAGTGTGGGGCATTGTAATGCCTTATCTCAGTGACGTGAGACAAATTAATTCATGAGGAATATATTCATTTCTGTATTGGATGATGTACGATGATAAGAGCGCCTCTTATTTCACACGGGTGTGATTTTTATTCTATACTGTACTACAGTACACGTTTTCCCTTTCAGTCAGTGGATATTAATACAATCTGGGAATACATTTCTTACCAAGAATCTTCTTCACCAATGTGTTTGTAAAGGTGTCTATACTAACATATCCCACATTGGTTTATATTCAACCACCCTAGGGGAATTTCATTATGCTTTAAGTAGCATGTGACGTGTCAAACTAGGGGGTTTTGATCATTCTGAATCCATTCCAAGCATTAGTGTTGCACGAAAAACACTCCTTGGGCTAAGAATGGCCATAGCCGTCATCACAAATGTGATGAAGTCAGCACATTTGGGCATATTTGGGCAAGTGGCTATGGCCATACTAGGGGTCTATGGCCAAACTAGGGGGTTTTCATGATTCGGAATCCATTCCTAGCATTAGTTTAGCACGAAGAACACTCCTTGGGCTTAAAAAGGCCATAGCCGTCATCACAAATGTGATGAGGTCAGCACATTTGGGTGTCTTTAGCCCAAGGAGTGTTTTTCGTGCAAAACTAATGCTTGGCTTGGAATGGATTCAGAATGATAAAACCCCCCTAGTTTGACACGTCACATGCTATCTAAAGCATAATGAAATTTAGAACATTTTGCCATATATTGGCTGTTGATGGTACCCCAACTTTCAGCAGCTGTCAAAAATTCCCCTAGGGTGGTTGAATATAAACCAATGTGGAATATGTTAGTAGACACCTTTACAAACACATTGGTGAGGAAAATTCTTGGTAAGAAATGCATTCCCGATTTGACATTATGATTATACTGATAATATTCCCTGACTATAACCGTGTATTTAATTATTTTTCTAAATATATTATTTTTTGCATAGATGTGAATATTTGTATGTCTTTCGATTAATTGAAAATGGATGACCCTGATGTAAACAAGTATTTTTTTCTGGTTTTATCCTCGTTTTTGTGTTGACCTGTATACCTGCCTTGTACCCATTCTGCAATCTGTTAATAAAATGTTCAATCAATCAATCAAACTGTTTAATGTCAAGGACCGCCAGATTTTTGCAGATTTGTGCTGCTGCTGAATAAAAACACTTGGAGCATTCTAAAGTCAGTTGCGAGCCACCTTGACTTTTGATGATTTTGCTGTTTGCATTTTGGCTCAGCACCAAAGATGCAGGATTTGCATTACTTTTGACTTTGAAGGACCGCCAGATACACATTTATATACATGTATTTATCTGTGGATCCAGATCTCACAAGATTTGCGTTGTAATTATTTTTTATTTTATTTTTATTTTTATTTTTAGATAGACTAGCAGATCTACAAGCTCTCTGTCTACCAAGCAATCTTCGTTCGTACTCTCACCTATGGTCAGTGTGGATCGTGACCGAAAGAATAAGGTTGCAGATACAAGCGACCAAAATTAGTTTTCTCAGACGGGTGGCCTTAGAGATAGGGTGAGAACTTCAGTCACACGAGAGAGACTCAGAGTAGAACTGCTGCTCTGAGTTCTTCTTCCCTTGGAAAGGAGCCAGCTTAGGTGGTTCGGGTATCTATAGTAAGGATGCGCCTCTCGAAGACCAAGGACCAGATGGGGGTGTTACATCTCCAAACTGGCCTTGGAACACCTTGGGATCCCCCAGGACACGGAGGAAGTTATACTAATGTTGCTCTGGAGAGGGAAGTCTGGAGCTCTCTGCTGAAACTATTGCCCCGCGCCCCGACTCCGGATAAGCGGTTGAAGATGGATGTGTCACATCCCAATGCTTTTGTGAGCTTGTACCCTAACCAGATAACCAGCTTGTAGATAACTGGCTAACCAGTGTAACCACTAGGCTACTGTAGGCTACAGAGCTGGAATCACTTACATCAAAGCTTGGTTCGACAATTAACGATTGCATCATTGCAAGATTGTTCAAGTTATACTATTGTAATCTACAAGAAACTACTTTATACCCTCACATCATGCCAAAACCAATCAGTTCAGGCTACTAAAGTATTCCAGAAAAAAATTAGAAATTGTAAATGTTAGCACAGAGAGAAATGATAGGCTTCTTTGTTCATGTTTGAATGAACTGAACATAAATTGCCTACCTACAGTAGGGCATAATTGAATGTATATTTTAAATATATAAAGTTACATAACTTAATGAATAGATTCGTCATTCGTGCATATATTTCAAGATACAATAGGCCTACAGGACAGATAATACAAGCCTTGTCGTCATCTTGGAATCGGATCAACACATGATTCATTATCACATGAGAAAATACTATCTACCTGACACAGCCGAGTTTGTGCTTCCCATGTGTTAAAACTTAAATGCGTCATCTCTACACAAAATTGCTTGCAGTGACGTGAGAGACAGACACTCTCTAGGCAGCCTGCAGGATCCTGCAAACAAGGCGGTGTTTGCGTTTTCAAATCTCCCCCAGGTTAACTAAAAATAAACACCGCGGTGGCATCTCTCTGCTTTAATGTCATCGCATGACAGCCGTCTGCAGGCTGGCTGCTAGACAGTGGAGTGCACACATGAGCCCCTCCCTCTGGTGGCGGCACGGCGTAGTCTTTAATTGTAGTCCATGTCCGGGTGGGCAGGCGGTGGCCGTGGAGGCGGCGCTCGGCGCGCGTTCACTACATTACCCGGCAACCCTCCCACCGCCGCTACAACTACAAGCTTGGCTTCTTGCGCTTCGGGAGTCTATCCCATTTAAACAAACAGTGCTGAAGATGGCGGAGAGTTAATAGTGAAAAGAATAAATTACTGATCCCCGGCAGAGAGGTACGCCTGTTCGGTAGGTAAGTTCATACCGCTGTTGTTTCGCTCTTTCTTTTTGTTTATTAACCTGCTCTATTTCGTTAATGCTCGCATTTAGTTTGCATTTTGCGGTTCTGCAATTTAAACCCTCGGGTCGCCGCTAGCGAGTAGTAGTAGTAGTATGTACGGGCAAACGCGCAGACTTCGTCTCTTAACGACAGTGCGTGCAAACATACTACATGCAATGTTGTTGGCATCGGGTACGGGGACAGTGGCACCGTGTGCATGCCATGCTCATTGGCATGATGTGACAGCGAAGATTTCAGTTGGCTGCTGTAGTGATGACTGTCCATGTCTGTCGGAGAAGTACATGACGGAACGTAGTCTGTAATGTTACATGGTTTGGTTTCTACCGTGGTTGGTTGTTGTTGCCGATGAAATGAATACACGTTGGGCTCGTTGTGAACTTTATTTGCAAGGCAAGCTAATATGAACACGGGCATGGGCTTGTTAAGATCATAGAAAGGAAAGTGTTTCGAATGGACAGTGGAGACACACACACAGTCACACACGTCACACACACGACATCGGGAACTTTGGGGGGAACAGACACACGCACAGTCGCACATGGACATACCCTAACACAGATGATCATGATGGGTACATGACAGATATGCACGTAACCACTCAAATTGTGTCTGTTTCGTTCGCTCGCCGTCTCTGCAGAAGTGCTACACATGATAAGTGTCACAGTGGGTGACTCCGAGTCCGTACCATAGACTGTACTAGCGCACGCACACACACATACACACGCGCGCGCAGCTGAGCCTGGCGCACTGGATACATTGTCGCAAAACTGTACGGGGAGATTATTGTTTAGTAGATTTGTTGGGTGCAAAGAACACGTTCAGTCGCGGTCGGACAGTGAGTGTGTGTGTTGTGCTGCCACGTTTTAAATTACCCTTTGACATGTTTAAAAGTTGCCGTTTTTTGTTTACAAATATAGCCCCGGCTGCCCCGCTGCATTTAGGAAAAAGCACAAGCTATTATCATGTTGTGCCCTGTGCTATCGCCGATGCAGAGACTCTCTGTCTGTCAAGCTGCGGTCCCGAATGCTGATAGATAAGCCACGACCTCTGCAACTACAATGGAGTGTAGTAGTGCAGGGCAGGCAATGCTGGTTGGTTGTACAGTAGTCAAGTCAGTGAGTGCATTAAAGAGACATCATGCCTAGGAAACGTGTGTGTGTGTGTATGTAATGTAGAGGTAATGAACTACTAATTTCTTTAAATGTCCCCACACCTTTTAATAATCCCTTCATAGTGATGCTGCTATCCAGGGTTTTATTAATGTGTGTCTCAGTACTGTGTAGGCTACCTACACTTAGTGAAACCAAATGGGAAAAACAGTAGGGAATTGTTGCAAACAGACATGTCCGTTTTAAAGAGCTGACTATAGAGAGGTGGTGTGTGTGTGTGGTGGTATGATGGCCTGGTCGGAGGCTGAGATGATTATAAAAGAGGTGTTTAAATTTAGCACCGTGTTGGCGGCTTTGTTCCCGGATGACCCGGCCGTCTGTTGCCCGAGTGGAGGGGTGTGGCGGAGAGGAGCCTGCGTCTTGTTCCATAGCACCCTCCTGACAGATTTACAGTCAACTCTGTGTCCCAAACCCTCAATTAAACACACAACTCACACAGGCACGCGCGTAAATCCACCCCCTCTCTCGACCGGTCCCCTCCACCGCCTCCTCCCTCCTGTTGACGGAGAGAGGGCTGCTAAATCGAAGGGGGGCCAATGGGAGGCGATACGTGGACAGGCTGCTGCCGGCCCAGGCCTGAAAGCAGCGCCCCGGCCGCGATGGGTGGCGGGATGAATGGCTGGACGAGGGCGACGGTGACAGTGATGCATGGTGTTTGTTGAACGGAGAAGGCAAATAGAGGGGAGGAGGAGGAGGGGGGGGGGGGGGGGGGGGGGGGGGGGCTGGGTGGTGACTGGGTCAGCCACTGGGGGTACGTATGTAAGGGGACGGCCGGGTGGTGGGGGTCGAGTTTGGGATTCCGTCGAGGGGAGGAGCTCAGGTGGAGCCGCCCAGGAGTTCTACCTGCATTATGGGCGCTTTTGTCTTTGTCTCCTTCCTGCTCTTTTGTTGTTTCTCATTGTGTTAGTCGTCTTCGCCGCAGCTCGTTCAGTTCCGACGGGTCTTCTTCTTCTCCCCCTCTTGCTTTTCCTGTTGGTTTTGTCCCAACAGGAAGTTTTGGGCCCTTAATAGGCCACATCCTTTGGCTCTCTCTCTCTCTGTCTGTCTCTCTCTCTCTCTCTCTCTCTCTCTCTCTCTCTCTCTCTGCCTCTTTCTCTCTATCTCTCTCTGTATCTTTTTCTTTCTGTGGTGTTGCCGTGTTTGTGTATCCCCCCCCCCCCCCCCCCCCCCCACACACACACACACACACACACACAGCTGCACTATGGTGAGCTGAACTGTTGTTGTTGAGGCTCCACTCCCGTGTGTCAGTACATGTTAAATAGGAATTAATCTTCTGCAGCTCTCATTGATTTGGCTCTGAGACAGAGAGAGAGAGAGAGAGAGAGAGGCCTAGAGCAAGAGATAGAGGGGGAGAGAGAGATAGAGGGAGAGTGAACGAGAGAGAGAGAGAGAGAGAGAGAGAGAGTATTTTCTTATTCCGTTATTCTACAGGCTGAGGCATCTCCAAAGCAGAGGTGTCTGCAGGTGTTTATTTCTTCTTTTTTGTCACTGTTGGATCATGCACAGTTTGCACACATAATGTGTGACCTTTTGGGCATTCAGTCAGTTGGATCCCAAATGATCTGTTTAGCTTAAAAGGGTTGTTACTGAAATGATAATTTGAGTGAACTTTTGAACCACTTAAAACCCCTACCAGGACTCTGCTATAGATCCTCTAGTATTTGTATCGGTACGTTTGAACAGCGGGCGATTATAGCCAGACGAATTTTCCGGAAGTGCATTATTTGTCTATGGGACCCGGCGACTAACGATGAACAGGCGATGGTCAAATACAGTATGTCCCTATACACCAATCTCTTTGGTAAAAATTGCTGATCTACAAGCTCAAGCAGAACTTGTAGATCAGCTAGATAGAATAGGGTCACTGGTTTTAAGTGGTTAAAACTTTCCAAAAATATCAGCATTGGTAATGAATTTTATACGGACGGATTTAGGCTTCTTCATTTGTTAGGCTTGACTCCCAAATGAGCTTCATCTAATAGTTTTGCTGGCAGTTCTGAACCACAAATCTGACCCATATACGACGAGGAAACGCTCCTTGCGTACTATCAGGGTGTTAAAGGCTGATCTCATGTTCAATGCCAACGTGTAGCACCTTCAGCCATTGTATTTCTGATGATCACAGATTGGAGTAGCTTCCTACATTTTCCATCATATAAAACTGTCAGTTTGACATGTCAATATATGACATTTCAGTTTTACAGTAGGGGTGTTCGTTACACTTTTGACACGCACGCACACACATATTTGTGTGTGTGTGTGTGTGTGTGTGCGCGTGCATGCGTGTCAGGACCATGTGTTGCTCAGCTCTCAATGCTTTTGTGTGTGTGTGTGTGTGTGTGTGTGCGTGCGTGCAGCCAGGAAGTTGAGTCAGTTTCATAAGTCAGGACTGCGCAGCAGCAGCAACAGAATTGAAGAAGAACGAAGCGCTGAATGTTGTCACCCTGCCAGCAGTTTGTCATTAGCATAAATACCCAATGCCCTTGTGCTGCAGCTCCTACAGAAAAGCAATCTAACGGCCAAATATGTCAGGCACTGTAGCGGAGCAAACACATCACTGGGTGAGTATTCTTATTAACCAGTGAGTGAACATTTCCAAAATCGCCCGGACTGTTTCCTGTCCTGTTGACTTTTCAATGCACTGGTGCACACAAACCCAGTTGGCCACACGCGCTCATTGAACATGCACGGTGCATCCAGAGATTTATTATTTATATTCTGATATATTTGGAAATCTGCCATCAGGGAACTCGGCAGCATGTAACATTTCTCATAGGAGGTAATTTATTGTTTTTTGGAAATAGAAGCCCGCATTAAACGGAGTTCAAGTATAGACACGAATGATACACTTGATCAATTTTGTAACTCTTGTAACCAAATGGACTCTCAGAGTTAAATGAAGACTGACCGTGTGGTGGGGATGGAACGACTGGCTGGACAGTCTGTTCTGGAACTCTCTCGTCTTTTTATTCACAGAACGCCTCGGTGAAGCTACTGTCCTTTGCTTCCTGATTTCTTTTTCTTTTTTTTCAGAGAGCTTTACTCTGTGAGCGGAATGTCAAGTGTGCCTGTCTCTCTCTCTCTCTCTCTCTCTCTCTCTCTCTCTTTGTTGTTTTGTTACTTGTTGTTCTCTCTCACTCGTCCATCCTTTTTTATCATCCTCTTGTTTAGTCTGCCTCAGCCTCCATCGCCTCCACCGTGTCTCTCCTTTTCATTACTCATAATTAATTTGAGACTTAATCCTCACTAAGTCAAAATCTTAGCACTCCGGCTAAATAAGTTAAGTCTGCACTTAACCCTTTCTGACCGGGAACCCATTTTGGTGTCAGCATCATGTTATGCTTTAGCTATTGAAAAATAGCAGATCTAAAAGCTCGTAGCGCGCCACCGAGTGGCGCGCTACGAGCTTGTAGGTCTGCTATTTTGAAAAGTCGAAGAACGACTGACATTTTTAGAATCTGATCTCAGGTCAGAATGGGTTAATCAGACCAGTGTTGTGTCCAGTGGAAACCTCGTATGAATCTGATCTCAGGTCAGAATGGGTTAAATAACAGAGGTGAGCGGATTTGGACATACTTAGAGTTACGCTCGCTCGCTCGCATGCATGCGTGTGACTCTGTCTGTGCCCATGTATGCCCGTCTGTATTTGCATGGACGCGGCGGTGTCTTTTCAGGTCACCTCGTACGGTGTGGTATTTGTTTAGTTTTTTGTTCTTTTTGCAAGCGAGTTATTTAATTTAGTTACTCATCCCTTTTATTTAATTAAATGATTATTAAATCATATAAAGGCTGGACGAGCCTGATGTATAAAAAAAAATACAAATGGTCTCGTGTCACCAGTTTTTCTTTTGTTGCGACTTGC